>NW_022103929.1:1895169-1913478 GCF_000313985.2 Echinops telfairi | reverse complement strand
ACTATAATTTCATTTATTTGGCTCTTGTCTGGAACCTTGTCAACATGAAAGGCACCCGACTTCTCTGGCTTTAGAACAGCAATGGATTGTCAGGGAGCTCAGTTTGTGGACAAAATGCCTTTCATTATAGAGTCCAACTTGGGACTCCGTAGAGTGGTCCCAGGAGTGACGAGGTTGCTTCTGTGGGTCCCTCAATGGTTTTTTATCACTCAGGGTTGGGACTGTGCATTTGTGGGTCTGTCTCAGTCCTGCCTGGAACTCCGCAAGGGCAAGGGCTGTGGGCTTGTTTATCTTACACATCGTGGGCCTCAATATATGGATGAATAGATGCGTAATTACATGCAGGAATGGTTATAGCCTTGAAGAAGGAACTCCATTGAGGCAAGGGCAAGAGGGGCTGTGTGTGTGTGAGACACTCCCCTGCCAGTGGCTGCTCTTGTTCAACACTAAGCACCCACTCTTGCTGGCCCCGCCTCTGCAGAATTGCTCTTTGTGGGCTCTGCAAAGGGCCTCTGTTAGGCTCCTCGCCAGCCTGCCAAGGAGCTGCATGGAGCACTCCAGGCTGGCTGCATGGCACCAGCGATGCAGGGCTGAGACTAGTATTGCCACCATTCCAGGGCTGGATGGTCTGAAAGAATGAGCTCCACCTCAGAAATGAAAACCCACGCCAAAGACGTTTTCTGCACGAGCCCGCACACTTTGTCCAGTGCACCTACTGCCCTGGGCATGCCAGTCTGAATCGCCAGATCAGCAAGCAAAGGCCGTGTTTGGCGGGGGAGGTGACACAGCCTCTGGAGACAAACTGACCTAGGTTTTGTACCAGTTTTGATGGCCCTGGCTCCTGAGCCCCGCCCGGGCTCTGCATCCAGAAAATGTGGCGAATGATCCTTCCTCAAAGGTCTGCGGCAGAGGGGACACAGAACACAAGGTTCTGTGGTTTCCAAGAGAAGAGGGTACACTCCTGAGGCTACAGGTGTGGTTCAGGTGACACACGGATGAATACCTCAAGTTTTAATTGTATGTGCCTGAAAGGGGGTGTGGGGTGAATAGAAGCAGTCCATCATGCCTGTGACCTTACTAATGTTCCCCCCGTAAGTTGGTATGGCTATCGGGTCCGAGTCTGGTTACAGAAAATAAACGATCAAGTAAAACACAGCCCCACTTGTAGGGGGCGGTGGCCAGCAGTTTGGAATTGGTCCTCTCAAGATTCTTCTCTGGGGAGCTAGAGAGGTGGAAAACGCATGTCTGCCAGTAGTAGGCGCTCTAGAAATGCTCTCTGCTACAGCCAGCGGCCAAGGGAACCAGGCTGGAGGACAACCTGCCACGGGGCACAGCCTAAGGAGTTAAAAGCAAGGGGTCTGCGGTTTCTCTGCCCATCCCCCTGCAGCTAATCTGTCACCCAATGAAGAAGCGGCCAGCACAAGCGAGCGCACTGGCAGTTCACGTCCAGCAAACTGATTAAGAATGTTCAACCAACAGCAGACTGTAGACCTCTCCAGCGAAAATAAATAGAGTGTAGACTGTATGCAAATGCGTTTGTCACTTTGACAGCACGTCTCAATTAAGGCATCTCGCGGCTGTGGGGAGGCTCTGTGGCTGCAGCTGGAAGGTAGAGACCGCTGCATGGCTGATACTGGGGCTTGACCTTAATCCGCATGCATGCATTAAAAAAAAATCCTGCCTTCCTGTACACTTGCATAATGCTGGCAGCCACGTGAGGTAGGTGACAAACGGGAAAAAAGCCACTTTCATCCTCTCCACTTTACAGACCTGTGAAGGCACAGACAGCTCTTATTTCAACAGAGTTTGGGTGCCTTTTTTAATTGTTTATCCCCCCTGTGTGCATGCACAAACACACACCCACACACTTGAGTGAGGGGACACACGGACACACACACACACACACACACACACACACACACACACACACTCTTATTCTGCATTGAGCTAAGAATGCACTAAAGCATCTTCACTTCTTGCTGGAGTGGAAAGAAGGTCTTTCTCCATTTCAAATGGGGCCTCCTGTGTGTGTGTGTGTTTCGAAAATGGAATGTTTAACACCATGAAATCCCTCTTCCCCGCCCCTTCTTTCTCTGTAATGGGCTCCCAACTACAGCGGCGGGGGTGGGGGGTGGGGGGTGGTGTGGTGTGTGTGTGTCTTTTCATGGGAAGGTTAGTGTGTTGGGGAATGAGGACAAAAGAAAGCAAGAAGCTAGCTCTGGAATGCCATGCTGGCGACAACCGAGGGGGTTGGGGGCAGGCTTTCAGCAAACAGCCATTTCCCCAGCAGGGCCTGTGCGCGCGTGGAGAAGGCAGCTCTTTGGGGGTGAAAACACCAATGCTATTTGGAGATCACCATTAACCAAATGAGCACTGCCTCCTGGGTGGGACTTTCTTCCGCATTACGTCTGTTTTATAGCATCCCTTTTAAGTGCACAATTGGAAAGGGAGGGTGGGGGGTGAACCACCCCAAGTTGAAGATGCATGTACATCTTCTCTGGAAATATTGATTAGAGAGGACGGATTCCTATGTTCCAATGAACTTTCCCCTTCCACTAGTAACCCATGGCTACCATTTCATCAGTTTCTTTCATTTCCAAATAGCTCAATAGGCACTTGATAAATGCCTGTTTGAAATGAGCATTTTTTTTCATGGTGGCTTCTAGGTCTTTCATGTGGTGAAATAGCAATCAAGTGATAAAAGTGCTAACGGCTATTTGAATCATGTTTCATCTAACACATGGCTAAAGGTTCAGGTGACTTAAAAGATAAAGACCCTTGTACAGTCCAGATACAGCCATATGCAATGAACAAAGCCATTTCTCATAAACCCCCAAAGCTATGGCTTTTGCTAATCAAGTACCAATTCCAGAGAAGCCGAGGAGGGTACTCGATCTCCTTTTCAGCCCCAAATATAATATAACCACTGATGGGAAATGGAAATAAAGATCAGTTTCTCTACTGAGTATATTGTTTTACTTAAAAGAAATAAGAAATCAAACAAATAGACAATGTTCCAAATGCTTGGGTCAACAAACATACTTGGTTAAAAAAATCAAATCTCCAGAATCAGACTGCGGGTATTTACTCTGAGAAGCATGACTCCTAGTATTGATTTTCAGGACGTACATTAATAAAGAACTCCTAATTGATTTTTTTTTTAAGATTTCTCTTGTTGCCTTTTATTTGAAGGTGCAAAGAAGGGCCTGGGATGGTAAAGTGTTCTAATGAGACGCTTAGCTAACAGAGGCCCCTTACATGGAGTGCCCTGGAGTGGGGGAGACAGCAGCTGCATTGAATGACTTCGGTCAACAGCTGAGCTAGCATCTGATTAGAGCCAGGCTGTCTCCCTGAGAATTTTGAACACACACCTTCAAAATGGTTTTGCACCAAATCCACATTGGGAAGAGGTAAAGGGTCCCAGGGAGTTGTTTCACCATGAGACAGCGGAAAGAACTGTCTGTGGCATGTGCTGCTTCTGCCAACCAGTGGCCTGGGCAAAGGGCCAGGGTACCTACCTGTCCAAAATGGACGGTGATAGGCCTCCGGTCTTCTCGGAGCTTGGGGTCCTTGGCCTCCGCCAGTGGGGACAGTGCTGTCTTTGGTAACTGCTCTTCTGTGGTGGGGGCACAGCCGTTCTCGGTGATGTCCTGAGGGGAGGAGGAGGGTCCGGGTTGAGCACAGGTACTCCCCAGACCCCAGAACCCTGGAGCTCAGTCAACACTCAGCGTCAACCCTTCTAATCGAAGGGGCAGAACAGGAAGGCTTACTTGGCCCTTTGACTTTTAAGGTCCAGAGAAGTCCTCGTGCATGAAATTATTCAAATTACACACATTAAATTACAAGACAACAGAACGATAATTCATGATAGTGGGGGGGGGGTAATGATCTTTCATCTTACTATCTTACAAACTGCTATTTTCAGTTTTATATATTCACTTTGGCTCACACACAGACATTTAAAAATTACTTGTAATCACAGCTCATGTATAATTTCATATGCTGCTTTATAAACATCTCCATGCTCCAAAGTCATTATGATGGTAATTTTAATGGATGCATAATATTTCCTTGAGTGGATATACCATAATTTAATACACCATTCCACTACTATTGGACATTTAGGTGGCTTCTAATTTATTTACATTATAAACACCAGAGTCATAAATATTGCAGCTTTTCTTTCTTTCCTTTTATGGAAATCCCTAGGAATAAAATTATTACTAGGTCAAGAGAGAGAAGCCTCTCTAAGGTTTCTAATGCATCCTACACTGAAGGGCTTCCAATTTACACCAACCACCAGCGATGGATGTATTCTCAGTTTCATGGAACTCCTGTTAGTCTTATCGTTTTAAAAATGTATTGCTAATTTAATAGGTGAAAAATTAGACCTCATTGTGGCTTTGATTTGCATTACTTGGAGTATTTGTGAGTGTGGACATTTTTCTCTTTGCTTACCGATGAAGCTACTGTTGTGAAAACAGCCTCTGCACGCCCTGCCTTTCCTATCCCGGCCTGTCCCCTCACGGCTCCCTGGCAAAGGCTGAGTCAGGACTTCAGGATTTTCTAATAATTTTTATTAGACAACCAAACCGAAATCTTTAAATCTAGAAATCCAGTTGATTTGTTCTTCCGAAGGATAGAGTAAAATTTTAAGGAAAAGGAGCCACAATATGCAAACCAGCGAAGGCTCCTTGGCTCACACTGGCACCTGGCTGCCCACACGGGCTACATGGAATGCGGACGGTGCCTGCATGTGCAATAATGGCCACATGCCTTATTAAAGTCTTGATTAAAGTTGCTTAAATCCTCATTGGAACAAGGTGGAGAAAACACACGCGAGTAAATAACATTTAGATAATCATTTTCCCACGAGTAAAAATAACTCATACCCAGAATTAAATAATACATACAAGTTACAACTCCTTTCATTGTAGAAACACATGTAGATTTGGGTCATGAGAACGTATACCCTTTGAGTACGTGCTAAGTTCTGTATATGAAAGACTTTTACAACTTTGGGCTCTCAACTTTGTGGCTGAAAAATGGCCAGGCATGGATGAACGTGGTCCCTTATGGAGCAGCAATGTATTAAGGAAGAAACATACTTAACATCCCTGAGCCTCAGTTTCCTAATCTGTAGAGATAACACAGCTATGAACACCAAAGGAGAGAATGTTTAGAAATTATTAAACCCAAACCCATTGAGTTGATTCTGACTCCTAGTAGCCCTATAGGGTTCCCCAGTCTTGTCAATCATTAATGGAGTAGAGAGCTTAATTTTCTCTGCTTCAGGGGGCGGGGGAGGGCAGGGGGGACTGGTGGGTCTGACTGCCAGCCTTATGGTTAGCAGTCCAACTCCTTTCCCACAGGACCGCTCCATAAACTATAGGAATTTTAGTGACAGAACACATTCACCCTCACCACCCCAGCAGTCTTACTTCCTGGCCTCTTTTCTTAAAGAATCACGGCTACCTGCACAGAGGTCAATCCTAGGAAATCTTTGTTGCCCTTAGATGACATTGAGTTGGTTCCAGCTCAGGTGACCCATGTATAGTAGCATGCAACACTGTCTAATCTGAAGCCATTGTCATTACCATTGCTATATTTGAGACCTTTACTCAGTCACCACGTCAGTTAGTCTCATTGCGTGCCTTCCTCTTTTTTCTTGACCCTCTCTTCCTTACTAAGCACGACACCCTTCTCTAGGCACTGGTCCCTCAAGATAACATGTCCAAAGTACATGGGATAAAGTCTCCCTATCCTACCTTCTAAGGAGCATTCTGTTTGTACTTCTTCTACGACAGATTTGTTTGTTCTTCTGACAGTATATTTAATATTCTCACCAACATTATAACTCAAAGGACTCAATTATCCTTTGATTTTTCTTATTCATTTTTCAGGTTTCACGTGCACATGAGGCAACTGAAAATACCTGGCAAGGTACACCAGAGTGACATCTTTGCTGTTAACACTTTAAAGATTTTTTTTAGCAGCAGATTTGCCCAAAGCAATAGATTGCTTGATTTCTTGACCTCTGCTTCCATGGGCATTGATTGGGGAGTCAGGTAAAATGAAACCTTTGACAACTTCAATATTCTCTGTTTATCATGACGTTGTTGCTTAGAGACCCAATCATGAGAAGTTTGATGACGTTATAATCGTACTGAAGGGTGTAGTATCTGATCGTCATCAGTGAACGCTTCCAGTCATCTTAGTGTTCAGTAGGTCAGTCTGCAGCATCTCTGTCTTGCAGATTGGTAATTAGTCTTCCTCCCTTCTGGTGCTGTGTCCTCTTTCCTAGAGTCTACCTTCTCAGATGATCCACTCAGCATACAGACTGAAGAAGGTGAAGGATACATCCCTGACGCACACACTCCTCTTGATTTTAAGCCACGAAAGTATTCCATTGTTCTGTTTGGAGAACTTCTTTGTCCATGTGCAGGTTCCACACAAAAATAATGAAATGTTCTGGAACTCCCATTCTTTGCAAAGTTACCCATAACTAGTTATAATTCAGTCAAGAACATTTGCATAGTCAATAAGACACAGGGGAACATCCGTCTGGTGTTTGTTGATTTCAGCTAAGAGTCATCTGACAGCAGCAATGATATCCCTTGTTCCCTGTCCTCTTTTGATTTTTGGCATTTCCCCGCAAGTGTTTTGAGTGATTGTAGGCTATATTCTAGGTGTGTGATATTAATGTTATTGTTTGGCAAGTGCTGCATTCTGTTGGACCATCTTTCAATGGAATGGGCACAAGTGTAGATGGATCTTTTCCAATAATTGGCCAGGTCTTTCAAATTTTGAGTAAGTGCTTCCAGTGCCACACCAGTTTGCTGGAACATTTCTTTCTTTTTTCCTTTTAAAAATCATTTTATTGGGGGCTTGTACAACTCTTATCATAATCTATCCATACATGCTGGAACAGTTCAATTGGTATTTTGTTACTTGCTGGAGGCAGGTTTTTGCCAATGCCTTTTGTGCAGTTTATACTCCTTCCTTCAGTCCTATTTGTTCTTGGTCATGGAAATGGTTGAATGGCGACCAAATCATGTTGATGCCATGAATCTGTATTGCTTCCGCCTTCTCTTGATACTCATGGTCATTCAATATTTTGCCCATAGAACCCTTCAGTATAGCAACTTGAGGCTTGGCCTTTTCTTCATTTTTTTCTAGTTTGAGAAATGCCAACCAAGGATATTCTTCCCTTTTGGCTTTCTAACACCAGGCCTTTGCACATTTCATTGAAATATTTTGTCTTCTAGAGCCACCCTTTGAAACCTATTCAGCTCTTTTATTATTTCTTACATTTGTTTCAGCTACTCTAGGCTCAAGAGCAAGTTTCTGAACCTCTTCTGACATCCATTTGATCTCTTTCCTGTTTTTCAATGACTTTTTGCTTTCTTCATGTATGATGGCCTTGGTGCCATCCCACACTCCTCTGGTCGCCGGTCGTCAGTGTTTTTATTGCATGGTGTCTAAATTCAGGGAGGAGAGACTCAAGATGGTACTGTGGATCTCGTGGATATTCTTCTCCTCAGCCTCATTTGAACTTACACATGAGCAACTGATGGTCTGGTCTGCAGTTGGCCACTGGCTTTGTTCTGACTGATGACACCGAGTATCTCCATCAACTCTTCCCATATATATAGCTAATTCCTATGTATTCTACCCGGTGAGGTTCACATGTACAGTTCCCACTTGTATCGTTAGGGGTGCAGGAGGTATTTCCAACAGATAGGCTGTTGGACTTGCAAAATCCTATCATGACATCTCAGTCCATATTTTCTAATTATGGATACTTTTTTGTTTTCAACTTCTGTATTCTAATTACTAGTATTTATCAAAGGAAATGGAATCCTTGAATATTTATATCTCATGTACTCAGGACATGTTCCAAATACCTAGAAAAGGACACTCATGCCTGTAAATTGGGAGGGCATCACAAAGGAGAAAAACCTTCGGTGAGATGGAATGACACAGTGGCTGTAGCAACTGGCTCCAACTTAACATTGTGAGGACGGTACAGGATCAGGCAGTGTTTCATTCTGTTGTGCACAGGGTCACTATGGGTCGGAACCAACTCAACAGCACCTACCAAGTGGCATTAATGAACCCAAATGGAGTGCTCTTGGCATTTCAAATTAGACAATCAAATGGTCTATTATGCTGGAATGACAAATGAAAGAGGAATGATGTCACACTGTCAAAAAGATCTATCCCACAGTACAACACTGCTACTGACAGGATAACAGCCATATGCCTACAAGGAAGACTGGTTAACCTGACTACTACCCAAATTTACAAACTAACCACTCATCCCAAAGATGAAATAATGCAGGACTTTTACCAATCATGTTTACAGGAGCCTCTGTGATAGTTTGATAAACAACATGGGGAGATGGTGAACTCTTGGTTTTTCAGAGAGAACTTGGAACAGGTGGCCAACTACAGCTTGGCTTAGAGCCGAGGCTAGTCTCAATGAGGCTGCGGAGCAGTGACGAGAAAGGCTGCCTATCAGGATGGCTCTTTGGCAAAGGGGCTGCCTTAATGTGCTCAGGACAAACGGGACAAAGAGGAGAAGGGGCTCCTTCTGTACTAGATATCAAAGGATAAGGGGCTTTTGGGATCCTGGTAAGGCAATGGATGCAGTGGGTAGGCAGACAGAAGAGGTTGAAAAAGGTTGCCAATGTTTCGGGGGAAATTGTGTGTGTGCAGCTAACAAAAATGAGTACGAGAAGAAAATGTTCTGAAATTGATTGTGTGATGATTGCACAACTCATCTTAATATGATTGAACAATTAAATCAATTAAATGCTACATGAAGTATATGCCAATAAAACTATTTTAAAAAATAACAAAGAAATGAAGAGAAATTGTAATGCAATCTGATAAGGGATCATACCTATTGATTGAAAACTAAGGTGATTTACAGATGGGTCACAAGGAAGAGACGAGCCAGTCAGGGTTCAGTATAGCACCAATGAAACATACAACTTTTCTTCTAGTTCTTTAATGCTTCCTTCCCCCTACTATCATGACCCCAATTCTACCTTACAAATCCAGCTAGACTAGAGCATGTACATGAGTACAAATAAGAGCTGGAAACACAGGGAATCCAGGACAGATAAACCCTTTAGGACCAATAATGAGAGTAGTCATAGCCGGAGGGTAAGGGGGAGGTGGGGGGAGAAAGGGGAAACCGATCACAACCATCTAACTATAACCCCCTCCCAGGGCGATGGACAATAGAAAAGTGGGTGAAGAGAGACATGGGTCAGTGTAAGACATGAAAAAAATAATAATTTATAAATTATCAAGGGTTCGTGAAGGAGTGTGGGGGAAGGTAGGGAAAAAATGAGGAGCTGATACCAAGGGCTCAAGTAGATAGAAAAGGTTTTGAAAATGATGATGGCAATAAATGTACAAATGTGCTTGACACAATGGATGTCTGTATGGATTGTAATAAGAGCTGTATGAGCCCCCAATAAAATGATTTAAAAAAAAAAAGAAAACTAAGATGATCACTATTCAAAAAAGGAAAGTATATATATAGTAGTTTTTGGGGAAAAGGCTTAACTTGAGCTTAAAGTAAAAATACTGAAAAAACAAAACAAAACCAAAAACCTGTCTTCTACCGTTGGTTTCCCTATTAACCAGCATCTAGCCTTTCCAATTCACTCAACTTCTCTGCACTCCCCCTTTTTATTAAACAATGGGGAGATCACCACCTGCTTTGCAAACGTCAGAGTTACTGAGAGAATGGATTAAGTAAGATGAGCTGTGAGGAGCACTGGCAAGTGTCGCTGTATCATTTCAGGTGAACAGTAGACCTTAGCGCTGCAAAATGGAGCGAGCCCCATCTGAAAAGAAGAGCACCCTTGTGGTGACCACGGAATACACGGAATACACGGCAGGCACCTTTTCAGACCCTCAACCTTCATTATCACACTAATTTCCACACTAATCACAGGTTCCAAGGACAAACAACTAGGTGATCTCTCTGACAGCTGGCGGAAAGAGTCCTGCTATGAGTCAGAATTGACTTCCGGGCAGTGGGTTGGGTTGGTTCCGCTCTAGGTGGGGAGCAGGGTGATGAATTAAATGACATTAGTGATAGGGAAAGTGCTCCCCCACAACAAAGAACAGTCATGACAGGACAAGAAAAAGTTGAATTGCTTGATATGTACTTGAGGGTTGCAGCTGCCGCTGCCCAGCCTTTCAAAATAAATGAATCCAGTGTAAGGTCCATTGTAAAAAAAAAAAAAAAAAAATCAAAGGAAATTCCTAAGGGTGTCTCTGGAGCTACACCAGCAGGTGCCAAAACTTTGCCCTTTTTTTTCTCTTCTTGGTACAAAATGTCTCTTTATCTTGTATTGAAAAATGAAGTTTTTATGTGAGTGAAGCATATGCATATATGTAACATACAAAATAAGGTAAGCATTCTGGTCCACAGTAGGCTATCAGTAGCTAAGGTTTGAGGGAGTCAAAGTTATATATGGCTTTCCAACTGCACAGTGGGGCGGGGAAGGTGTCATTGCCCCTAGTACCCGAGCTGTTTAAAGATCAACTATATATATATTTTTATTTGTTTGAGCTTTGTCATTCTCAATACACACGTTTTTAGTTTGCAAATATGAAGAGGAAACAAAACAAAGCAAAATCAAAAACCCAAAAAACCAACCACCACCTTCTATATGTCACTAAAAAAAGAACAAAACATGAAGCTGACAACAGGGTAAACATGTTCTTTTCCTATGGCTCACAAACGAAGCAGATATGATACTAAGCGGCCGGTCACAGAGCAGCCAGCCTCCCTTAGGAGCTCTGCTGCCTGGCTTGGAGCTCCGGGGTCCAAGCAGCTCCCATTTCTCAGTAAAGCAAAGGAGGCAGCAAACAAGCCCTGTCTCTACCCTGTGTGATTACTATTTCAGGTCCTGGAATCATGTGTGAGAGATCCGACCTGCACCCCTCTGTGGAGAAGACAGGCACGGCATGTAATCCCTTAGGCACGAACAGCCCTGGGGGTGAGGAACCCAGGTCTTGGGAGACCAGTTGAGGGAGAGATTAAGGTCATCAGAAGGGCTCTTGGGATGAGTGAGGTTGGGACTGGACATGGAAGGAGCTGAGGCTGGGACTGCAGCAGGCAGCCACCTGAGAGCGGAGCACTCCCGCCTGGAGGAGGTAGAGGGCAGAGTCTGTTTAGGAATGGCAGATGGTCTAGTGGCTGGGGGCAGGTACCCTTGGCCAGGGAGTGGAAAAATTCGAAAGGTCTCAGCCAGGGCGTGGCCAGTGGGAGTGTTCTAGAAAGCCTGCTTTGATGGCTGTGTGGACAACCTAAAAGGAGGTGACTCCACACCACTCATGCATGGGGGTGTACTTGCTGCTCCAGATGTGGGAGGAAAGACAAGAGACAGATGGAAACTCCAGTATTGAGCAGGTTCTAGGCATTGTGTTCAAACCTGTCATCTCCTTAATCTTCATAACAGTCCAGAGAAATCAATACTTCCTCTCATTTAAAGTTAAGGAAAGCGAGGTTCAGAGAGTCTTAGTAACTTCCCCAAGGTCACACAGCTAGCATCCTACATTCCTAGTATTAAACCCAGGTGCTCTATCTTAGAAGCCTAAAAACCAGATCATGCTTTTTTGGTAGTGGGGGAGAATTTAAAGATGCCCAACCCCAAGGGTCTCAGGCTGAGGCCTTACCACCTCTGTCTGGCTGAGCTCAGGGAAGAATGCGTCCATTCTCTGATTCCTACCAGGCCCCTTCTTTTCCTAGACTACCTCACACCACAGCCAATGCAAATTAAAATATGAATATTGATATCAAAATAGTATCCAAAGTGGGAATTGCTGGGATTGAGGCTGACAGACATTTTAATGTGTCTGGAGACAGGGAGCTGACAGTTGTGTGGTTAAGGTGTGAAAATGTCTGTTGGGCGAGAGTCCACCTATATCTCCCCACCCCTCACATGCTTACTCACTCCCTTCGACATAGGGGGTGGGGATGCTTGACCAGAAAACCAAGCCTCTGTGAATCTACCTGTGAATTCGCTCCTTTCAGTCACAGGGGGGGCTTCGAAGTCAACGAGCTACATTTGTTTTTGAGAGGGCAAAGATTTAGAAACATAAAGAAGCAGTCTGGCAAATGGGCCATTTGATGAAGTGATTTTGACACTGAGGAACAAAATAGACACCCCCACCCCACCCAGGGACACCTCAAAAGACAAAATGGTGCATCCATAGGTGAGTATCTGAGTGCCCCCTGCAAAGTAATGAGGCATGTGTGTGCACATGTGTAAGGGTGTATAAGAGAACTGTTTTTAAAGCCGGGCACTGTGATGCCAGCTTTGCAGGGCACTGCAGTGGGAATGCGTGTTGTGGAGAGCCACAAACCCAGCCATGCAGCATTCTTGTGTGGGCCAGGTGTGGCAGGGAGGCGCTCTGGAGGCAAGTACTACATTCTCCCTTCGGAAAGTGGCGGCCGGATGGCATCTTGGCCATTCTGTCTTCTTCCTAATTTTGAGCGAGTCAGACTTCAAAGGAAGCCAAGCTACAGAAAAACTTGACCACCTTGCTCTGTTTCCCCAGAGATATATTATCTATCCTTCTTTCTTTTCCCCCCTGGCTCTTAGACTGAAGCCGTGCAGGCCTGGAATAAAGCCACACGACAGTATCTATTAACGATTATTTGCCAATGGTTACACAGATACTCTGAAAGCTCCTATTTCAGATGCTTTGAAAATCTGCAGCACAAATGAACAAGGGATGGCAAGGGGGCCCTGCTCAGTCATATCAGAGACGGACCCTCCACACACCATGGTGACCTCTCTGCAGGTCGGCACCACATTTGCTATTTGCAATTCAAACCCAAGGCGGGAGTGAGGAGGGCAAGACTGACTTCTTGATTATATGTGCGGGGGTCACCATTGCTATGCAGAGTTAGAGGAGGCCAGGTGGCAACCCAAGCCATTTGAAAATCGGATCTTTGTTGGGAACTGCCTGAGTTTCAGAGCAGAAAGCAGACTTGAGATGTCTACATCAGCCAGCGGCGTCTGGGAACCCGCACATGTGAAGGGGAGGGGCCAGGGGGAGGGGGCAGAAAGAGCAAAGGAAATGTTTTCTACTGCGGTGAGCGAGGTCAGGGGAAGGCAAATCTTAAATTAGCTCGAGAAAGGGAGCCAGAGAGCACCGCGCCAGACCCACGTCCTGTACATGCGGAACAATGCGAGGGTTTCAGCGACAAAATAGCTCTTCCCCATCAACTGCAAAGCATCAAGTCGGCATGAAATCTGTAAGACCAAGGGCGAAAAGTGAAAATCGAAAAGGGTGCACTAATAGATCTGTCAACAGTCCAGTGGTGACAAGCCACATTTCTATAAAATGCCTTCGCCGTTCGTGTCCCCTGAAATGTACTGACACTCTTTACAGAACATTATCTCCTGAAGCTATTCTTGAAAAGGCTGGCAGCGGGAACTGGAGGGAAGGGGAGGGGGGGATCGGCCTTAGATATTATCAAGGAAAGGGCGATGGCGTGGAAGGAAAGTGGTGGCGACTGTTTACATGACCCTTTGAACCGCCACATGATGAACCCTGAGTGTCACTGGTGATTTGCAGCGTTGTTACTGTATGTACTCGAGTATAAGCCGAGTTTTCCCAGCACATTTTTAATGGTAAAATTAGGTCCCTCGGAGGATATTCGGGCCAGCTTATACTTGAGTATGTAGGTATATGTAAAAGGCAGGACTTTCTTAAGGCCAAATGAATCTGGAAGTGGAAGGTAAGGAGATACCTTTGGCTTGATGGTCTGCAGAAAGCAAGCCTGACTAGTGTAGGGTGTGTGCCCCCCGTGGCTGCTTCAGGTAATATCTAACACCAGCCAGAGCTGAGGATCAAAAGGTACAAAGTTTGGGAAGAAAATCTACTGCCCCACCCCAACTCCATTTATGCCAGTAATCAAATTCTGCCACAAGAGACTAGGCTCAGCGCTGAAAAGGTCCATTTAGGGACTAATGATGTCCAAGAAAAGCAGCCCAGCTGCCGGTCTCTGGTGGCAGCGCATCAGGTGACAGCTAAGGTCTGCCTGGACTGACTTTAGAGGGTTACTGCCGGACTTGACTCTTAGCTGTTAAAAACTCACTCTCAGCTAAAACTCAGAACGGAAATGCTTAGTCAGAGCAAATTATTTTCCCATTAAAAGAAAGGCATCAATTCCTTTGACCATTTCAAGTTAATTAGAAGGTCTTTTGGACTTAACATTGAAACTGGTTTCAATTAAAACATTTTTAAACTGTTGAGGTAGACAAAGGTCTTTATTAGAGTGGTATACCTGGGGGTGGAGTGGGGTGGGTTGTGTGTAAGGAAAGCAAAGTAAGTGACCCCAAACAACTTTTGAGAAAATATCAACACTCATTTTAGGAAGGCAGCAGGCAACCTGGCAGTGAGAGCACACGCGGAGCCTGGGAATCGCTGGGCATGGATGGAACCCCGGTTCTTTGAGCTCTCGCACTGTGAGCCGGGGCAGGCAGTTTCACCCCTCGGAACTACACTCATAAAATGGAATTAGTACCCCACAGGGTCATGCTAAGGCGCAAATGGGAAAGCTCCTAGGCAGAACCATGCAGAGCAAGCAAGTGCTTAAAAGGAAGGTGCTGAGGGTCATGACGACGACCACCTTACTCCCTACTAATATTTTAAAATGCCCTTCCTATTATGGTCACACCTTCCTGTACACTTGTCAGGGACCAGGTCAGGGGAATCTTGCCAGACGATTCCATAAAATTCTTGAAATACTTTACTGATGGGCCACGCAGACCATGAGAGCCTCTTCCACTCTCTCTCACAGAGCCTCAAAAACCAACTACTAAAACTGGTGATGATAGTACAACTCTTCTTGAAGTGACTGAACTGTGATATGTGGAGCATACGCCAATAAAACTGTTGGAAAAAAACAGAAAACAAAACCAACTACTGGGGTCCTCTTATTTAATCCATCCTGTGAGGGGTCTTCCCGCAGCCCAACCCTTTGTGCCTGGTATCTGCATGCTGTCCATGAGCATGACAGAGTCAGCAGAGCCACTGCCCTGGGGACATCCCTGGACTTGGTTTCCGCCTGCATGGGGCTGAGGTCAGCAGTGGGAGGGGGTGTTTCCAGGCTGGGGAGGCCGTGCCAGTTTCCCTAGACCCCCGTGTACCCCAGGCCCGGTCAGGTAGGGTTGGCAAGGGAGAGATCGCCAGTGGTTAACAGCGCCAATTCTAAACTTGCTCGCCTTTGTGGGTTTAAATCAGTCTTATTGTTATTTGAAGACAGTTTTTTGTCTGTGAATATTTATAACAGTGTGAAAACTCCCAGACAGCTGGTAATGCATTTTGAAGTGTGCTAACAACACTGTATCAAACAGGCCTCTATTGATCACATTATACTTTTTTTTTTTTTGTGGCCACGCATTTCATACACGGTGCTTATACATTTTGAATAAGAACTTCAAGTACCTTTTGCTTCAAGCGGTTTTTCACCTCTTTTATTCCCATTTTTGCATGGTCTTTTGCCTGCATGAAAAATTAATTTAAGTTAAGATTCCCTTTCTGTTTCCAGCAGGGACTACGCTTGATTTCAGTCTGCCGTGGAGCGCCGCCTCTGATTACTAGAAGGAGGAAGGGAAAACGGGGCCATCAAGTTGGAAACATAATGGCTGTGAAAACAAACACAACGTTAGAAGGTTAAAAAGTTAAAAAAGAAAATCCCTCCAAGGGGCTGCAGAGAGTCTATGTTCTGCATTTCGATGGCATGGTCCCCTGGGTCCTCTCCGCCTGCCCCGTGTCACTATTCATGTGGCAGCCTGGCGGCAGCCACCAATCAAAATAGAACAACAGCCCTTTCTGGCTGCCAGGTTTGGACTATCCATTGCATTTCACCAGGTCAGGGCCTCCAGGCCAATTTTCTGTCCAGGCCGAACGCTCTGAGCAGAAGCAGGCCCGGGCTTTGCTGGTGCCACTTCCCGGCTCCCACCTGGGCAGAACCCCTTGGCTTTTCTTTCCCATTGCTTGTGCGCCCATTGTGGTCCAATCGGCAGCCGCTCACCCCATGGAGATAAAGGCAATTCCAGCCCAGAAAGGATGAACAAAAAATTTAAAAATGGAAATAAAACCAAACCACCTATTTAATTGGTACAGGGTCAATGAGCAAGTCCGAGAAATTGCCAGAGAAGATACTTTGAAAAGGCGGGGGACGTCAGGACCTGAGGCACTTCCACACTTTCATTCTGCTTGGGTGCTAGTCCCACAAGCAACGCCACTTCCTCCAGGGCAGCGATGAGAGGTTGAGGGGGGACTGGGGAGGAAAGATGGTGGGTGTGTCCCAACATGGGCATTCTTTCAGGATCTGCAAAGCAGCTGACTCCATGTGACACGATCATGGGATCCAGGTGGCAAAGGAAAGGTTTGTGTGAACACCCGACAGGACCAGGCTTGGTACTGTCACAGGACTGCAGTCCTGGGGCAGCCTGAGTCCCAACCACCCAGTCTACATTCTAAAAGCCCAACCCAGTAACCTCCCGTCCCTCTATCTTCTCTATCACAGGACTGTGAGCTGTAGCACCTTAAACTAAACATGGCATTGAACTAGTCATTCAGGTATCTCTGCTCAAAACTTCCCTGAGCACTGAGGGCTTTGGGACCTGCCTGTGCTGTCCAGGGTCTTCAAAGACACGAGCACTTAAACATCTTACGATGCCAAGGGGCATTTTGTTTGGGTCCTGACACCAAGACCCGTACTTACAAACTTATAGACAGTCTTCATGGCTGGGTTTGCTTTCGTTTTTACGGTATTCAGAATAGCTCCACTTCCTTTCTATAATAAAAAAAATGTCAATTAGCCAGTTGCACTGAAGAGAGAGGAGGCCAACACCAATAAAGAGCTTTTCTCTTTAATCAAGTTAAGCAACATTTCATGAGCATGTAACTTAATTAGAAAAACAAGCCTCGACGGTAACTGGTCCCAGGCAGTTACGGCTATGGTTATGGCAGAATGGTTACGGATGGGAGTCTGACAGTGGGGTGGACTGGGGGTGAGGACGGAGAATCATGCCCTGTGATGACTCGCAGAGGGGAGACCTCAGACTTTGTATTTTGCTTGGCACCTGTCCCCTGGCTAAAAGGAAGCTCATCACAGGCTCTCTGGGGCAAGTGCTATACTATAGCAACCTATAGTTCTCCAGAAATTCTAGTTAGCACAGACAGCACCCAGGTACATTTAATAGCAGGGATTCTATAGCTAATACTAAGCCAGGGCAACATATTCGAGGCCCCATGAGCCAGGATTGCCTGGCTTCTCTGGGAATATCCTACCCTCAGCCCGGCAGCTTCCTTTTTTCATTGTGGATCTGCATTGCTGTGGCTTTCCTTCCAATTTTATTTATTTTGTTGCTGTTGAGAATATACACAGCAAAACATACCAATTCAATAGTCCCTACATGTGCCTTTTAGTGACACTGATTACATTCCTGGAATTGCGCAATCTTCTCACCCAGTCTTCTGAGCCCTCCTCTCCTTACTAACATAAATAGACTGCTCCCTGAGGTTCCTATTTAATATTTCAAGTTGCTGTTGTCAATTTAATCCCATACTGATAGTGCTTAAAAGAGCCTAATGCTCAACGCAGATCTTTTTCACTAGTTAAGTTGAACTACTTTTCAGCTTTAAGAGACTGGAAGGGATAGGCTTGAAACAATTGATTTATGGATTGTTATAAGAGCCCCCAATAAAATGATTTATATGAGAGAGCGAGAGACTGAAAGGGTTAGTTTAGGTTTAAGATTCAAAGATGATTTCCAGGGCAATCATTTCAGGAGTTCATCTACTTTCTGGGGTTCCTCAAAGCCCAGGGCCTGTGAAAATTTGAAATTTGTTCTCCATTTCCCTCCTTTTGATTAGGGTTAATCTATGATCAAAACATTTAGTCATGGTAGCAGGGCACCATCCAGTTCTTCTGGTCTCATGGCAAGGGAGGCAGTTGTTCATGGAAGCAGTTAGTCACACACGCCCAATCCTCCTCTGATTGCTGACTCTCCTTTTTGTCTGTTGTTCCAGGTGACCAGAGATCAACTCTTGTGCCAAGGATGGCTCTTTGCAAGCTCTTAAGAACCCAGGCACTATGGAACAAGCAAGGAGGTAGCACAGATACACTAAGCACATTACTAGGCCAAGTAACTGGGATGTCTCATGAAACTATGGCCCTAAACTTCTCCATCAAGGAACCAAACCCCATGAGGTGTTTGGTTGTACATAAGAAGTCTCAGAAGCTACTTT
>NW_022103929.1:1871602-1894409 GCF_000313985.2 Echinops telfairi | reverse complement strand
TTGCTTCAGAAGCTACTTTTGTGTGTATCATTGTTGTCATACAACTTTTGCCAATTCAACTTTTTTGTAAGTGTACAATTATTGACAGCAATTACAGTAACTGGCCTTGCAACCCTACTATGAATCAATGAGGTTTTTCCACCAGAGTAAATCCTTCTAATTCCTTCTCACCCTTGAAAACCATTAACAAACACTGTTGTTGCTATATTTGCCATGTCTTTTTAGGTAAGTGAGGTCATATAGTAGTTGTTCTCTTGTCACTGACTTATTTTGCAGAACAGAATGTCTTTAGGTCTCCTCCAGACTATAGCACGCATCAATTAAGACTTCATTTCTCCTACTGGCTGAAGAACATTCCATTGTATATATGAACCACATTTTTATTTATCCATTCATCAGCGGATGGACACTGATGTTATTTCCACGTGTTGGGTTCTGGGTGCAGTTGTTTTTTAACATCACTCTGGTGTGTCACTTTCTTTAATATCTAGGCCTTGACAAAAGAAAAGGATAGCCATAATTGTCAACTATGGCTTTACTACATAAATCAATAGACTCAATATTTCTCAGCGCACTTTCAGGAGGGAAGCATTCTACGACATGAACGAGGCAATAAACACATATGAACTATGTAGGCCATAGTTCATGAATCCATTTTTTAGTCCCATTCCTCCAGACCCGCAGGTCTCAACCTGTGGGTCGTGACCCCTTTGGGGGTTGAAAGACCCTTTCACAGGGGTCACCCGATTCATAACAGTAGCAAAACAACAGCTATGAAGTAGCAACGAAAATAATGTTATGGTTGGGAGTCACCACAACATGAGGAACTGTATGAAAGGGTCGAGGCGTTAGGAAGGTTGAGAACCACTGCTCCTGACAGTGTGTGAGGCTCCCCGTGAGCATGGTTACCTGTCATAGGATCTGTAGGCATGGAGCCTGGGGTGGTTACATAATTTCATGTCAACTTGAAGACACATAAAAGTGTAGGGGTGGTATTCAATCTGTCAATTGGGTCACCGTCTGACGATGCCTCCTTGTGGGCATGACCTTCTCTTAAGGAGAGCCCTGGGAACCCCCTCTCTCTGTCTTCACTTTCCTGGCTGGCTGACCCTGGTGGCTGCTAGTACCCTGTGATGCATCCACCTCCATTGGATCCACACGACTTTGTACCCACCAACCTGGGATATTCCTGCATTCTGCAGCATTGCTTGTGACTGTGTGAGTCTGCAGAGGGACCTACAGGCTAGTATTGGACTTATTGACTTGAGTTGGATGGGGCTGGGGTGTTTTCTTGGTGTATAATTACTTCTTGATATAAAGCTCTTTCTTACATATATGAGTGTCATTGAATTTGTTTCTCTAGTCAACCCAGCCTGATGTAGAGCCCAATGACACCTGGAATTTCCTTTTACAGACCTCCCGTCCGGTGGATGGGGTGGGGGAACTTGCTCCAAATGAATCATTGCAACACACGGTGATAAGTGTTGTGATAGCTGTGGAGACACAGACCTAGGCACAACGCATTGTTGGGAAGGTTAGGGAAGGCTCCCGAGGAGGAAACATTTGACTTGGATCATGAAAGAGCAGCAGGTTCCTGTGGAGGGCTGGAGTTGGGGGGTGGGGAGAACATTCTAGGGAAAGGAAATAACACATAAAAAGGGGTGGAAAGGGTAGCGTCATGGTGCATTCTGGAAGTAACCACAAGTGGCTCAGAATGGCCACAGAAGATGGGGTTGCGGAGGTCAGATGGAGGTAGTTCAGACAGGGTCCTGGGTGCAAGGTGAAGGGGTCTATAATCCTGGGGGTTTTAAATCAAATGTACTGCATAATGAGATTTGTAGAGGTTCGGAAAGATAATCCCAACCCATATGTGAAAAATAGATTAGGAGATGGGTATATAAGAGAATAAACTATCGTCTTGTGATTTGGGGGCTTGAATTTTAGCATAACTTTTGGAAATTGTCTGCCTTTGAAAATTTGAGCTCTGATTAAAAATATTCCATTTTGACCTAAAAACATTCGATGTGGTAGGACACGATGAAATTTTCACCTGCTCACTGATTCCATACTGCTTTCCAGAATGACTCAGAATCATTTAAATGGTCCTTTAGAGTGTACAACTCCCTTTATCTATCAATCAATCAACAAGTCCTTATTGCTGGTCTGCGAGTTGCCAAGTGCTGTGTTTGGCCATATATGAAGAACAAAAGAGGTCTTTCATCATGGAATTGCTTATGCCCAACTAACTGTAGTCACTTCCAAGGGATCTACCTTGGCAGCAGTGCACTTGACACACAAGCAGGAGAGAACACTTATCCCATTATGTTGGAGTTGCCTGTTTACATCCCAGCCTCCCTGACAAGACCAAGGGCTCCCTCAGGGAGGGGCCTGTCTCCTGCTTCCGTCCCTATCCCCCACACCCTGGACGGTGCTGGGCATGCAGGTGGCCTTCAGTGTGCGCTCCTGAACCAACTGAGAGAAAAGACAGACAAGGAGGCTTTGAATGCTTTCTTGGCTTCTGAAGCCCTAAGCACCTGGCTCTTGACACAAAAAGAAATTGTTTACAACAACAGCGAAGGGATGGAAAGCATTGCTTAGGCATGTGTTTTCTGTCTTCCTAGAAACCTTTGCTGTGAACAATACTGTAGAGCAGCAAGAGGGACACATTTTTTTGGTTTACCTAGAATCACTCAAATTGTACTAGTCCTAGAAGGAGACCCCAGAAATGTTCTAAGACAACATCCTATTCAACAAGCCTTGGCTGGCTTCCTGATGATGAGGAAGCTTCCCGACTCCTTTACGCCCACCAAGGGGCAGCTTTGGAAGGTCTGCTCCGTCTAGTCTCCAACTGGCATGAGAATGGCCTGGCTCGAAAGACAAAAACATCTTCAGGGGAGGGAATGGAGTGCTCCGGGCCCAGTGACAGCTTTGTGGGTGGTAGGGGAAGCCAAAGACTGCCAAGAGGCTAATCAGGAGGCCTGGTGGCTCTGATGGGATGTGCACTTACCCGGACTGTGGCGAGCCATTGGTGGTACAGTTTGTCACTACCTGTGGGAAGAGAATGCACAGCAGCTGTTATTTAAAGAAACTTCCCTCAGAAGTTTCTCAAGTTGCCTTCAAGCACGCAAGCTTTGGAAAACTCAAAATCTGAAGAACTACATGGAAGGTCTCCTTTCCCACCCCACCTCCCTCCCTTCCCGCAAAGCACGCAGCAGCAAGTCACTACCACTAAGATAACCATCTTCACCAAGAAAGAGTTGATGGTGTTGACTTGGCTACAACATTCAAATTCTTCCTCACTGACTCCTGGAAAGGCCAGACTCCTGAGGGCTCCCTGCCTCTCCTCAGTTTTCTCTTGGTATCACCCACCGCCTCCCGGGCTGGTATTACCTTATGCTCCAACCAGGAGGAACGCCTAGGATTGCTTTACCACGTCTTGCCTTGGTCCTCTAGGTCCTTGAAAATGCTGCTGCTCTTACCTAATTATCATTTCCTACTCGGTCTGCTTGGTAGACCAAACCACCAGTTCAGATATTCCCTCGTCCCTCTGAGCAGCACTCTGGGGCAGGGAACACCCCTTGAGAAGTCCATGGTCTCTAAAGCATTGTGAGCCACCCCTGGGCAGGCTAACAGGGCTGTGGGTCTCAGGGCTGGACCCAGACTCACTCGGTCCTCAGTATTCTTGGGTGATGAGGAGGAAAGAAAAAAGAGAAAAAAAGCAAGCACCACTGAGGCTGTGGGATTTGGAAAAATGGCCAGATTGGCATTCAGGAGGCAGGTGGATTACTGAACCTCTCTGGACCTCAGATGCCACCTCTGAAAAAAGAAAGGGTGGTTCCTCCAGTTCCTGAGGTCTACAGAGAGCCCAGGCTCTCAGCAACCATTTCCACATTGAAAGAAACAATCCCCAAACCCGAGCCTACGGCCAGGGACTGACCAGCGTAAAAACAACCAGCCTGCATAAACCCTTTTGAATGGATTCCAATTGTATGGTAACAGGAACCCTGGGAGGTAATACTGCTCTTGGTGTGGAGAAAGGAGAACGTCGACTAAAGGAGGTGAGGGGACTTGGCCAAGGTCTCAGAGCGAGCAGGAGGCAGAGTTCTGGTCTGAAGGAAGGTCTCTGAATTCCTGATCTCGTGTGACCTCCAGGTGATCTGGCTGGGCACTCCGTCTAGCTAGTGGGTCAGCCCTGGATAGAGGATTTCATGAGAGCCCATGAAACTTCCCACAGATTGAAAAAGGATTCCTCAAACACTTACGTCTTCCCCTAACCTCTACTAAAGGGGAGGGGAAGTCACTTCCATTCTTTGGCAGACACATGCTAATCCATCGTAGGCCCAGCCCCGTGAAGGAAAATGATGTTTCTCACCAGCATACTCGCCCATGTTGATCTCTTCCTCAAAAACATCACTGAAACCTTCACCAGAATTGAGCAGGTCTAATCGGCCATCAATAAACTACAGAGAGATAACCAAAGCACAACAGTTTGTACAGAGCACTGGGACGGGGGGGTGGCGGTGGTGATGGGGGATTCATGATGGATTCATCTGGGTGTATGACCACAGAACCACCACCTGCATGGTCCCAGATGAGAACAGTCCTTTGAGATGGTGCGTTCTCAAAAGAGGAAGTACGAACAAGTCTGTTGCTAAAACCCTGGCTGTGTTTACTTATTTACTTTTTGGACAGTGTGTCTGCTTGGTTGCTGACCAGCCCCTTTGCCAGACTCTGAGTCTCTTTAGGCTGGAGCCCTCGTCCAGTCTAGGCCACTGTGGTCTTAGGATATAGAGTGGGGGCAGCTACCAAGAGCCCCACCAGGGATCCAATCAGACACAGGCCACAGCGGGTCACTGGGAGGGAGGGCAGGAGGTGGGGCACCTGCTTGAAGAGCTGTAACTGCGTGGCGTTCTGCAGGAACTGTCTCATGGCTCCGGAGCGGTACTGGGACACGAAGGCTTCCTCAGAGAAGGTGATGGGCTCCTCCTGGAAGATGGAGACAGGGGGACGAGGGGCTGAAATGGCTCCGTCCTCTAGGCAGCACCGTGCATCTGCTGCTTTACCTAATCCTTAGTAACCTGGTAACGTGGCTAGGATTAGCAACACCTTTCTATGCTATGGCTGAGGAAGCTCTTAGAGAGAGGAGGAGGTAGAGCTGGGACCTGAACACCAGACTCCTAACCCCGTGCCCTTCCTAGAGGCACACCCATACCCGAGCAGCAAGATGTCTTGAAGTGATCAAAGAGGCAGTCATTCCCAAACGTGCCCTTTTCGGAGCGGAGCGGAGCGGAGCCCTTTATCCAGCTAGAACTTTGTGCAGAAGGAGAGCTGCTCTGGTTGGTGCTGACTGAGGGTGGGGTGGGACCTGGGCTCTGTGGCTTGGCGGCCGCCCCCAACCTCATCTCCAGAACCTCTGCAGCCATTCAGGCCCCAGCTGGAGAACCAGCCCTAGAACCAATGCCACCGCCATCTCAACCAACAGCACGACTCCACTGAAAACGAACTGCTCAGCTAAAGAACAGCGAGGAACAAAACTGGTTTATCATCCAAATCTGTGCTCATGCCATTTGATAAGGAAGTTTGCTTTTGCCAGACGACACGCTTGAGTTGAGAGAATGATATCCTACGTGTTTGTTTGTTTTTAAAGTCCATCCGTGTACAGTCAACACCTCAATCCTCCTTTGAAGGTACTTGGAGTGCTCATCTACACAAACACATCTTTAATTTCAGCCGTGCATCAATTCTGAAAGATCACGCTTTCAGACCTTGAGTTAAAGGTACGCCCCCCCCCCTCCGCCCCCCTTTCAGAGGCTTGGTGGCAAACACTGAACAGGTTTTGAAGCTCCACTTTCATCCTGCTTACCAACATGAGTTACTGAGTGCAGAAGTTTAGTGGCCAGTAGCTGCACGTCCTGAGAACGTCTCTGGCTGAAATCTAGCCAGTGTTCACTTAGCAACAGGGCAGATGTTTTACAAGGGTGCAAACATGACTCCCAAGATTAGGGTACAGGGAAGATTTATCTTTATACACTAATACCTCATCAAATTTTATAAGGATTGGAGGAAGCTTACCCGAGCACATAAAACAAAGGGGGTGGGGGTGGGGAATCAGGCCTGGAATGCACAAAAAAGACGTTCAATTTATTTTTATGGTATATGTGGGAAATAAAGTATCTGGATGTTTTCTAAGATTCAGTTACAAAATTAGCGCTGAGCTTCCTGGCTGTGGAAGCAAGAAGGGAAAGCTGTTTGGTTGGAAGCACTGTATGATACAAGAGAGAGAGAGGGAAAAAAAGCATATACTATTTATTAGAAAAGAGACAAAGCTTTAGATGACACGGATTACTTAGATAAGTCTTTGTATTTTCCTTGCTGAACACTTGAGAGAGAGCTTGGCTACGAATAACTCTCAGAAGCCCAGCTCCAATGCAAATCATTTGTTTCTCATCCTCAGGACCAGAGCAGGGTAATTCACCCTCTCCTCGGTAATCCCATCCATGCTCACAAGGTCACATGTATACAGAAGCCTCCTGCTCAGGATCATCAGCTCTGACATCTTTCTAGAGCTCCATCCAAACCTTTCCGTCCCAATCTTCATGTGAGGGGCCCCTGGCACCCCAAACTCAAATGGGCCGAACTCTACATTATTATCCCACCTAGACTGTACCCCAAATTGGGTTCTCTCTTTCCTGGGGTGCAAACGGCTAACCTGCTCAGCTACTAGGCCACAGGTTGACCGTCCCAGTCGACTCACAGACACATCTGGAGAAAGGCCTGGGTATCTCTCGCTGAAAAACCAGCCACTGCAAACTCTAGGGAGCACAGCCCTGCTCTGACACACAAGGTGTCAGCTCAATGGCAACCCATTTTTATCATTATCCATAGCTACCCACAGGATTCCTGGTGGCGTAGTGGGTACGCAGTGGGCTGTGCCCCACATGGTCAGCAGTTCGAAACTGCCAGTAGCTCCTTGGGAGAAAGACTGGGCTTTCTACTCCCGTCAATAGTGACAGTCTCAGAAACCCACAGGGGCGTCACTAGTTGTCACTGACTCGATGGCAGCGAGTTTTGTTTTGTTATTTTGTAGCTACCCAGAGTAGAATGACTGGTGCTGTGAAATGTCTCGTTTGTCCCCTTCTCTCTCCCAGGCCTACCCTGCTATGGTGAATGCTTAACTATCTATAGTCCCTCTCCTCTTTCTCCCTTCCTTCCAGCCTACTGAAATTCTTTTGGTCAGAGTGATTTCTCAAATGCAATCAGGGGTGCCCTACTCAAGACCTTCCCTGGCACTCAGATTTATGGGATTGCTTGTTTCTTCCACGAGCCTGTATGCCGGTGAGTAGCAACGGTCGGTCCCTGCTTTGCTCGACGTTGTATACATGGCAGCCTGTGCGGCACACATTGGGGTTCTGTGCGGGGGAGGAAGGAATAGTCCTGGCTCCCCAGCTGGGCAAACAAACTCTTCCCCAGCTGGGCCCACCTTTTGTTCCTCGTGTCCTTTCTTGAAAGGGGAGCACTTTCACTCTGCTCCCCTACACTTGAGATGCTCCAGAATGCATTCTGTGGTTCAGGTCACCTTCTTCTGACTTCTTCCTTACTTTTCCAAGCTCTGTGCTTCCACCTGGACTGTCTTCTTCTCAAAGTCAGGCTATGGTTCTCACAGTGACTTGTGCACTCCTGAGCACTGCAGGTGGTGGTGGTGGTGTGTGTGTGTGTGGATGTTTACTGGTGTCCACTGTGACCAGGAGCTCCCAGGGGGCAGAGGTCTTGTTGGGTGCCTCTACTGGCCTTGGGGACAGTGAGACCCCGGCACCCATCGAGAAGCTCAGGGATGCTGGTAAAGAACCACAGCATGAACCCAACCCTGGTGCCTGAGCCCAGAATCCTGCGGTCTCAGTGTGGCTGGGACACTGCTCGGACTGACTCTAACTGGGTTTCTGAGCATGATGCCGGTGAGTGACACTTGTGTCCAGAGAGGTTACTGCTGTTCAGAGGAAATGCTCATTGGAGTTGTTAGCAGCCGGACCTGGAGCGTTGGCCCAGCAGTGCCAGGAAGAGGTCTGCAGAGGGACCAATAAAATCAAGAGCGTTTGCAACCACACTGCGTGGAAGGGGTAGCCCGAGGCAGGATTTAGCTGTGGGGGCCAGGAAGCAGCTCAGCTTTAGGGAAACACCACACTTTGGGCCTGTTGTCTGCTCACTGGATGTGACACCCCCACTGGATCTGATGTCTGTGCCATAAAAAAATGGACAAAAATGAAAGGGTCCTGGACACAGACAGCAAAGATTCAGGAGCAACATGGCATCGTTGGGGGTGGGGACAGTTTCTGGGCAGAATTTGAAGAATAGCAGCAGAAGGTAGAAATAAATACGGCCGTCTGGTATAGTGCAATTGGCACAGGGCGATTGTAGGTGAGTGTGTGTGCGTGTGTGTCCACAGGAGGCAGAAGTGGCTAATCCTCCCAGGGGATGAGAAATCGGTGCCTTTCAGATGAGCTCGGAGGGGTGAACAGGAGTGAAAGCCCAGTGCTGTCGAGCTGATTCTGAGGGAACCGTGAGTGCCCCGATCAGACAAAGTGCAGAACTGCTCCACAGAGGGTTTCCAGGGCTGTCCATCCTTAACGAAGCGGGCAGGCTCATCTTTCTCCCTGGGAGCACGCCGATTGGACCTTGTGGTTGGCGATAGCCACCCGACACTTAACCCACGGTGGCACCAGGAGCTGGGCAAGGGCATTCCACCTGTTCCGAGCCCAATTGTCTTGCCCTACTCCTGTGGGAAGGCAGGGACACCGTCACCCAGAGCTCATGGCAACAAGCAAACTTCCCTTCTAAGAAAATGTCAACAGTCATAGCTCACCAAACTGAGCATGCAAGCCTTGGTCTAGCCACGTTACCGTTCTTCTTTTTCTTCTTTAATCAGTTTGGCAACCGTATCGCAGTAGGAATTAACTCGAATCTCACAGAGCTGAGGTAAGGTCCTCTGGCCCAGGATACATGAGTGGCCAGCTGCAGAGCTTGGCCTCAAAGCCCGTCTCTCGCCGCCGCCCACACACACATGGTCTACGGCTGACCCAGCGTTTCTCTGACACCTCCCTTTGGCTTGCCCTTGGGCATCTGTGGAAGAACCAGAGTTCTCTGGAAAGCCGTGGACGCCTTAGCTTCTCCAAGACAGTTCCAAACAAAACAGTGCCAGGGAGCCAGCCAGCCCTCATGCAGGCGCTTGTTCGAGGGGCCCCACCTGAGGGTGCTCACTGCCATCAAGTCACTGCGGACTCAGAGCGACCCCCTGGGGGCTTCTGAGACTGTAACTGTGTATGGGAGTAGAAAGTCCAGTCTTCCTCCCACGGAGCTGTTGGTGGTTTCAAACTGCCGACCATGTGGATTGCAACCCAACAAGGGAGTAACCACTACACCCTCAGGGCTCCAAGGACATTGAACCCTTTACACCAGCTTATCTGTCTCACCTCGCACAGTTGAGGTGGCTGCCCCCATTCCACTTTGCAGTGAAGTAAGACCAGGTGTCTCGTTAATTCCCTCCTTTGTAAGAAGTGCAGAGTTAGGTCCCTTGTTAGGCTGATTAAACCTTTTGTCTTCTTGGGTGACACTCTAGGTGCTGGGGCTACTGGCTGACAGCGACATTAATTCCGGGAAGCCAGGCTGTGAGCATTCAAGCTTCGGTCATATTAGTAGAGTTTTCTAGCTCTGACCGGAAGGACAGTACAACACAGCTGCTTAACCATCTCGAAGACACTGCTATACAGACATTCTCCTCTTGGATTCCCTTTTTGACATAGGGATTCAATTGCAGCTCCATCACTAATGAGTGGAATATCTGTTAACAGGTGAAGCTGGTGATGCCAAAGGTTCCTGATACTTCCAGAAATAAATGGTTTTCTCCACAGCATTGTGGGTATGTGTATAAAAATAAAACTCCCTTCACATTCTTCGGCAACTTACTTGTTCTGCTGACCCACACAGAAAGAATTAACATTCTCCTTTTCTGCTACTCATTTGGTCTTTACTAGAAATTTCTGTGCATATTAACTCTGAGGTCTTCAATGGGGGGAAAAAGGTCATTATTGAAAGATCTTGCTTAAAATGTAAAAAAGTGGTCATTTGGTAAGATTAACATCCATCCAAACTTACTATGTGCCTGGCTCTGTGTTGAGGAAATAGTAAGGTGAGTAAAATACAAATCCTAGTGGTATATAGTTGGTTATGTATTGGCAGCTAAACACAAGGCCAGCAGTTCAATACCACCGGTCACTCCGAGGGAGAAAGATGAGGCTTTCTACTTCAGTATAAAGTTTACAGTGGAGGAAACCCACCATGGCGGGGCTACTCTGTCCGATCAGGTTGCTAGGATTCCAAATAGACTTGATGGCAGGGAGCTGAGTTTAAAAGTGGCTCTGATGACTGAACTAGGGGTAGGGGGTGGATAAAGGCAGAGCTGGTACAAGACTGGCTGAATGTTGGTACGGTGTTTCCCCTAAAGTAAGACATCCCCCGAAAATAAGACCTACTTACAGTTTTGCCTCTCACTGAAATATAAGGCATCCCCCCCGAAAATAAGACCTCCCCCAAATAAGGCCCCGAGGTTATCATAGCTCTGGATCGTAGCAGTGGGTGCTGCCGCGCAGCTCACTGTTGGCCAGAGCGCAGCTGGAGCAGACAGGAAGTGCAAGGTCTCGTTTAATAAAACAATAAACAATATATGTGTACTGTATTCTTCTTCATGGAAAAATAAGATATTCCCTGAAAATAAGACCTAGTGCATCTTTGGTGGCAAAAATTAATATAAGACACTGTCTTATTTTCAGGGAAACAGGGTAGTTGTGGAAGCTGGGCTGTAGCCCTCCTTTTATTTACTTTACAGAAGAAACAATTTAAAAGAAAATATAGTTCGTTCCAAGGTGTCCAGTCTAGTTTTGGAAGCAAATAGAGGGACAAGTGGCACACCAGAGAACTGCTTTCATTTTGAGTAATGGCTAGTTTGAAAAACATAATTAAATAATAATAATACGCGTTTAAGGTCAGGGCACACAGTGGAAAGGGAACACGCCGTGGAGTCAGTAAGACCTGGACCAATACATGTGAGCTATGGGATCGTGGGTGCTTTCGCTTGTCTTCCTTATTGTGACAATTACATATGCCAGCCGACCTCACAATTAAACTGAGTACAAGCAGGGCAGCCTTCGTATTCCTGGCCCACGGTAGCTTTTCAACAAATAACCATTTTCCTTGAGGGGAGAGGTTGGGTCTTAGCAGGGCTGGCTGCATAATTGCTAGGCCTGTTGCAGAAGGACTGTGGAAATCCCTTATTTATAAACCAAGAAAACACAGCTGATTAACGTTAATTGCTTTACACCTGTAAAATTGTTGCATGTGTGTAAAAAGTTGAATCGGCAGAAGCTGTGTGATGGATACATTTACACAGCAGTAGCAGCAGTAAAAACCAGGAAAGAGCAGTTGCTGAGGTTATTTCTGTACAAGCAAACACCTCATGGGTGGATCTTGGTGTCTTGTTTTCAAAGGAACATCCCACTAACTAATCTAACATCCCGGATGGTGCTTCTCTTCTGTTTCCTAGTTCATTGCATAGTGCTGGTGGGCTTAAAAGCTTGCAAGTGGCCATTCAGTGTTCAATGATTGGTCTCTATTTGCGTGGAGCAATAGAGGAAGGAGAGTCAGGAAGAGGAGGAAGAAATGCACTTGTGGCTAATTGCCTCAATGAACAGTTGCTTTCTTTGCTAAGAGACCAGAAGAACTAGATGGTGCCCAGATACCATTACTTTGATCAAAGACTAGAGAAGAACCCTAGTCAAACAGGAGAAAAGGCAGAACAGAATTTCATATTCTCGTGGAATCCAGAATATAGGGAAGCAGGGAAGCTGCATAAACCCTTGGCATTATTGCCTTGTGGTAATCTTTAAACCTTAAACAAAATTTATACTCTGAAGCTTTAACTTTTAAAATGCAGAAAAAAATATTATTAAAGAATAAAATGGCCATACTAAAATAGAAGGCTTTATGCTTTTTTAATGTTCTCTTTCTAGACTCGTCTTTAAAAAAATGTAAATTAATTCTAAGAAGAAAATATTTTATTAGTATGAATTTTACATTTCAACTCTATACTGTTTAACGCCAGTTTTAAGTGCAAATATAGGAGCACTTATCTAGTCTGTGGAATTATATGTTGTAGCCTCTACATTTAGGTGACCAGATTTGAACATTGGTAAAGCGGGACACCATTGATAAAACTCATATCCTGGCGAAATAGCCACATGGCAGCCGAAAACCGTATACCCTAGCTTGTGGTGCATTCTTTCCAAAAATTGGGACTTTTTTAAAACACTGTGGGACACGGGAAAATTTGTTAAAAATTGGGACTGTCCTGCCAAAAGCGGGACGTCTGGTCACCTTACTCTACATGCACATGTATAAGGGGGCTTCAAAAACATTCATGAAAAAATAGAAATACAAGATGGAATTTTTCCATAAACTCTTTAAAGTCCCCCTTGTATTTTCCCCCACACAGTGGGAAAGCTGCACCAAACTAACTTTGTGATTTAAGCACAATCAACCAATACCTTCTGCCTTTTGGCTTACTGAGGAGGAACAAACAAGAACTATGAATTGTCTTTACCTTTCCAGGATGAGTGGGTGGCTAATAAAACCAAACTCCCCAAGTGCCTTCCAAGTCCTGGCACTCCATGCACTTCAGAGGAGAACTGTCCATACAGGGGAGACAGAGCAGAAAGAGCACCACCGGGTTCCTCGGCCCTGCCTTCCTTCTGCGTCTGACACAAGTTCTGCCTGGTTCTAGTGAAAAGACTGTCCTCTTGGGGCTGTCAGTGCCCCCACTCCTTTAGTCAAGAGCACTGACACGTTCACTGTGCACTCAGTTTGAGTCTCGCTGAACTCCTACACGTTGTGGGTCTACCAGAATTGTGCTCATGGGGTTTGCAAAGTTACATGCAAGTGTGGCAGCAGGAGCCACGGACGGCCTGTGTCTGGTGCACATCTCCTCTCTGCATGTGCACTCCCCACAGTTCTAATGGACGTCATATACAATACATATACTCAAAAGACGAAAACCACAGAAAACCTCAAGACAGTGACAGCCAAACGTTCCACCAAGTGGGGGCCCATCTGAGCGTGAGATCCGGTGCCCCTGCGCAAGTCACATGCTTGTGAGACTGGCCCAGGTCTCACATTTCTATGCTCTAAAATATGTATAACATAAAAATGTCCATTTTACAAAATTTCAGTATACAATTCAGTGGCATTACTTACACTCACCACACTGTGCAGCCATCCCCACTATGCATTTCCAGCACTTCAGAATCTATATCTGAGAGAGAGCTGTCCATCTGCGGCAATACTGGGCTCATCAGCATCCCTCACCCATGAGCAACACTGTGAGCCAGGCCCTGTTAAGTGGTAACTCTCCAGTCTTCTCAACCTAATTCTTTTTTTTAAAACACCTAATTCATTTACTGTCTCTAAAAACTTGCCTATTCTGGATATCTCATAACTGGAATGATGTATCTGTCCTTTGGGGTCTGGTTTATTTCATTCAGCATAAAGTTTTCAAGTTCATCCATGTTGTACTATATGTCAAAACTTCCTCTTTATGGCTGCCTAGTATTCCACTGTACGCATATGCTACATTTTGTTTATCCAATCATTTGTTGGTACTTTTTTAAGGTGCTATGAATAATGCTGGTACACAGGTTCCTATTTACATTCTTGCTTTCAAGTCTTTGGGGTATGTACCTAGGAGTGGAATTGCTTAGTTACATGGTAACAGTAGATTTAATTTTTCAAGGAACTTCCAAATAGCTTTCCAGTGGTTATATCATTTTAAGATTCCCACCAGTGATATATATACAAGGCTTTTAGTTTACCCACATTCTTGCCAATGCTTGTAATTTTCTTTAGTTTTTTAGTTTTTATTGTCGCCATCCTAGTAAGAAGTGGTCTGTTATCTATGCCAAGACATTTGGAAGACAGCTACCTGGCCAACTGACTGGAAGAGATCCATATTTGTGCCCATTCCAACCAAAAGTGATATAACAGAATGTGTAAATGATTGAATATTATCATGATCATCACACAACAAGTAAAATTTGGCTGGAAATAATTTTTAAATGATTGCTGTACATCAAAAGAGAATGCCCAGAAATTCAAGCCGGATTCAGAGGAAGACGGATTCAGGAGGACGTGGACCAAGTGATACCTCATTGCTGAGGTCAACTGTATCTTGGCTAAAAGCAGAGACTTCCAGAAAGATGTTTACTTGTATTTTAACCACTATGCAAAATCCACTTGACTGTGTGGATCATTAAAAATCCCGAATAACCTTGTGATGAATACAAATTCCAGAGCATTCCATTGCACTCCTGCAGAACCTGGGCAGCGAACAGAGTGAGGGATGCTGTGTGGTGTGAAGTCAGGAAAGGTGAGCATCCACATCTCAGTCTTTCACCATCCTTACTCAAGCTGGATGCTGAGTAAGTAATCCAGGAAGCTCGACTATAGGGAGGATTTGCTATTAGATTTGGAGAGGACATCATGAACAATCTTTGATATGCTGAAAGCAAAGAGAATTTGATGCACGTACTGATGAAAATCAAAGTATGGATTACACCTCAACATAATGAAAGCAACAACAGAAACCGTGGGAGAAGGGAGACAGTGGTTGGTGTAAGATATGAAAAGAATAATAATTTATAATTTATCAAGGGGTCACCAGGGTGGGAGGGGTAAGGGAGGGAGAAAAAGAGGAGTTGATACCAAGGGCTCGAATAGAAAGTCAATGTCTAATAATGATGGCAACATATGTACAAATATGCTTGATATAATTGATTTTTGGATTGTTATAAGAACTGTAAAAGCCCCCAATAAAATGATTTTTTAAATTAAAAAAAAAAATCCTCACCATGGGGCAATAAAGAACTTCATGATAAATAGAAAAAAGATCGAGTCCATTAAGGAGTTCATTCTACGTGGATCCACAATCAACACTCATGAAGCAACAGTCAAGGGATCAAATGCACCGCACTACAGAAATCTGCTGCAAAAGACCTCTTTTTAAAGCCACAAGGTCACTTTGAAGACGAAGGTGCATCTATCCTAAGCCACGGCATTTTCAATTGCCCCAGAAGCGTGCAGAGCTGGATAAATAAGAAAGAATGAAGGAGAGCTGCTGCCTCTGAAGAACGGGGCTGCCAGAAGAAGTCTGTCTCAGGAGGAGGAGGACAGGCAGAACGCCTCTTCGAAGTGAGAACGGTGAGCTCCTGCCCCTATACTCTGGACATGCTAGTAGGATGGCCCCTGTCTAGAGAAAGACATCATGCGTGGTTACGTAGATCAGTGAAAAGAGGGAAATCAAAAAGAGATGGATTGACATCGTGCTGCTAACTGGGCTTTCATAACAACGATCGTGAGGATGGCGCAGGACGGGCAGTGTTTGGCTCTGCTGCAATGTGCTATGGGCTGGAACCAACTTGAGTGCACCTGACAAAAACTGTAGGGATGAAGTGATATCTCACTGGGCTCTTGATTTAAATTTCTCTATGACTTCGAACATCTGTTTACAGGCTTGTTGGACATTTGTATATCTCCTTTGGAGGAATACAGATTCAAGTCCTTGGCTTTATTTACTCAATTATTCATTCATTCATTCATTTATGTTTTTCTTGGCTCATTTTAAAATTGGGGCTTTATTTTTTGAAGTTGTAGGCATTCTGGATATTCTAGATTCATGATTTACAAAGATTTTCTCCCATTTCGTGTGTTGCCTTCATTGCTTCTTGAGAGCTTGGTGTCAGCTGACAGTGTTTACAGGTAACAGCTGGCGAGCCGCTGTGGCTGGCCGTTAAGTGTTGGCCACATTGGCTTAGCTGGGAAGAACAACTTTAGGACAAAAGTCCATGGATGGATGGAAGTGGAATTTCTAACTTCGTGAGCATGACTCTCAAGGCTCTTCATGACCTTCTTCTGGCTTTTCTTGCTCTTCTAAACACTCACCTCCTCCTCCTCCAGAGTCTGTATCGTCCACCACAGCCCATTTACGCACGTTCACTCCCCTGGTTTCCTCCTTCCTGCGACCTCTTGGTGAGAATGTTACTTCAGACCCCTAGGTATCATTCCTCCTCCATGTCTACACATCACCACATGGCAAGTTCCTGGAGGGAAAGCCCTTATACATTCTCTCTTGTGTCTTAGGCAGCTGACCAGTGGCTGGGTGCAGTAGGCATTAGCAGTTACTCCAGGAAAAGGAGGGTGGGGGAGTGGGACATGTATCTAGCTCCTGATGCCCTATTTGTCACCTTGGTATGTTGTTGTCCCTTTCCATCCTCACTCACGTGACCTACCAGCCCCATGAAAGGATCAAACGATATGAAGGAGATGGTGTAGTTCAGTAGTTCTCAACATGGCTGTGCACTAGAATCATCAGGAGCACTTGATGACCCAACCCCAAAGCCAGGGCACAGTTCAGAAAGCTCCTGAGCTGACCCTGATATAGCCAAGACTGTGAGCCATTAGTGCATGTGCAGGTGATTAGCAGTCGCTACGTCAGTCTACTGATTTAGTTAAGATTTAAGATTATGTGTGCCTTGAGAATTGTGCTGTTTGAATGAATTATGAATGACAAGAGCAACTTAAAATGATAGATAGGAATCTTAGAGGTGAGTGTATCTTAATGGTGGTAGAATAATTTGGAAACAGATAGTGAGAATGGTATGACACCCTGAAAAATGTATAATGTAAATGAATGCACTGAAATTCTGAACTAGTGTATATTGTGCTGTGCATATATATATGTATATAAGTGTGTGTGTGTGTGCATATATATATATGCATGCTTATACATGTCTTACATACTTTGGCATATTATCAGGAGAGCCTAGTCCCTGGAGAAGGACGTCGTGCTTTGTAAAGGTGAGGGGCAGTGAAAAAGAGGAAGGCCCCTGATGAGATGGTGGACACTGTGGCTGCAACAGGGGGCTCAGGCATAAGAACAATTGTAAGGATGGTGCAGGACCGGGCAGTACTTCATTCTGTTGTGCGTGGGGTCGATAAGGGTCATAACTGGCTTGATGACACCTAACAACAACAACAACACAAACAAACATATTGAGAACTTAAGATCAAAGAAGTAGAATAAAGTTGAGGAATCTGACCTTATTGCTCATCAGCAATCCCATCCAGGTTGCATTTTGTCTCACTCATTCATTGCTATCGAGTCGATTCTGACTCACGGTGACCCTGCACCTCCAAATTGTTAATAGCCCCCCAGACATTGGCCAGAGTGCAGTGCAGCTAAGAGCCTTGACTGAAGTCTGGTGGGTGCTTCTATACCCTTCTCTGAGCAGCCAGAGCATGTGGGTGGATGTTGACTTTGGTTAAGCACAAAGGGATCAAAGAAGAGACCCCCAGAGCAGGGAGGACTCAGGTGTCCTGCTCCGAAGGGCTTTTCCTCACAGTGTCAGCTGCGCTGACTGCCAAGGGAGCAGGGTGACTTCCCAGGCAGCACAGAAAAGGCTTAGCATGGTACCTGGCCTAGAGAATGCCAAATACTTCTCTCCGGGAAGGCAGGGAGGAGAGCGAGAGTTGGCTGGGTGGTAGAATCCGGGAACAAGGACTCCTGCTGAGTCAGATGTAGATTAGGTGAAGAAAGCCAATGCCAACGAGCACTTATTCTGGATCCGCAGTAGGATTGGAACGCAGGCATAAATTATCTCCATTCTATGGAGGAGGAAAAGATGCCCACATGAGTTAGGGGTTTTCCCCAAGGCCCCAAAGTTCAAAGGTCTTGATGACACCTGCATCTGAACGTGCTCATCCCCCAGTCCTAGAGGCCCAACATGACACCCATGGGCGGGCCAGCAATCCTCGAAGCACCAGGGTGGCCCTGGGAAGGGTGACTGCTGCACAGCCACAGGCCAATGGGTCTGACAGGGCTCGGTGGCAGGACTGGGACAGCCTCTGAACCATGTGGGTGGCTGCCAGGCACGTCAGGGACAGACTCCGAGCACGGGCCTCTGTCAGTATAACAAGCCCTAAACAAAGAATCAATGTCTCATTGTGAAGCTGGCTCACCATCAGGATGATTTGAGTTTGGGAAAATGTGGGTGTCCATCCAACAAGTGCTGCTCTGATGATTTGCAGGGGGCAGTGACAGCCGGCTGATAGTATTTGCCCAGCCTGGCCCGCTGCTGCGGTATTGACAAAAGCCCCCACACACACTTGCTAGATTACAGTAAAGACATTCAAATCACAGGCTCCTCGGCCCACGCCTGGGCTCCTCTGTGTCAGCAGCCCCTTCCTTCTGCATTAACCGAGACAAACAGGGAGAAGTCAGGAAATTCTGATTAGCGAGAGAATGGCAGATGCGATGGGAGGCTGTGAAGCAGAGCCGACAAAATGAAGCCGGTCCTCATGCATACTAGCTTCAGATTTTCTCCCAGTACGAAATGTAGCTAGGAGTCCTCTCTGAAAGGCAGGCAGGTGCCTGATAAAATAGCTAACTCGCACTGAGCACCTGCTTGGGGGGTGGGGTGGGGTGGAGGGGGTGCTGACATGTATTATCTCACTTGGTCATCAGCGAGTGTCATGATCTCCATTTTACAGATACAGAGACTAAGGCTCAGAAAGGTGAAGTCACTTGTCTAAGGCCAATGACAGAGCCAGAGTCTGAGGCCACGCCTGTTTGGTAGGGGAAGCGCATGTCATCCGGTATTCTTTCTCTCTGACTGTGAGAGTCACAAGATAGTAGTTGCCTTGCCAGCTGCCCCCTGGGCCCGCTCCAGTAGTGATTCCCAGAGATGGACGGGCACGGTGATGAAGAGAATGGGACATCAGAGGGAGTTCTGGCTCCTCCAGATGCTGGCAGAAGCCGGCTGAATTCTTGGAAGCTCTGCTTTTTCATCACAAAATGGGGAAAGTACGGCTCATCTCTGCTGTAGGGACTCGAGGGCGGCCTGCCACGTGGGTGCACAGAGCAGTGGCTACTTAAACTGTGAGCTCATGGAAGAGAGGTGGTGACTCTGCCAGGGCCACAGCTAGGGGACAGTGCTCTTCCAGGTGTGGACGCCAAACGGGAGGCCCACTGAGGAGGACACCTCACAGACCTCCTGGCTCACCCTGTTGGTATGTGCCAGGGATGCCACTGAGAGACGAGCAGATTCTGGATTTTAAGACGTCTGTTACATTCCAAAATTCTGGGAAAGGATGTGCCAAACGGAGTGGGAGACGTTTCCGTTTCTGAAGCGAGAAGAATCAACAGAGAACCCGCTGGAGAGAGCAGGAGTTTGAAGGCCTGGCGGGCCCCTGGGGAAAATGTCTGCAGCCTGACAAGGGGATCAACAAGGGAACTGACATTAACCACAGCGATGGGAAGTCAGGATTCAAGGATCAGAAGGCAAAGAACAGGGAAATAAAATGGAGAAAACCCCCACAAGTTAATCTGCCGGGAGAAAATGCCTAACCCTCCAAGTGTGGTGCGAAGACAGACAGACCAAACCTCAGTTTTTTCAACAAAACGGGAAAGCGCCGGTCTGGAAATTCCTCATGGTACATACGGAGTTCTTCTCTCAGAGATTACTGTCATGTGGCGAAGCCCTCCACAAAAGTTGGGAGCAATTGTGAGAACAGGAGCGGGAAGGCTGGCTCTGCCACTTCCTGGGGCCACCACACAGAACCCTGAAGCCATTTCTCAGCCCCAAAACGAGACGGGTAATTTCTATCTCATAGGGCTGTGTGGGAATCACCAGTTAGTCCATGTCAAGTGCTTAGTTCGGGGCTAGACCTCATTGGGGACCATGTTGCACACCAAACCAGTTTCCCACTCCAAATAATGGTTGTTCTAGTTCAAAGCACACTGTAAAGGGTGCTACCTCAAGCAGCCTGTGACATGAGGACAGGACACGTGTCAGGTTGGTGGAGACAAGCCCAAGATGCAGAGCAGGGAGAAAAGATGTCAACCTCACAAAAGCTGCCTTGTGCGGAGCCCCTGCCATGGGATGGAGCCTCTCGGGGCTGAGAGGAGCTGGCAGTAGCTGTAAGGTCAACAATATGTGGTTGAAGGTCAGATCCTCACAGGAACCTTAGTAAGGGAGTTTTTTAAAATTTAAAAAATCATTTTATTAGGGGCTCATACAACTCTTTAAAAAAATTATTTTTTTTAAAAATCATTTTATTAGGGGTTCATACAACTCTTATCACATTCCATACATACATCAATTGTGTAAAGCGCATTTGTACATTCATTGCCCTCATCATTCTCAAAATATTTCTTCTCCACTTAAGCCCCTGGCATTAGGTCCTCATTTTCCCCCTCCCTCCCTGCTCCCCCCTCCCTCACGAGCCCTTGATAATTTATAAATTGTTATTTTGACAAATCTTGTCCTGTCCAACGTCTCCCTTCACCCACTTTCGGTTGTCTGTACCCCAGGGAGGAGGTCACATATAGTTCCTTGTAATTGGTTCCCTTTTTCCATCCCACTCTCCCTCTACCCTCCCAGTATCGCCACTCACACCACTGGTCCTGCAGGGCTCATCCGCCCTGGATTCCCTGTGTTTCCAGTTCCTATCTGTACCAGAGTACATCCTCTGGTCTAGCCAGACTTGCAAGGTAGAATTCGTATCATGATAGTGGGGCCAGAGAGGAAGCATTTAGGAACTAGAAGAAAGTTGTATTTTTCATTGTTGCTACATCGCACCCTGACTGGTTCGTCTCCTCCCCAAGACCCCTCTGCAAGGGGATCTCCAGTGAGCCAGGCCCATCTTGCCAAACACAGCACACCCCCTCCTCTGTGTTTCCTTAACAGGGACATCTGCACTGGAAGGCCTTTGCGTGGGCAGTGCCCTCATCCAGGAAACCCTCCCTCCCACCTCCTTTCTCAGGTGGGGGAAACCCCTTTGCCCTTCAACGTTTAATTTAGGGTCAAGCGTCCTGGGAAACTCCCACAGGCCTTGGGTTGGGATAGCTCCCACCTCTGCTTTCCATGGGCCTGGGAAGAACATTTTCTGCCATCATCCCATCTGCTCCCATGGCACTGACAGCGCCCCACCTTCCCAGTCCCTGTGGAGCAGAACTCCTTGTAGGATAGGGGCCTCGAGGTCTCGGTCCTGCACCGCCTGGTTCCCTGTCAGGTTCTTCTCTAGAGGTGGGTTCTCGGTGTTTACTTGCTCCTAGCACAGTGCCTGCCTGGGCCAGAGCAGATAGATGTTCACTGAATGAATGATTCTACTGCAGATCAGAAACCAGGAACATCTCAACATGGGGTTGAGATCAAGACAGACTGACAGGGGATGGAGGGTTAGAGAGAGAATGGTATGTGTGTGCGCGTGTGCGCACTCGCGGCTGTGTACAAGTACAGCGAGAGCGTGCATGCAAGCGCACACTGGGAGGGTGGAGGGAGGCAGGGAACACCATCTAATTAGACCACATGTGCAGAGCAGCATCTGGCTCAAAGCGCAGCAGTTTACACCGCTCCTAGAGTTGTCGTGGAGACAACCACATGACCAGCCTGGAGCTGAGACTCAGGGGCAGCAATCCAGATGCACTCCTAACATATTCTGACAGAGAGCAGATGGGCAGCTATTTGCAGGGCCAAAAAATGCCAACTCCGCTCCCCTCCAGATCTGCGTGCCCTCACTGATCACTTTCATCTTGTAAAGTCATTCTTATCTGCCCTGGAACCACCAGTTCCTCTCGCATAGGAATCGGTGTGGAAGCTGCAATGTCTGTACTTCTCCGGCCATCACAGCTTCCAGCCTGCTTCTGTGGTGAGGAAATGTCACTGTCTTTAATGAAGGAGTCCCTTGTGGCTGGGATACACTGGTGCCAGGCTCTCCCCCACCCCGCTTCCTTGACTAGTGGTGTCTAAATCCCTCCTGATTTAGGCCCCACTGACAGGATAGATCCAGGCCTGGAAGTTGCCCTGGGCAGAGCGCTGGGGAGCCACAGCTTCAATGACTGAACTCCCTCACCCAGGGCACACGCAACCGGCCTCCCTGCACTCACGTCGCTTCTCTGCACTATGGAACCAGAGACACACATATGGCCATGGAATTAAATTATTATGGCAGAGAACTGGACATTATAAAACCATTTATAAAGGCTCGCTTATGTTAGATGGCAATTTTCTTCTCAAGAGTCTCAACAAAATTTGAAGCAGTAAGCACCTTTCAGCTTAGTAGGAGAATGATAAAATTTTAGGCTCTGTACAAAATTATATTTTATTATGGACATGCATGGCTACTGAAGCCCCTGATGTGCTGTCTGGTGCAGTGGGGGGAAAATCAGGCTTTGGGGAAACCAGGCTGGGCTTTCAATTCTGGCTCGGATGCTTGCCAGCAGCACCATCTTGAGCAAGTACTCTAAACACTCTCGGACCTCAATTTCTTCATCTTTGCCCTGATCTGCCGCGGCATCTACGAGAACTGATTGGGGCAATCGGAGGGGGCTTCAAAAAGTTCGTGGACAAATGGAATAAATAGATAATGCAATTTCCCCATAAACTTTGTGAAGCCCCTTTTTATGCACAGACTGCTAGCAATAGTAGGTGTTCAACAAATGTTGGTTCTACCACCCTGAGGTAGTTTATTGTGACAACCTGGCTGATAAACACATGAGGGGTTAATTGAAGGGCGGAGGGATAAATGGCTCAGTGAGCCTCGCCTTTTGAGTTCTCGGGTCCCTTGCTTTCTGATGGTCAGACCAGGGTGCAGCTGTCTTAGCCAGTTCCCTGCTTTAGCTGGCAAGGCTCACTTCCTGCAAGACATCCCTGAG
>NW_022103929.1:1822515-1870789 GCF_000313985.2 Echinops telfairi | reverse complement strand
CCCATCCCTCCAACTCCTCCTCAGGAGGAAATGAAGCTGACTGTTCCCATAAGGAGTCACACTCTCAGAAATCTTCTATAGGGTTGTTAGGAGTTGGAAAGAATCAACTTGATGGCAGTGGGTTTTTAACCCTTACTACCACTCTTGGGTAAAGCCACACCTTACACGCGGGTCTAGCCTGGGTCACAGATGTCAGGGCATCTGAGAAACGTGCTGCATTTTTGCTATCTGGAGAGTACAGTGAGTGAGGCTCCCCACTAGAGGCTGGGCTGCCCTGGGTGCCCATCAGGCTGGCCACTGGCCCAGCCCAGGCCTGCTGGATGAGTGGCGTGTGGGGCAGCAGTACAGGTGCAGTGAGGCTTATTTATAAAGCACTACAGGGGCTCCCGCTGCTGCACACACGCCTGCCATCGCAGGTGTGAGGAAGGCCAGGCTAAAAATATTGCTAACGTGGGCTTACTGTCACCCAGCAGAGACTAATGATTGTTTTAAGTAAATATTAATTATAAGAGTCACCCAGATAGAGTGCTGGAGTGGCATGAATGTTCCTATATCTACGTTATGTGGGTGAGGGGATCGTTTGGGAAAGCAATACCTTTGTGGCTCTTCCAGGGAGTTCTGAATGGCTGGCTGACTCTAAATATTTGGAGGATTCCTGGCTGACAGGCTTGCTAAATGTTTTATTATGCAATAAGCAGTGATTTCCTTATTTGATGGCTGGTTTTTCCTAGATTAAGTAGCAGATATTGTCGGTCCGCTGGACCAGTCACAATGAAGAATGATCACCATGGTGCCCAGAACCCAGATGTGGCTTAAAGCTCAGTATACTGGTTGGCTGAGCCTGAGAAGCATCTTAGTCTTGTGGTCCAAAAGCCTGGCAGGGGAGTCACCAGCTTTGTGTGTTATTCTGATTCTCGTGCTTCCTAGCTATGTCCCCATGGGCAGGCTCCCTCCCTCCCTGTTCCATCAGATGGTTCTAAGGATTTAACGGATTGTAAAGGATTTAAATGCCCCTTATAAAGGAAATTAAGCAGTTTTGGTGGCGTAGGAAGTTACACGTTGGGCTGTTAACCATAAGGTCTGCAGGTTCAAACACACCCGGTGCACCATGGGAGAAAGAGGTAGCTTTCTGCTTCCAAAGGACAGCTTTGGAAACCCAGGGGCAGCTCTACTCTGTCCTCTAGAGTGGTTAGGAGTCAGCACTGACTTGATGGCAAGGAGTTTGGTTTATAAAGGAAACCGTTTTTCAAACTCTTCCAATGGACTCAATTCCTCCCAAAGCCATTAGCTTCCAAGACAAAGATGTTCAATAAACATGTGCTGGCTGACTGTGACCACATGGATTCAGCTTCATAATTGAGATGGTGGCCCCACAAGGTTTTTGGAAAGGAGCAGGTCCCCTGACGGGTCTCTGGTTCCACTGGCCAGGCCACTGGGGCGTGTAGAAAACAACAGGTTTGGGCAAGGTCACGGCACTCATTGCTTTGGAGAAGCAGGACTCATGGCCTGCTGGGCTCCTGTCATGTGTCCCAGCCCCTCCTGTGGTAGACAAGGTCGAGCGCGGAGGGGTTGGGTCCTGGGGACAAAGTGGGGCTTGGGACAGACTGGTTCCAGGTGCTCACCAGAAGCCCGTTGTGCAAACTCTCCCCTCTGTTGTCATAGCCACAGTATTAAGTCTTCAAAAGCCTTTTGGAAGTTGTCAAGGGGATGAGCACCCAGGGGATGGGCTGAAGTCTGTGCCTGGGGCACCACAGTGTCTGTGACTGCCAGCCATTTCCCTGCCTGAGGCTAGCCCAGGAAACCAGGGCCGCCTGGCTCCTGCAGAGTGGCACCCGCTCCTTCCAGCACTGTGCCTCACCTTCGTGAACAGCATATCACCCCCACTGTCCTTCCCCCAGACAGGTGCGGCAGCAGTAGCGACCATTTCTAGTGTCCCTGCTACTAACAGTCCAACAGAACAGCCAGTGACACACATGCTGGCTTGCCCAGGGAGATGTGCACTGATGTCTGCAGCTTGCTGTGGCATGCGTCAGAAAACAAGGCACACCGACAGAGGGGGAAATAGATACGGGCTATAAAGCAAACCAATAAAATGTTAACAGCGATCCAGGTGGAAGGCATGTCCACTGTAAAAATCTCTCAGCTTGTCTGTCTGTTGGAAAACTCACAATAAAACGTCAGGGACAGACCCACATGGGGGCGTGAAATGCCAGAACTTCAGAGGGGCAAGGGTGATGGCTGGATCTGCTTTCCCACAATCACCTCGCCCTGAGGGAACACCAAACCCAACACGGTGTAATCCGGTTTATTGCTGATCCAGAGATAGCGAGATATCAAAAGTGAGTTATAGATTAAAAAAAAAAAGTTTCATTATATGCCCACTACATGCCAGGCAAACGTGCCAGAATTGTAATAACTAAACCTGTCAGGTACCCTCACCAAAGCCCATGCAGGGAGACCACACAGGCAAACAGGCAGACAGACACACACATCTGGAAATAAGACTCCACACGGATAGGTCACATGCGGAGTCCTTAGACGGAGTTCACATCTAGGCATGTCAAGGTCTGGGTTCTTTCTTCTGTGACCCCACCCCTTCCACCTTTCAAAATGTCACTGGTATTGTCCACTCTCATTTACACTGGAGGAGAGGGGCTACAAGGAAACTGACGTACACTGTCCATGTTCAAGTTTCACACACATCACCGTTTTCAGCACGGTCTCACGTCAAGGAAGCCAACTGGTTTTGTCGTTGTTTCTCTTCATGTAGGAGATTTCAGTTTCTGGGAGGGCTTCCCCATCCATCAACTCACTTCATCCTTACCCTGGAAGCTGGTGCTGGGACCTGTTGCCCACCTTGACCTGTGAAAACTGAAGTTCGGAGGGCTGAGGTGACGGGCTGTTTGTGTCACTCCCCTGGGCCCCAGGGATAGTGGGGATGAGTAGGGACTAGCTAGTTTGGCAGAAACAAAAGAGAAGTTGCCCAAAGAAAGCATTTGGATGGCAGAGTTTTGCCAAGCTCTCCACTGTCCATTGGGCCTCTCTGCCCTCTAGGACCCATGGCCTTTTGCCAATGGCCCCCTACAAAGTCAGACAGATTCTTCCTCTCTAGGAGACCTCAAGTGTTGTTTCCTTTAGAAGTTAACTGCAGGATGGTTTATAGCTCTGGCCAGAGGAACTGTCCAAAGGCCATGCCAAGAACCCCTGGAAAGGTTTGATTTAGTGACGATGAATGGGGAAAGCAAAATGACAGCTGCACTCATTTCCCTAGCAGCCTATTCCTTGGAGTCAGGAGAGAATGGGGGGAGGAGGGGTGGAAATGGTTTGGTAATAGGAGGTACTCATGAAAATGTCTTATGAGAAATGAAAGAAAACAGAACCTCTGCGGAAGGGGCGAGCTCTTACTAAATATTTCTATCCCCGGAGCCCTCCATCTGAGGCCATAGGGTTGCCTGGTGGGCTCTCCAGACAACGGCAATGACCTCCTCTTTGGGTATTGTTCCCAGGCCCCACCCCCCACAGTCCCACTGCTACAGTGCCACCGAGGGGTCTTCCCAAAGCATGACACAGATCTGACCCCGCCATAGCAGCTCAACGCCTGCAGTACTCCTCCCTGCCTGTGTGAGATGCCGCGGGCTCCTCTTCACTTGGCATGCATGTGCCCCGGCCCCCAAGGACCCCTCTAGTCCTGCTCATCTCACCTGCAAACTGAGACCCTCAATCATGGCAAAGAGCCTGAAGTGTTCCACACGCTGCACACCACGTGCCCTGGCTCACGCTCACCCCTGGGCCTGGGATGTCCTTTCTTGCCTTCTTCACCAGGCTAATTGCTACTCACTTGCCAAAGCTGAGCTCAGGTGTCATGTCCTCCAGGAAGCCATCCCTGACCCCCTGGCCAACCCTCTCTGGGTCTTCCTCTGGTCTCCCAGAGAACCCTGAACTCACTGCTACTGCATTATGTAAGGTGCCTACTTACCTGCTGGCCTTCCCTGAAGCCCGAGAGCTCTGTATGAACTTTGACAGAACTGTCTAATCTGTCTATAGCCCCCTTACCCAGCACACAGCCTGGCACACACACTACGTGCGCGTTGAATGAATGAATGAAGTGTCTACAATCTTGTATGGGAGCAAGTCCCATGAAATGAAGCTGCATTCCAGAGAGTGACAGTACACCCAAATGGTTGAAGACAGACCCATCCGGTCCCAGAATTCTTTCTGAAGCAGACGGCATCACAGCAAGGCTGCAATGACAGGCGCGCGCGCACACATGCGCACGCTGCTGAAAAACATTCATAGAACGCACTCAACACTGACTTTTTCCCTCCCCGATTGGAAACCTGTTTACAATCCTGTCCACTGTCAAGTCTTAAATGTCACTTTTCAGAAAAATGGCTGCTGCCAGGAGAAATTTATTTTCAAATTGAATCACAGCATGTTCATGCAGAGAAGCGCCTCTTTTGAATCTCCAAATTGGAGCGAATTCAGCGAAGAGAAAGTGAGGTGATTAGAATCTGCAGCGGTTGATTCAGGAGGAAGAATTATGAGGCTAAAATTTGCATGGGCGAGCTAACCAGCAGTGATTAGTTTGGTGGATGCAGCAGGAGCAGCGCTGTACATTGGCAGTGCATGGGAGGGAACAAAGACCGGGATGGGGATTGGGGGCAGGGGGAGTCTGAGCAGTGGGAAGGGAGACCAGGTCCCATGGAGAACGGCACCACACAACCTTTACCTGCAAGTTATTATATATTATTCCTATTTTACAAATGAAGAAACTTGAGGTGTGGAGAGATGACACTGTCCAAACAAGAGAGTGGTGGGCCAGTGACCAAGTAAAGGATTTCAGTAGGCATCACTGTCCCTACTGTTTACCAGGAGAGGGGAGATCAGGGAATGGTTCCTGGAGGGGGAGCACTGGAACTGAATCTGATGCTGCTGCTTTGTGCTGGTTGTCAGCCGTGAGGAAGTGGGTCTGTCCTCAGCAAAGCCGCTGAGCTGACTTTCACCACCGGGGTCTGTGAAGGTGGCCCCTCCCTTAGGACCCAACTCAAGGACGCTGCCTTTGAGAAGCTTTCTTCAAACATTCGAAGAGGTATTCAGCAAGTAGTTGTTGAAAGCCTACTGTGCACCCACCTCTGGGGTCTAACAGGCAGCACCACTGGCTCCTGAGGGAGGTCGGCAGCCTCACAAAAGTATCAGCACTGCATGGGATGAAAGCTTTGAAGGAGAAATCCCTGGTGCTGGGAGAGGATATTCCAGGGTGTTAAGACCTGGGCTGGAGGCCAGGGGAAGCTTCCAGAGCAGTGGAGCAGGCATTCATTCCTCAGGCCTTGGTGGGAGGGGGTGTGCCAAGATGGGGAGAACAAAGGGTGCAGAGCATGCAGGTCTTCTAAGCCATGCCATCCCAGAGCAGTGGGAAAACCGTAGAGCTGGGGCCGGCATAGAGACGAGCATTTGCAAAGCTCAGTCTCACACCAGTGAGGCCCGTGGAAGCAGGGTGTCTGCTAACGTAGCTGCTAGGGGGATCCAGGTGAGAGAGGAGGGAAGCTGAGGGGAACGGAATGGTAAGGGAGGAATTAAAGATCGACTTCAGGAGCTGAGAGATGGCTCAACTGTTGTGGCCTGGGCCCTGGTTAACCAAACATATCCTACCAAAGCTGAGAGCCCTGGCGAAGCGGGTAGATCAGAGGACTCACCAGTGTCCCTGGAGCAGGGACTGGCCTGTTTTTATCTTATCCGAGGCCCCAGTCCCTAGAGCAGGGCCTGGAACACAGATGCTGTTCCTGGCATGCTGGGGAATGGGTGGCTGCAGGCTGGTGGGCCATCCTGGATGCTCGGCAACTCTATCTGGCTGTCCGCTCATCTCCATGGGGGTCCCCAAGTGCAAGCAGAAGTGAGCCCCCGCCTAGTGTGCCTGCCTCTGAGTGTGGCAAGCTATTGGGGAGCACTGTATTCCCAGCCCTGGTGAGGGGTTGTCCAGTCTCCCCAGCTCATGGTTGCCACTGTCTTTCCCAGGCTCCATTTGCCGTGTAGGAAGTGCCCTGTGCTGACTGACATTCCATGCTGGTAACTTAAAGGGCAGCTCAGCCTCTGTTATTCACTGAGTGACCATGGGAGAGTTTTCAGCTCCTCAAGCCTCAGTTTGCCATTTGACAAATGGGAATAATACCATCGATCTTACAAGGTAGTCACGGGGAGCAGAGCGGTCTTCTGGCAAGTACCAGGCTCAGAGTTGAGTATGTTATAGAGGCTCCGTGACCGCAGCAGTTAGCATTGTCCTGGTTTGACAACTGTTAGCATTCTACATAAAAGCCCAACCAAACCCACTGCCATGGAGTTGATTCTGATTCCCAGGGACACTACAGGACAGAGTAGGTAGAACCAGCTCCATTGGCCTTCTGGTCTATCATCTTTGTGGAAGCAGACTTCTTTCTCCCTGGACTGGCTGTTGGATTTGAACAGGTGACTTTTTGTTTAGCAGCCCGACGCCAAGACTTGGAATGATACTGTGACCCACCTCTATTCTGAGTCACGGCCACGCTGTCGGCAGATCAGAACTGCCCTTTGGGTTTTCCGAAAGGGAGGGCGGGTGTGTGCATCTTCATGGGAGAGTCAGCCTCATCTTTCTCTCGCTGTCACTCTCTGGGTGTTATGACATACAACCCGGGTTGGTTTCAGCACTCCTCTTGCGCTGGATGGAGTGGCTGGTTCTGTTTGCATTGGCAGACTCGGGTCTGTTGGAAGAAGCCTGGGCTCCTCCCCAGAAAGTTTCTCACTCAGAAGGCAGGGAGCCCATGCCAGGAAAGGCTGCCTTCATCTTCCAAGCCACGCAACCAGCCGCTATCTAGCAGGCTACTTGGTAGAGGGAGAGTGTGGTTTTTCCACACAGATGGAACTGGTTTGACTCCCACCCCCACCACCTGGGAGCCCTGGTGGCGTAGTAGTTACACATTGGGCTGCTAATCACCCAGTCAACAGTTTGAAACCACCAATAGCTCTGCAGGAGAAAGACCAGGCTTTCTGCTCCTGTAAAGAGTGACAATCTCAGAAACCCACAGGGGCAGTTCTAGCCTGTCCTACAGGGTCGCTATGAGCTGGAATCGATGCAATGGCAGTGAGTTTGGGTGGGTTGGGTTTTCACCACCACAGCCAGGCAACCTAGAGCAAACCTCTCGAGTGGTACACAGGGCTGCCATGGGGATCCCGCCCTTGAATATCTTGGTGCTCTCTGATCCAGCAGAAGACGTGCAGAGATGGCATGCAGGGATTCTTCCAGCCTCCATCCCCTCTCCTGTCTTCCATCCCTACCGATGATGCCATCCCTCCACGGCCAACATTTACTGAGAACCTTCTATGTACTGGGAGCTATGCTAGATGCTAAGTCTTTCCCCTGCCTACTTTTCTGCCACCCTGCCCCACCCACAGCACACTCAGATTCCAGCTACACCAGGATCACATGTCTGGGAAGAGACAGGATGGCTGTCATCTGCTTGTGACTCCTGCTCCTTCCCAGCCCCACAACATCCTGAGCTCCCCTCCACCTGGCCCAGTGCACGGGCTGCCACGATGGGAAGTCTGAGCCAGAGGAGACACAGGTGCCAGAGAGGCCAACAGATCTGGTTCCCTCAAGGCTCCCTGACCTTCCCAGCTGGGGGACCAGGGACAGACCACCCTCTGCCATGTAGCCCATCTCCAAATTTGATTTTGAGGCTTGCTGGAGACTTGTCCACGTCTCTGGTAAATGGGGGCCATGATAATTGCCCACACAGCTCCTCATCTGTCACTCAAGCTAGACAGTGAGCTCCCCAAGGGCAGAAGCCGTGCCTCTGCCCACTTGGTACCCCCAGGGTGAGGGGTAAGGCCCGGTGTGCTTGAAATGAGCAAGTGTGAAGTCCTGGGAAAAGATAGCTCTTTAAACTGAAAGCCTTTTTGGTGTTGAAAGAGTTAATATCTGGTAGTGATTATAAACAAGCCCCATTTCAGCTCAGCACTATCACTGGGTGTGAGTCACAAGGCTTAGCAGGTGTGGGCAATAATTAAGGCTTCAGCAATCTACCTGGGCAAGGTATTTTTTGCCTCTTATTCCAAAGAGGAAACTCTCTCTATGGAGAGCAGAGGAGCTCATTAATGAGACTAATTAGGTGTAAAGGGGGTAGAGGCTGGCATCAGCTGCAGCTTGGAGGAGCTAATCATTAAGCTCTGTAATCTCCTCGGCAGAACACAAGCAGATCAGGCTCCAGGGCTGCGAGCGTGGCTCCCACACCTGAGTACTGACCACAGGCGTTTGGAGAGGCTAGGAGGGTCCTTCCTCTGCCCCTGCCTCGCTTGGTCAGGAGGTGCAGCACTCTAGAGTGTACACACAACAACAAAACACAACACACAATATGAGGTCAGCTGCTAAGAAACATTCAGCAAAGATGCTTTTCACTGAGTGCCCCCTCACCCCTGGGCAGCATGGGCTGGCACCCGTGCACAGGCTTTTACACAGGGTAGAAGCAACGAATCCCAGCCTCTCCTGGGTTTCCACATGTGCTTACAGTTGTGGGTTTCCTCACCACCAGGAATGCTCAGCTAGCACTAGAGAGCTAGGCTCTCTTGATCTGCTCCTTTCAGGGGCACAGGCTCAGTGGCTGACTACTCCTGTGGTCTCTAGTGGCTGGCGCGCCTAAGGCGTTATCAGTCACAAGGCCGCCTGGCGGATGGCTGGGATGGAGGTAAGGTGGGATGTGAATGGATGGACAGGTTTGGGCACTGCCACTTTTCTCAGCTTAGTGGCTTTGGCCATGTCACAACCTCTGTAAAAGCAACAGAAGATCCTGGGTACAATAAAAGTACTTCACTTATCATCACTGTCCGTTGAAAATTTCAATAAAAGGAGGGCGAGGCTGATCTCAGGGAAGGAGGAAAATTATTCCACAGTCCCTTCCCTGGGCTTGATTTGGCCAAAGGGACACACATCCTTGGGCAAGACCATGGAGGCAGACTGGCATCTCTGCATTGTTTACAGAGCTCCTTCACTTTGGCTCTCAGCCCTGATGCCAGCCTCACCTGGGAGGCTCTCGGCCTCAGCTCTGTTGCTCTCAGAGACTCGTGGGAGGAGGGAAGGAAGCAGCTTGGCTCCATGTCTCCCCCTGAGACACAGCTCACCAAGCACCCCTTCCAGCTCTGACACCTGCAGCCACACCTGATGCGGGCCTCTCAGAAAGCTGGCACCAGCTGAGCAGCATATGTCCGGCCAGCCAGCCCCAAGCGCCAGTTTATTGGCGACGTGATGTCCTGCTGGTCTTCTGAACCTGGGCTCGGATGGAGCACTTTGGTGAAACCCTTCCTGGTGTCCCCCCTCCCCTCATGTTAATTTCTACATCTTTGTGCACCTTCTACCCTGCCACTGACCATCCATGGGAAGACATGTTGCAGTATTGTCCCACGGGGGCTAATCTTGCCCCCCCACCCCACACACACATCCTCCAAACACCAAACTCACTGTCATTGAGTCAATGCTGACTCACAGTGACTCCCTGAGGGTTTCGGAGACTGTAACTATTTATGGGAGTAGAAAGCCCAGTCTGTCTCCCTTAGAGTTGCTGGTGGTTCCAAACTGCCAACTATTTGGATTGCAGCCCAACATGTAACCACTACACCATGCAGAAAAGCTTGCAAATAAAGATAATAAGGAACGAGAAGCAAAACCAAATAGTGGTCAAGAAGAGGCACATTGGAACCCTTGGGTCCAGCCAGGTCAACAGCAAGAGTGATGCTTTCCAGTCATGTGAACCAATAAATTCTCCCTCTCATTCTTGGGCTCAAAGTTGAGTTTCTCCCATCAACAACCAAGAGAAGTCCGTCCTGCAAGAGTTTAGCCAAGTCTAGAGATGTTTCAGCTGGACTGCCTGGTTCAGTACTTCATGCTCACCTCTCTCCCACATCCGGTTAGAGATCAACACCTGTGGCTCTCAAATGACTCTTCCATGCAGTTATCCTGAGGACACATTCTGACGCAGAAGTTCCTTACAAGACTCCTGTTCCCTAAAGCTCTCTCCTGAGATCCCACGGAATGTTTCCCACCATCTTCCTGGTCTGAACTATCACAACAACCACCACAAGAATATCAATATACACAATGTTCTGCAAAATCTATGACTTCAAAATAATTGAAGACAATGGGGTGGTGGTGAAGACAAAAGGCCTGTTCCCATTTAGCAGTATTCTAACTACTCTGAAAGGGGATTATGAACATACAGGCCCTATAGGTCATGTACATATATACTCTCCCCATGTTACAGACAAAGAAACAGGCTCGGAGGCTAAGTAAGTTGCTTTTAATCACACAGTCGAGCTAGTGGTTACTTCCCTTCCACTGCTCAGCTCTAGGGCCATTCCCAGACCTGGAGCCTCCCTCCTGGAATTCTCAGCAGAACACGCACCGCTCTCCACTCAGTAAGTCATTCATACTGTGTGTGTGTGTGTGTGTGTGCGTGTGTTCCTGCTGAGTGTAGACTGGCCTTTGCTATTAGACAGGATCTTGAGGGCAGAGGTTGTTTCTCCTTCATAGCCACATTCCAGTCATCAGCACAGGGCACAGGCCACAGCAGACTTAGTATATACTTTTGCTACTACTGTAGCACAGTGGTTATGTGTTGGGCTGCTAACTGCAAGGTCAGCAGTTTAAACCCACCAGCTGCTCTGAGGGAGGAAGAGGCTTTCTACCTCCCAGGAAGAGTTACACTCTTGGAAACCCACAGATGCAGCTCTGCCCTGTTCTATGGGGTCATTATGAGTTGGAATTGACCTGATGCCAGTGGGTTTGGTGGTTTTTGTTTTGTTTTGTTTTTGTTTAGCCCCGCAGCGAGCCCCTCTGGTTCCACTGCGAACCAGGCATAGCATCCTCTGCCCCCAGCTGTTTCTGTGACTGCCAGCACCTCCCAGCCTCCCTCATGTTCTCCCAGGAGGGAGCCAGGCCGGGTAGTAGAAGTGGTTACAAAACCAGAGGGAGCCTGTAAGATGGTGATAAATATGTAAAACTCAGAATTCATTACACGCAGCTAATTTCAAATTCGAAAGGCACCGTGTCCTCTGAGAGATCCCAATGGAGGAATCTGATTTGTAGCAGACAATTCAAGAAGTGGACCAGAATGTCCAGCCCATGTGCACATTCTCACCCTAATGGGCAAGATATCCACAAAGCTTGCCATTTTCTACTTATTTTGTAACCGCGTGCTAACCCCGTCCCAATTTTAGTTCTGCAAGAGTCCCAGTCCTGTGGTCCCTACCCGATGACCTTGGACGCGAGACCCTCCGGACACACTGAGTCTCAGGAGCTACAAAGCAGAAGGATGTTGATTCCTTATGGACAGGGTGCCCAAACAAGATGTTGACATTACATAAAGTAAACGCTCTCTTCCGGGGTGGGGTGGGGAGATGCTCCATAACCCAGCAATAAAATGAGTATCCCTCATGCAGCGAGCTTGAAAACAGGAGCCTTTGTGTGGTGCTTGCCTCCCTCCATCTATCATCCCCAAAGAAAGGGAGAAAGGCTTGCCGAGCCACCCAGGAAAGATGCTTACAATTCGGCCAGGCAGGAGGTCTGCAAAAGCTCCCCTCTAGCCTCCTACACTTGAGACATTTCCTGTAGTAAAGGCTTCAAAGGCACAGAAGGAAACACGATTTCCCCTCTGCCCTATGCTGGCTGAGAGAATATCTTCCAGTTCTCTCTCTCTCTCTCTCTCTCTCTCACACACACACACACACACACACACACACACACACACAACCATGCACGCGTGGCTGGAGGAGAGAACCAAACCTATAGCTCTAGCTGGAAAGCAGAGATAAGGTTTGAGAACATAGAAGCTAATGCCCAAAGCACCAGATAGAAACCTAGAGGCTCGATTCTTATTTCTGCCACTTTCTAGGACTACAGGAGACTAAGAGAAGGCACACGTATGAACTGCGAGGAAAGCAGGAAGCACACAAAGGACACGTTCCCATCTCTGAATCCTGGTCTGCACAATGGTGCTGACTGGGTCTTTGTCACCCTTCTTCAACAAGGACTCACTTAAAGGGCACTGAACAATTCTGCCTTTTCCCAACCGGCAAGGTATCCCAGGGATTTCCCCCAAATTCTTCCTATTGACTTTGACCCAGGATGTGAACTCCAAATGAAGTTCTTCCTCTGCCTATAGCATTACAGGCTCCCGTTACATCTTACAATATCTGGTGGAAATATCAAGTTCAGCCCTTACCAATCAACACGAGTGAAAATTAGCTTACCCACTGGTGACTGAAATGCGTAAGAGATAAATGCATGAAGCAGCAGTCCTGCTGGAGTTTAAGTGTGCTGCTTTTTCAAAGAGGTAGCCAGGAGGCTTTAAGGTGTTGGGGAGGTTACTTGGGACCCAGTACTGACTGTTTTCTGTGAGATATCTGGTAGAACCTCAGATGCCTTGTGGGTAGAAAAGAGAAACTTGGGCTGAACAACGACAGGTAACTTGGTGGATTTGTCGCTGATGTCAAAACTACTGGTGCTCTGCGTGAAGCCCAACTCCCTCCTGGTGCCAATTCTAGCCAATACCAAGAAAAGTGACTTAGGTAAAACATAGAAAGTGCTGATCACATCTGTAAAAGGGATGATGACAGAAAGAACTTAAAAAATTCTCAGGAGCCTGGAACAGTGGACTGAAACTAATCAGTTGAGATGTATTGAGGGCAAATATAAATCCCTAAACATAAGTTCAAAAAATTACACTCTATAAGTACTAGCTAAAGCTGAACTGTTTTAAAAGCAATTTATATGCTAGGTGTAAGAGGATTTTATGTTCAATTCATGTTCAGCAATGGGCAACAGTGTGATATGAGTCCAAAAAGAGAAAACAACAGTGTAAACTGAAGGTACATTAACAGATGTAGAGAAACTCAAACGACTCTGCCCAATAGAATGAGTCATAGATATTTAATTAAACATTTTCTAGAAGTACAGGAGAAAGGGAAAATAGGTGAAATTAATTTGAATAATGTATTTTATTTTACTCAGAATGTGTCAAATTTATAATTTCATTGTGTTTTCAATATAGAAAATGATTGCATTTCACATTCTTTTTCCCCCTCTTCTTTCTTCCTGCCAGAGAAAGTCTTTGAAATCTCTGAGGACTTTACCCGTTACCAGCACACCTCTACTCACATTCATGATATTTCAAGTGCGTGAGAGAAACTAGCCGCTAGTGGCCATGTTGGGCAGTAGAGGGTTTGAGGAAGGGGACTCTCAGACCACATTTGGAGTATTTGGTTCCATGGTGGGTACAGACACTGACAAAACCAAAGTCTTTCAAAGACCCGCTGAAGGGACTGGGGATGAGTAGTTCAGTGGAAATGGATTTACTTAAAATGGTCTTTTAAGTAAAAACAACAACAAAAACAAACTCATTGCCACTGAGCCCATTCTGACTCATAGAGACCCTACAGGGCAAGGTAGAACTGCCCCTGTGGGTTTCCAAGACTAACTCTTTATGGGAGTAGAAAGTCTCATCTTTCTCTCAAGTAGCAGCTGCTGGTCTTAAACTGCTAACTTTATGGTTATCACCTCAGTGTGTAATCATGATATCCCCAGGACTCCTCTTTTAATAGGAACAGGGAAATTGCAAGCAAGCAATTCCCATGCTATGTGGCTACCGAGCTTAAAACAAGGACTACTCGATGAAAATTACGGTAAGATGATTTCGGGTCTTGACAAGAGCAAGTTTCCCAGATGCCAGATGACCTGCTAAAGAAGACATATGCAACGAGAGGCGGATGGATGGCCTATAAGATCCCTATTAACTCTGAGGTTCAAAACTCTGAGATACTAAGGATGACCATGGAGCGAAGTGACTGGCAGTCTAGCCAACAACCAGCACATATGAAGGGACTTCACAAAGTTGGTGGGGAAATGCTTTGATCTCTTAATTCTACATTCCTACTTTTTGAAGCAGCCCCCCCCACCACACACATAGCAAAAGGTGCTTGCTCTTTCAAGTGGTCTTTCTGGGAGACTATGGATTTTTGCCCTGGCCAACTCTCACAGGTTGCTTGTGCCAATTCAGGTTGTCAAGAGAGTCACCGTGGGTCCTTCCTTTGTAGAGTCTAAGTGGAAAGGCGCAGTCCCTGCCTTCTAAGAGCTTACAAAGGAAGGCTAGTGAGCACTCCTGACGATTTACTGGCTCTTAGCTGACTCTGGTGAGCACACAGAACTACAAGCGCCTCTCCATTTGAAGACTGTGTGTGAATGGCCCGCCTGTCATTTCACACAGGGTACCGAGTCCTCATGAAAATGTACCTTCTTATTAAGATCCAGGGAGGCCCAAGCCTCCTCAGAACTCTGCTGGGAAAGTCTTGCTTTCTCCAGGTCATTTAACACATGCCCTGCATAAACTTTTCTCCTCAACCAGTTCCTTCTCCATCCCAAATATGGGTGAGTTCAAGATGGAGATGGTCAGCGCCATCTCTGACTCCTGGGTATTGGATTTTAGACCATGCAGTGAGTGCGGCGCACACACTGATATAAGGAAAACTGACTGACGTGATGTCCATCTTGGGGAGCCCAGGTTCCATTCCTTCCACAGATGCTCCTCCGACTCACAGGGTGTCAGGATTTGTCCTGAGCACTGGGGGGCCACTGAGGGCTCTGGCGCAGCTTCTGCCATGGAGCCGCTTTCAGAATCATGGAGGCGACTTCCAGGAACATGAGGAAGGAGAATAAAGGGTGTAGTGTTAGGACAGAAGTTTACCTGCGTAAAGAAGGCACAAAAGAGGAAGAGCTCAATCCCACCATGAAAATCTTGCCCAAGAAACAGCGTGAGGCTTGAGCTGAGGCTAAAAAGCCTCGTCAAGCCCAGCATGAAGGGTGCTGCAGGCCAAGAAAGAGCACGAGCAAGATCTTGGGGTGGGAATGAACTGGGGCAGACAGGGTCAAGTCACGTCACAAGCGACTTGGGGTAGAGGGCAGGAGAATGTGGTGGAAAGTGAGAAGAGGAGATCATGAAGGTCTCAGATGGCTGGCCAAGCTCTGGAGGAGACATCGTTTTGTAGGCATGGATTGGTACATATGGGAAAGTTCTAGGATGGGATCTGTCAGCAATAATTATATGTGTGTGTGTGCATGTGTGTTTAAAACAAGGAATTTTTTGTTCTGCCATCATTTTAGTAAAAATCAAGCAGTATAGAACTGGCAAATCATCTCTGCATCCCAGAGACCGTGCGACATGTGATAATGACTGTGAAGCAAGGCGAAGCCTGTTAGCAGCAATGACCGGGGAGTGAGCAGCAGGATTGATGCATTATCCTCCGCCATCATCTCTTTGTTTGAGGATCGTTAGGAAGAGAATCATTAGAGAAATGCTAGCCAGGTAACAGGAGGGAAACAGGTCTTGGCAGAGCTGTGTTACCCATGGAGAAATTAGCAAATACAATTCGGAGAAGAAAGCAGGGGTTTCTGTGCTTACCCAATGAGGCTCTTGGGGACGAATAATGACACATGTGGCAACCAGTGGAGAGACACTTGATGAGGCAGCAGGTTCCCCCTACATCCTGTGATAGGCTTCAGGTGAGCAGGTCTGTGACACCCCAGCTCTCCCTGAGCTGCTCTTTCAGGCAGTGTGTCATGTAATGGGGAGGGCACAATGACAAAGGCATGGCCCTGTCCCAAGAAACTCAGATTCCATGACATAATGGCACGAGACTCTCAAGGGAGGCAGGGCAGGAATTCAGGTTTTCAAGCACCCAATTCCTGGTTCAGCACTAAGTCCCTCTCATCATGGGAATCAATCAGAATACCAAGAGCTGGAGGGAGGAGTGCTAACTCACTGGTCCAATTGAAAACTTTGAGGGCTAGAATTGCCAATATGATCAAAAGGGGCGCGTACCAGTTCCGCTCCCCCACTTTTCGGTTCTCTTAGGTTTCAGACACTCCTTCATTCAAAAGACTTACCAAATAAGTGCCTTTCACACAGCAAGAAGGCTCAAACACTTTGCGCTCAAATACTAATCCCACCTCTGGTGGTCTGAACCATCCAGGGGTGTTGTGGGAGAAAGGCTGGTGACCTGCCTCTGTAAAACACGGGGTTACCAAGCATCAGAAATAATTTGAAGCTGTTGGGCTTGGCTTTATTACATGCCAAATGTTAAGATCAGAGGCAAGAAAGCCATGGAGTCATACCCTGCCAGACAAGGGGATGCTATGCGTGTGTGCACATGTGTGAATGTGTGCATGTATATGTGTAGAGTGAATGGTCAGGGCAGGAGAAAGGCTAGAATGAGGTTACGGAAGGCACCAAGTGCCTAAGGCAGAGTGAACTGCATGCCCAGTTCGGCTATTCTTTAACAGGGGCTGCACCACTGAAGAAATGTTGCTTGGGCCAGGGAAGTGATGTGGGGAGTCAAGGTTGAATATAGAATCTCTTTTGTGGTTAGATGTTGTGAAGCTCATTCCTGTTCATAGTGACCCTTTGTGCCACCCTCTCCATCATTCTGAGGGCTGAGTCATAGACACTGTTGCAGACGTGTGCCAATCTATCTCGCTGAGCATTTTCCTCTTCTGTGCTGACCTTCGATGTACCAAACACCGTGTCCTTCTCCAGGGACTGGTCACTCCTGATCCTATGTCCAAAGTAAGTGAAACAAAGTCTTGCCATCTTTGTTTCTGAGAAGCATTGTAGCTGTGCTTTTTGGGGGGGACAGACTTGTTTGTTCTTTGGGCAGTCTATGGTAGATTCACTATTCGTTGCCAACACCGTAATTCAAAGGCATTAATTTTTCAATGTCTAACTTGCCCATGCATGTGATGTGAGTCCCTTAAAAACCCCTTGGCTTGAGTCAGGCTCACCTTAGTCCTCTTTGCCCTTTTAATCTTTTAAAGAGGTAGTTTGCAGCAGATTTCTCCCAGTGTAATACATCACTTGATTTCTTTACTGTTGCTCCCATGCGCGTTGATTGTGGACCCAAGTAAAGTGAAATCCTGTCTTTGAAATGACTGAAATAGAAACAGTGCCTGCAGAGGTGCCTAACAGAAGCTTGAGAAGCACCGCCAGGTGGTAACCTGGTGGTTGTGAGTGACAGGCAGGAGGCTAGTAGGGTGTGGAGAACAGAATACAGGGGAGAGAGTGGAGGTCAGGAGACTACAGGGTGCTTGCTTCTACCACCACCACTTGATGAAGCTTCCAGCTCTCTTTCCCACTAGGAGTTTGAGACAAAAGTATACATCTTGGGAAGATACTGGGATGATCTGTCTCTGGGATGCTACAATCCTTCAGCCAGGATTTCTGGGGGAAACCCACTCCAAAGGGGCAGGAGTAGGGACCACATCCTGGTAACAGGGAGCTGGCCAGGTCAACAGAGTTCTTCCCATTGCCGACTGGAACAGCAGAACACACTTTTTGAGTGGGCCCAGCCTGAGAGTCTCCTGATATGACACATGTTTTGTGCTAGGGCTTCTCATGTCGCCTTACATTGCTGGTGAAGATTCTAAAGACGAGGCCAGATCTCCCAGAGCTTCCTACTTGTCTATGGCTCCTTTCATACACTGGTTTTCCAAAAGAAGCTGGGCAGGACAAAACATATGGACTCTGGAGTTGGCCCTGATGGATTTAATTCCTGGTTCTGCCACTCAGGAGCAGCCCTGGTCTTCTTTGCTCTCACCTGTGGTCCATCCATAATGCAGAAAAGGGCTGGTAGTATCATATTTCATCCAGGAGAAAACTGAGACCAGCTGATTTGGGGAAGATTTGATTAACCAGGGAGTGGGTGTTCAGGGGTAGAATGCTTGCCTTCCATGTGGGAGATCCTGGTCCAAGACCCAGGGAACGCACCTCAAGCTCAGCCACCCACTGCTAGTGGAGGCATGCATGCCACCCTGATGCTAAGCAGCTTCAGTGGAGCTTCTAGACTAAGCCAGACTTAGGGGTCTACTTCCGAAAACCAGCCGATGAAAACCCTACAGATCCCAACAGTCTGATCTGCGACTGATCATGTGCATGGCACAGGACCAAGCATTTCATCTCATTGTGTCCGGAGTTGCAGGCTGACTCCACGACAGCTAACAACACAGCCTTTAAAGGGTGGCTCTAGGGCTAGAACTCAGGTGTCCTGGAACCAAGAACCAAGTTCAAGATCTTCCCTCAGCCTCTAAGGAGCCTTGCTTGGCCAAAGGTGGCTCAAGGTCACAAACACACACTAATCCATAAGGCTAAGATTACGATTCCAATTCCAATTTGGGCTTCATACAGCCCAGTAAGCCAGAGCCTACCTGTTAAGGAAACAAAGCCTGATGATCCCTCCTCCTAGCCTCCGCACAGCTGCCCCGTCTGCTAGGGCGCCCACCCTACCTACCGCGTAACAACTCTGTGAGCTCCCAGTCAGCTTCATCACAGGTTACCTTCTCCACTGAGGAAAAAGGTTGAAGGTTTCTTTCTAAAAAGTTTCCCTCTACATCCACCTATGATCACTCGTCACTGTCTCATTTATTTATTTATTTTAAAATGCCTGTCTCCCTCTCAGAACTAGAGGATCTCGGGGTAGAGGAGTGGTGTCTTACTCATCTTGTTTCTCCCCAGCAGCCAGCAGGGCTGGAGGCACACGCAGAGCAAAAATGAATGTGTCTCGAATGAATGGAATTAGCAAGGCCATGGGTTTGGAGAGCCAGAAACAGCACCAAGAGGACAAACTTTCATCAGTACGATGCAGCCCTTCCCTCTGCAGGCAGATGTCCCAAATGGCCCATGGGGCAGTCTCAAACACCCTGAGACCAAGGCCACCTTTTCCCTCGAAGGGAAAATAATAAATCACGGGGGCTCCAAATTGCTACTTTATCTCATTTGAAAGACATCATGGAGAATAGAGAGGACAAAGGTCTGCATGATCAGAGAGCATCCTTCCTCCCCCCGGAAGAACCCACAGACCACGCCTCTCAGTTCCTTTACAGGAGCAACCGGTTAGACTGAGGGACTCTAATTCTCGTGAAGATGAGCAGGCCTGCTCTGGGCAACTTCTCCAGCTCCTGTCCACCTCTTTCCTACCAAGTTCCCACACCGAGTTATCTTCACGACTCACGACAAGGATGGGAAGTTACTCTCTCAGTGTTTTAAAAGCATGATTTTTTCCTATTGTCTTAATGGCCCCAATAAGGGCACCGTTGTTCCTTGGCAGTATCCACACTTCAGTCTAGTAATTAGCTGTCAAAGACGACCCGACAGCAGCCTAATGTTGTCCGCTCAAATCATATTAATGAAATGCAATCCACTCAAATGTCCTGAATGCATATCTGTAATTGCATTAAGCAGAGAGACTGGGGACATCAGGATCAAACTTCAGTCGCTGAACAGAGTGTTATGATCAAGCACATTAATCCATTATTTCTTCAGAATCTGACAGCCAATTAATACGCCAGGCCTCCATACACCAGGCAAAGGATTGATGTCCCTGTCATGATTTTGTTTTTTAAAAAATCCTTAATATGACTCTTTATACTCAGGGATGTCAACGTAAATGCGGGGCGTAATGTTTTTAATCAACATCAATTGTTCAAAGGTGGAAAGGTAAGAAACAAACTTTGAAGGAGCACTGCGATGGCTCCCCAAAAGGAAATTTGAAGAGCTGAAAGCCTAACTGTTTTCCTGGATGCTTTTAACACCACCACCACACCAAAACAGCTAAAATTAAGTAGCAGTCTGAGTGCAACTACTTAAGCACCATCAAGTGATTTGGAAGAGAACCTGTTCAATGTAGGTTCTTTTTTATTATTTTTCTCTCTCTCTCTCTCTAACACCCAAGCAGGTTTTCATCTTAAATATTTCATTGGTATTTACGACCCTCTATGTATGATTTCCCTGCTTCACTGTATAAGCCATACTTTGTTAATTATCAACCAAGCCTAACACAGATCACCATTACTTCTGCTGGACTGGGAAGGCAAAACCGGGAGTAGTACATCCCTCCTCAGACCTGCACAAATGTCCTATGACTTGGAGGCACCAGCAGGTCAGCAATGCATTCAGGACAGTAATACAATTTAATTAGGAGTGGCTATTGAGCCCCTGCTATTGACTTGATGAGCACATAGAGACAAAACTGCAGCTGGGGGGGGGGGCCGCTATGGGTAGGAATCATCTTCACAAGGCCGCTCGCTTTGTGCAGGGCATCAAACTGGCAGATAAGACTGACTGCCCATAGTATTTTGGGCCGAGGACCAGAACGTACCATTCTTAGCTTCCCAGACCGGGACCCTGTCTGCTTTTCCAGTGTCATCTCCCACTCCTCCCTGCCACCCCTTATAGGTACCAGCCACACAGCCACCAGGACTGTTTACCTCTATGACTGGTCCCCACTACAAAACACCATTGTGTAATAACTGTCCACAATGAGGTCTGGAATCCCTGCCCAGGCCACATGGGGCACACCATCTGCGTGTGGCTCCACCGCCCAGGTGCTCCCTTCAACTGTACCACTACCACACTGGGCTGGGTGGGTGGGTGGGTCTGCTGGCATGACTGATTGGCTTTACTGCATGTGCATACCTGGAGCTTAGGGACAACTAGTTACCTGATACCCGTCCCGGCCAGTGGTGGTGACCTGAGTCTAGCTTCCTCAATCTACTAGAGCAGCAGTTCTCAACCTGCAGGTCGTGACCCCTTTGGAGGTGGGGGGTGTCGAATGATCCTTTCACTGGGGTCGCCCGATTCATAACAGTAGCAAAACTATAGTTATGAAGTAGCAACGAAAATAATTTTATGGTTGGGGGGCAGTCACCACAACATGAAGAACTGTATTAAAGGGTCTTGGCATTACGAAGATTGAGAACCCCTGCATGAACATCCTTTAAGGCTCTTGATATAGTCGAGCTGCCTCTATATGCCCATCAGCAGCAAAGAAGAATGCCTTATAGACATGATTTCAACTGGAAAAGCCAAGTGTGTTATATCTGCCCTCTGTGGCTTACCATAAATATAAACATACTGTCATTCCCTACCCCCACGCCCATGCCCATACCCATACTCCTAGCTCCCGTCCACTTAGGGACAGGGGATCAATCCACTTCTCCAGTTAAGACCCATCACTTGGGAATTGGGATACTGACTTTATAAGTAAATCCACAAAGGGACCAGTCACTGCATCATCCCAGATGTCATGCTGGCGAGGGAAAGGCTGCCGTTACCAAACAGGGAGCCGGAAGAGCATATGAGGAGATGTGCAGGCTAGGGGTTGGGAGTGGGGTGGGTGGAAAAAGATTCTGAAATTTCAGGGTTCATATCAGAAAGACACTTTTTTTTTTAACTTCTGTTTCTGTCTAAAGACATACTCGATGCCATCGAGTACATGGTGACTCATAGTGGTCCTATAGGACAGGGTCGACCTGTCCTTGTGGGTTTCTGAGACTGTAACTTTTTTTTAAAATCATTTTATTGGGGTTCATACATCACATTCATCACAATCCATACATACATCAATTGTGTAAAGCACACTTATACATTTGTTGCCCTCATCATTCTCAAAATTCGCTTTCTGCTTGGGTTCCTGGAATTAGCTCCTCATTTTCCTTTTCCTCCTCCCCCTCCTTTCCCACTCCCCCCTCCCTCGTGGACCCTTAATAATTTATAAGTTATTATTATATCTTATCTTACACTGCCCTGTGTCTCCCTTCACCCATCCTTCTGTTGCCCATCCCCGAGAGAGGAGGTTATATGTAGATCCTTGTGATCGATTCCTCCCAGAAAGGCACTTTTAATACAAGAATTTGCATGCCGACTACTAAGAGGCAGTTACAATATGTAAAGCCTTGGGTGGGATAACTATTTGGGAATTGGAATTATAAAGTTCTGTGCCAGCTGGAGAACGGCCAGGGAAGGCATGCAGGTCCTGTAACATTTGCCGAGCGCCCAGTCCGTGCACTGGGCACCCAGAAGCTTTACTTACATTCCCCCATTTAGTCTTCAGGACCATGCCTGTGAGGCGGGGTCACGGTCCCTTTTTCCTAGGAGGCTCAGGGACGTAACGTGTGTGAGATCACCAGCAGCTGGGTTTGAAGTGGAGCTGGAGTCTGGAGCCTGGTCTCTGGCTTCAAAGCCAGGAAGCATCTCAGTCAGTTTTCCTGTGTGGACTTGTTTTGACAACCATTATGTCAAAGTACTGTTGCAAATATCCAAGAACTTGGAAGGAGAAGGGGCACAGTGAAGAGGTGCATGGAATGGCACAGGGGCCGGGGAGAGGGGACAGGACGGAGCTTTGAGGAGCAGAGAGCTCATGTTCAAAGCCTGGCTCGCTAGCTGTGTGGTTTTAGGCAAGTCAACAAGCCATCTTCAGCACTTCATATTTAATGCATCTTCTGAAGTACGGGGCTAACCCCACTCAACTTAGAGGGGGATGGGGAAGCGCTGAGGCACAGAAATTGTGGAGCCCAGTGTGTGGCAGTGACTGCTGATTTCCCCCCAGTCTTGATGATGCATCATCAGGCAGTGTTCTAATCACTTTACATAGCTAAACTCAGTTTACCTTACAACAACCCCGAGAGATAGTGACCATGATCATTCCTATTTTACAGATGGGGATACCCAGCGTGGAGGAGTACAAACTTACCGCAGACACTGAAAGCAGCCTGCTCTGGAGCTCACAGCGACCTCAGCAGTCTCTCTCGCCTACAGGTTCAGGCAACAATGGGGTGGTGGTAGTTTACTCTTCAAGGGTCAGCTTTGTTACCTCTTTGGGGAAGTGTTAGTCACACCCCTGGCTCCTCTACTGACTCTGAGCATCTGGCAACAGCGTCTCTGTTCCCCGTGCTCTGTCCACCCTCAGTGCCCAGCACAGGGCAAGTCCAACAAACAAGGTCCCCATCTTCATTCTAGCCAACCAGCCTACACAACAAATCAATGGAAAAGCAGAAAAGCCCTAAAACTTCATTATATGTATTTCTCCAGGTTTCAGCAGTTGAACCATTTAAAATGAAGGAAGCCAGCTAGAGCATTTTCCCAAAGTGCAGGATACCGCCCCCTGGGAGCTCTGGAAGTGATCCAGGGGCCCCCAAAGCAGATACCTACACTTCATCCTGGATTCTGGGCTACAGTATAAAAGTTTTTCATTGTTGGGGGCGGGGAAGGGGCGGGGGAACAATGAGTAATGTTTTTTTCCCCAAGAAAAGGGGGAGATAGGCTTAATAAATTTGGGAACCCATGATGCAGATGAACGAAGAAGGGTCTCTAAATTAACATAAATGAACATATGTTAGTCCCAGCCAGAAAGGAAGGGTGGGAAATGCCTTCATAGGTACTGCATCTCAGTATTCCAGTCATACTGGGCTAGCAGATAGGGTGGGATCAGATTTTTTCTTACAAGCACAGCGAGGCAACAAGAGTTAACAATCTCAAGCTCTGTTCTTCTGCTAGTGTCCAGGAGTGAGTTGTCAATACTCAATTGCAAGGGAGAAACGGGAACTCATCAGGGTATTTCCCCTCCTTCCCATTGGGCACGCTCCTGTGCATGTATTCCTGAGAAACCATTGTAAGCCTCTCCTGCGAGGTCTTCCCTTTGCAGCATTGCTTGAATGGGCTTCTCTGGTTGTGCTCCTCCCTCTGCACGGCAATTCCCCTTCATCTCGCTTCCACTGGCCATGAGGGTAAAGAGGGTGTACTGGTCGTGCCTGCATCTCCAGCTGTATGCTCGGCGCCAGCAGTCAAGCGGGAGCTCAACAATACACACGGAACTGAGTGCATGGGCACCATCCCACAGGGCAGAAATAGGCCCAGACCTGGGCTTTTCATTGCAACATCAAGGCTATCATCTAATCATTTGGCTCCACTTCTCAGCCCAGAGACCAAGACAGGTACACCACAAAGAAAGCCACCTATTTGCTATCTGTAGAGAAACATGTGTAGTGCGCAGAATTATGGAGTGCAAATCCTGTCTCTGCAGTGTCTAGCTGTGATCTTGGCTACTAAAGGAAGTCGTCGTTCGCTCCTCTATTAGGCAGGGATAATACCACTTGAAGGGTTGCTGGAAAAGTGCTCTGAACAGTGCCCGGCAGATGGTGAGTGCTTCTAAAGGGCAGTTATCTGGGAGTGGGCAGCACAGGTCAGAGGTAAGAGCAGAGGCTTTGGGGGCAGCCAGACAGATTTGAAGGCTGATTTTCAGCTCAAAAACTCACTGCCATCGAGTCAAGTCAGTGCCAACTCACAGTGACCTCCCTGTGGGTTGCCAGGACAGTAATTGTTTACAGGAGTAGAAAGTCCAGTCTTTCTCCCAACGAGTGGGTTGGTGGTTTCAAACTGCTGACCATGTAGATTGTAGCCCAACGAGTAACCACTATACCACCGGGGATCCTCCTGATTATCAGCTCTGAGGCCTTAAATAGTCGGCTGTCTCTCTGCCTTGCCTCCATGGCCATCAACCTGAAACAGCAGCAATATCTACACAGAAGATCCTTGATAAACCACTCTGGGAGCCCTGGGGAACTGTAGTGTCAGCCAGCCTCTACGCCAGAGCCATTCCTGTATCAATCACTACTGTTCTCTGAGATCTCTTGGATAGCAGCTAGTCTTCACTTGTAGGTCTCACATAAGGCTCGTAGCTCTGAGGGCAATGTGGAGTACACTCAGAGGGGGTTCTCCTTGAAATGTACATCGGCAATGCCAGACATAACCAGCTAAGTAACTGTTGTGAACACTACTGATGACCTCTCCCTCCCAACTGTAATCCCTCCTCTAGGCTAGAGTAATTTTTCAAAAATTCAGATCAGATCCTGTACTTCTAATGACTATAGGTGGATCTCCAGCGGATCTTCAGCTTGCCAGCTTTATGTCTCCGAAATGGCTCCACACCACCAATAGGTCTTTTGCATAAAAAGGTTTGGTGGTCAATCTGTTTTGGAAACCCTGGGCTAAACCAACTTTGCCAGGACTACCTGCTGAGGGATTTGGCGAGCCTTTGTTGAATACTGCACATTTATAAGAGGAGAAAATGGAATCAGCTGCATTCTGGTGGTCTTTTGGACGCCAAGATAGAAAACCAAGCCAGTTGTCATAAAGTCAATCTCAATGCACAGTGACCCTATGGGACAGGACAGAACTGCCCACAGGCTATAATTTTTAATAGAGACAGACTGTCGCATCTTCTTCCCCTGGAGTGGTCGTTGGTCGCTTTGAACTGCTGACCTTCTGGTTAGCAGCCGAATGCTCAGCCGCCGACCCACCAGGCTCCTTTTGTTGGCCACAGACCCCTTTTATACACAGAAGACAGTTGCTATTGCATGAAAAATGCTGGACATAGTCCTTAGGATGGAACCTACAAGATTTTCACCAGCTTTCTATTTCAGTCCTTTCTTTCCTCTAGCCTACCCCCACACTCCAAAACTGCAGAGCTCACCCCTGTGCACCAACACATTGTCTCCTGCACTTCCAGCCTCTGCCTGGATGAGGTCTTTCCCGCTGGGGAAACTGCACTCACCCGCTAAGTTACAGCGAACAAACCCAACAATCCCCTGCTCTGTGCTACCTGCTCCTAACTCCATTCCACTGACTCCATCCACAGGTCACACTTGAGGGAATCCCACTTAACATAGTCTACAGTTGCCTTTGTCCCTGATGCTGGGCTTGCTCTTCCAAAGCAGAACCCCAAGACTGGGGTCTTGAAAGCTTGTGAGCAGACATCTAAGATGCAGCCATTGATCTTTCTCTGACCAGAGGTAAAAAGAACACTGAAAATTGAAAGGCACATGGAAACAATTAGTCCAAATACACCAACAGACCAGTCTCCACAACCCGGAGACCAGAAGAACAAGTGGTGCCCAGCTACCATCACCAACTGCTCTGAAAAGGATCATTTTAGAAGGTCCACTCCTGGACGGAGTGGGAGAAAATACAGAACTCAAAATCGTAAAAGAGACCAGGATTACTGGTTGGATAGGGATTGGTGGCACCTCCCAGGGTGATACTCCTTACCCAAAATTCAGCCTGGAATTAGCTCACCTCTACATTAGAATAACCGACCATTGGAGATCAAAAGTTCGGAAGGTCTGGAGAGGAGGAGGAACAGAAACAGGAAACACAGGAAGGAAGTGGGATAAGCGATGGTACATTGGGGGACTGCGGTGGATGAGGTAAATCAAACTGTGTATGAATTGTCAAATGTAAAACTATGATCTGCTCTGTAAGACTTCACCTAATTCATGGTAAAAAAGTTAAAACAAACAAACAAAAAAATGCAGGGCTCCAAATGGTCTGAAATCCTTATCTACCCACCACTATAGGCCTGCACAGAATAGGTGCTCAATCAATGCTGAGCAAATGCTTGCTGCACATTAGAAGAGCCACACAGTGTGATCTAATTTTAAAAAAAGGTTTAATTGCCAAAGGCTTTATAGACTTAAAGACTGTTTATCTCTCAGAACATAAATCCTTAGCATCTGACTATAAATTCTTAGTGGATTTAAAAACAGCATGTACTTTCTGCTCTACTGAATACGGAATCTGAGCAAGGCATGGCCAAAGAGCCTTCAGAGATCTGCTGACCCTGCTGTGTTATTTTGAAGATAAAGCACCCAAAGTCCAGGGCCAGAAGGTTTGGCCGGGCGGGGTGGGGGTGGGGGAGATGGGGGCGGGGGAGCTCTCTGGACGCTCTTTCCCGCAGTTCCGTGGACTACCTGGGCATTCCTCAGACGGATGGAGGCCAGCAATTCAGGGTCTCATCATCTAACTGCTTCCTCACCCCTTGCTGGGCTGCAGAGAGATTCTCCGTCATGACACTACACCGTTCTGCTCGGCTAACCATGAACTCGGCAGTCATGATGAGCCTTGGAGCACAGAGACAAGGCTACAAGTGCAGTGACAGCAATGCATAAGGAAAGCAAAAAATAAACCCCAAAACAAAAACCCAAACAACAAAGAGTTTGGCTGGTGTGCACTCTTAATGTTAAATGATGAATTCTTTAGATAGTCACATATTTCTTCAAGATAACTCCAAAGGAACTCGGTGGTAACTTGGCATCAATATCCAACTTATGTTACCTAACATATTTTAACAGCTCCAACTCCCTGAGTGAGAGAGTCTATATGGACAAATCTATGGTGAGTGGTAAATTACAATATGTACAATATGTACAATCTGTACAAATGCTTCTAGGGATTGGGGCTTTATGTAAATATGTGGTATTTTTAACAGAATTCACGCTACTCACACACACAGGTTGCTGCAGTCGATGTGTAAACAAATACACCTTGGAGAAGATGGTGTTTGCCTGTTTTACAAGGAGCTGGGTCTAGTTCTCCTTTAAACAATGCATGGTGAGGTGGGATTCACAAGCAGCACCACCACCACCCCTCCCCCCGGCCCTGCATTGTGAAGCGTGCAGACAAGGCAGCTTAAAAAGAGTTAACATCCTACCAGAAGTCTGGACAAATTGAATCTTATTTAATTAGATATTGTATTTGGGGGGGAAAAATGAAATAAAATTCTTTCATTAAGTAAACCAAACTCCCTTAAAGGCAACAATATGTTCCTCTCTGTCAGGACAGAATGGAATGAAATCTTTATTTTAATTGGGGTCAGATGAGGAGCCATTTGGCTTCAGATGCTTTGTTTATCAGCCCTGAGCTTTATGGCTGAACCGGAACGTGAAATATTCCATTACACAACCGTTCCACTTAAAAGCCCACTTTCCCAATGATTTTTCAAATGTTATATGATGTAAAGAGAGCCCAAACTAGCTTTGAAATGTAGGACTGGGATATTTGGGGGTTCCCCAGTGACATGATGATCCCAGAGGGCCATGGGTCAGAGATGCTATTATTTGTGGTCAGCTACGCGGCTTACCTTAGACAAGTGCCCTACAGCTAGGAAGAGCTGGTAAGGATGCCAACCCAGCACCCACATTCCTCCTGTTGGGTAAGCACATTCACCTGATGTACCCAGGTGGAAAGGGTCCACATACAATAAGCACTAGTCGAGCACCTACAATGTCCCAGGGTTTGAGAGCATGCTGTGTGATGATTAAGAACAAGGCTCTGGAGCTAGACATTGCACTTGAATTTTGACCCTGCCCCTTAGTGATTGTATGGCTTTGGACAAGTCACTTCACCTCTCTGTGCTATAGTGCGCTCATCTGCATGACAGGAAAGAGAGCAGAACTTGTGGCACAAGGTTGCTGTGAGGTTAAATCAGTGCTATGGGGGAAGGGCTTTAAAAAGTGCCAGGCTCAAAGTGAGCACTATTTAAGCTCTGCTATTATCATCATAAGGAGCTCTGGTGGGGCTTTTGGGTAAGTGTTGGATGGCTAACCACAAGATAGGCAGTTCAAGTCCCCCAGCCACTCCTTAGTAGAAAGGTATGGCTGTCTGCTTCTGTAAGGATTTATAGCCTCAGAGACCCTATATAACGTCACATCAAGTAGGTTTCAACTTGATGGCAGGGCATTGGGATTTTATTGTTGTTATTTTTAGTAAGGATCCCTAGTGGTGCAGTAGGTTAGATGTTGGGTTGCTCTGGAAGAAAGATGAGGCTGTCTATTCCCATAAAGATTCACAGTCTTGGAAACCCTTCCTAAGGTCACTATGTTGGCTTCAACTCGATGTCAATGAGCCTGTTTTTTAAAAATTCTTATTATTAAGGAAAATACTTTGTGTCTTCCTCTGATTGCCAAACTCCTACTCATATCTAAATGCCCCATTAAAAAAATATCCCAGCCTCTGGGAACCTGCATAACGCCCAATTGAATAACAGCTGACGGCATATATGGCCGTGATCTAATAAGGTTATAACAGAATTCATAAATCCCAGTGGGAGACTGCGACAACCGCTTTTCACACACAGCATGTGTATCTCATGTCTCTTGATTATAAATAAAATGATTGTGCTGCCAGGTGCACGGTGGTATAGTACATTATAAACTTAAATACACGTAAACCACTGGTTTTGGTATGCACTGCACTGCACCTTCTAGCTAATGAGTTTATTATAGATCAGTGTATGCTCTCACTCCTAGACAGCAACCTCCAATCTCGTGCAACTCTCTCTTGAGTGTTTGATTTTCTTTGGAAAATACTACCGTGGAGTGCAGCACGGCTCCAGTTGCAACAAAGCCAGTGAGAGCAGCAGCAAGAGGCAATGGAGAAGACTGTTTCAAAGTGAAAACAATGGTTATTAAACAACACGAAGATGGAAAATCAGTGAACACCATTGCTTGAGAATTAGGCATGCTGCATTTGACAATCATGTTGCTCCTCAAAACAAAGAAAAATTCTCCAAGTGCAACTGAAAGCTGCAAGGCTAATAAAAAGGTGAAGGAGCCCTGCATCAGATAATGGGGCAACTGCTACCTGCACGGACGGAGAACTGGACACAAAGTGGATCTATTGTAGCAGGATGGCGATCACTGCTAAGGCACGAGGCTTTTTGGAGACGTTTAATGAAAAAGCAAGGCTATACTGCAATACGATGTTTGCAGGATGTCCAAATCATGAGATCCTCTTTCACACAATTTATTGTGGACGGTAAGCGATGCATGACTGTACTCTTTAAAAGAGAAAGGCATGCTATGTTTATGTAGGTAACTGGCTGAGAGGAACAAGTTGGTAATCATTATTTTCTCTTACAGATCCATAACTTCTGTCCAAAAGAGAAATTGAAATAGATCACACTATTTACAAAAAGGTGACCTAACACATCTGATGTAGTAAATTATTCAAAAAATTTTAATTTGGCATTTTTATTAAAACTGAGCATGATAATAGCTATAATTAAGTGTATAAATGCATTCAACACATATTATGTGCAAGGCTCTATGCTAAGAGCCATCCAAATTGATTATGTGAGATTATGACTTCTCTCCCTAATGTATTACAGCAGGAAAATATAAATATAGAAAATTATTATTTTTGTCTTAAAATAACTAGTGTTCAGAGAGTCTAAAGACAGTTTCCATTTCTACTGTGAAACTTATTTTGGCTTTATCCAGTTCTCCGTAAAATATATTCACTTGGAAAACAACGTTCTTTTCATCTTTCAAGTTCTAGCATCAAAATCCATCTAGAGTTTCAGGATTCTTTTTCAAGCACACCGGCAATGGGTTACTGATGACATTATCTGACAGCTCCCAAATAACATAGGCAAAGAAAGATGGAACTAATCAAGGAAATACTGCCTCAGCGAGACTTGGCAAGTCCAGACTTAATGTGACACAAGACAAGTTTCCTTTTAGGAAACTGGGAAAGTAGCAAAGGTTTTGGTAAAAGGCAGATTTTTCACTTTTATTTTTGGTGATGACAATGAGATTATGTTGTCTGCATCTTCTGGAGAGAGTCAAATTCCAGTATGTCTTTGAACTTTGCATCACACATGCTTACAGAAAATCGAGCCATTTCAAATTAAATGCATTATTTATGGTCCATAAAATCCAAGATGACACCCATGAAGGTCTCTCTCCCTCTCTTTTCCCATCTTCTATGAAATGCTCTGTTCTGGAAAATGTAATAAAATGAGCTGTTTCTACAGCATCACAGCAGGTATTCTGGTTTGATGGTGATCACTTTTCTTTACAATGTTTGCATAATTGTGCCATGATTTTTTGACAAATGAAAAAAGGCAAGTGGACATCCTCACGTACTTAATTTGCTAATTACACAACTTCAGTGAGGAGAAATGCTTATTTAAAAAGTTACCGATTCTTTTAACCATAGAGTTCAAAGTGAAGGTGGCATGAACATCTAAATAAATATCAGAGAAGTGCCAGAGGTAACCAAGCAGGGACCAGGTGAGGTGGTGGGTGTTAAAATGCACCTAAATAAATAAATAAATAAATTGAAAGAATAGAGGGGAAAAAGACAGATATACTGAACTTCCAATTATCATAATGTTATATTCTCCCTAACACATTTTGAAACTTGAAGCGCGCGCACGCACACACACAGAAGCCAGAGGAATTCAGAGTAGAGAGTACCCCTTGCTGTGTCCCGCATACGTCTCACACTCTGTGTGCACACGGTTTATTTAAATACAAACCCAAATTATGGCTTACAAAGTACACATTTCAGTCACTGTGTGCCATCAGCTGCCAAAAGACACAGCACAGAAATGGAACATGAAACAAAGAAGGAAGGAAAGAGATGAGAGGAGACACTTTGGCCTCAATTAGACAAGGTAACAGGGAACTTGTTCCAAGCACAGGATGTATCCAGCCCTTCTCCTCCCCCACTCCTTCCCCCCACCCCTTACACACACATCCCAGGGGTAATTGGCAAAGATAAGATGCCTCATGGATAATGAATATACACATGTGGCCATGATAGAAGAGCTCTGCGGACACGGGGCGGAGCCCTGGTGGTGCAGTGGTTAAAGCCATTGGTTGCTAACAGACGAGCGTTTGAACCCACTCTAAGGGGAAAAGCTGGGCAGTCAGGTTCTGTAAAGATTTACAACCTTGGAAACCCTAGCGGGTAGTGTTTCCTGGTCTTACCAGGTTGCTAGGAGGCAAGAAAAAGTCGATGGTAGTGGGGTTTTGGGGTTGGGAGGAAAAAGGAGCAAAGAAAAGAGCTGGCAGTCTAACTTTGCTAGAAGAGGTTCACCAAGAAAAAGCACAGGGGGCAGTACAGCTGTGAAGCCAAGGGGTCTGATGTCTAAACCATCACCAGGGGGCCAACCCCTGGGCTTTCCGGAAGTCAGAAGCAGCCCCATGGAAGGTGGTTTAGCAGAATAAACCTGTCTGCACCTTACAGTCATCAGATCTGTAAAATGGGAAGATAAATTCCAACTGGGAAGGGCTGCAGGAAGAATTGGCGATGATGTAACATAATGAATTGCACGTGAGAGTTACTCAGCAAACAGGAATGATCTGCTGTTGTACCATTTTTTATTACGCTTTTTCATCCTTCCCTCCAGGCTGCAGATGGGCTCCTGCCCCTAAACAAAGACCCAAGGCATTGCTCCTTTACCACTCCTGGGGCACCCCAAGCTGCTACACTCTTGGAACCAATGAGAGAGCTAAGAGTCTTCCATTTCTTCCGCTCCAGGCCAGACGTGCCTCGACAACTCCAAGAAAATGGTTTTCCAACTGAGCACTGGCAGCTCCATTGAGATAACCTTGGAACTCCTCAAGTGCGATGCCCCGATACAAAATCTTTCACTTCCCTCTCTGCTCAGCCTGGGCGGCCCTCACGTCTGCCAAGAGAATCCCTGATGGCATGTTCAGGGTCATTTCCAACTGCTCCATCTTCTCCCCTTCCTCCTACCTCTCCTGGATCTGTGAAATTGTCCTCTTCAAAGATCCAGCTCCCAAATCCAGAGATCTGCTCCAACTGCTGCATTCCTCCCCAGAGTCCCAGTAGAACTGCCTGGAGCCCTGTGGACCTCAGGACTGGCCCACCTCTCATGACCACCACATAACCGTCCCTTTACTTTTTGCGCCCCCCCCCCCAAAAGGCCAAAACTATACCTTATTCATCCTGATGTTCCCTGCACCTACACAGATCCAGGCATGGGCACACTGGGCACTCAGGAAAGTGGGTTGATTTTGTTGATGAGAACTTTGTTCACAATGCACACATAGAAATGAATGTGGTGGAGATACTGAATGGAAGAACAGGAGAGGGAGCCTGACTGGACAAATCCCAATCATGTCCCACCACAATGGAATGCTTGTGGAGAATGCTGTTTGTGCAACACTTTCCACTGGACCACACACAAAAGCCTCTGTCATTTTGTGTGTAAATAACAGCCACAGGAGTTGGACAATCCCTAGAGCAAGCTCTAATGTCATAGTGGGTTAAATGCTTACCTGCTAACCAAGAGGTCTGCAGTTCAAACTCACCAGCTGATCTGTGGGAGGAAGATATGCTTTGCTTCCATAAAGATTTACAGCTTTGGAGACCCTATATGGCAGGTCTGTCTACTTGGTCCTATATGGTTGCAATGAATCAGAAATGACCTGACGGCGGTGGATTTTCTTTGAGGGAGGTAGGTTAACTGCTACTTCTGTTCTACAATTGAGAAGCAAGGATGGTGAGACTTTGTGTCATGTACATTGGACATGTTATCAAGAGACATCAGTCCCTGCAATAGGACATCAAGCTTGGTGAAGTAGAAGGACTGTGGAAAAGAGCAAGACTGTCAACAAGATAAATGGACACAGTGGCAGCAACAATGGGCCGGAACATCAGAACACTTGTGAGGAAGGCACAGGACCAAGCTTTGTTTCGTACTGTTGTACACAGGGTCACTACGAGTCAGCACAATGCAATGGCACCTAATAACAACATCGTTAATGAAGAGAGCCGAAGTGCAGAGAAGGAAAGTCAGTCACTTAAGGGCACAAAGGAAAACTGGTTGAGTGAGAAGTGGTCCAAGTCATTTGGATTCTCTACTGTTGGCCTTTCCACTATACCACACGGCTCTCAGCAATCACAAATGCCTAGACCTCAATGCCTGCTCTTAACTCCTACTGCCAAGGACTGGTATTGTGGCACTGAGACTTCTTGCCAACATAGGAGGGTAGAGGGCAAAGAGGAGGTACCTTTCACTAACACAAGAAAAGAGTCCCATGGGAAGGAGATGAGCCAGTCAGGGTACAGTATAGCACCATTGAAACATAAAACTTTCCTCTAGTTCTTTAATGCTTCCTCCCCCCCACTACCATGACTCCAATTCTACCGTACAAATCTGGCTAGACCAGAGCATGTACACAGGTATAGATAAGAGCTGGAAACACAGTGAATCCATTACGGATAAACTCCTCAGGACCAATATTAGAGTAGCCATACCAGGAGGGTAAGGATAAGGTGGGGGGAGAGAGGGGGAACCCATCACAATGATCTACATATAATCCCCTCCCTGGGGGACAGATAACAGAAAAGTGGGTGAAGGTAAACATCAGTCAGTGTAAGACATGAAAAAAAAAATTATAAATTACCAAGGGTTCCTGAAGGAGGGAGGGTGGGAGTGGGAAGGGAAAAAATGAGAAGCTGATACCAAGGGCTCAAGTAGAAAGGAAATGTTTTGAAAATGATGATGGCAAAATATATACAAATGTGCTTGACACAATAGATGGATGTATGGATTGTGATAAGAGTTGTATGAGCCCCCAATAAAATGATTTTAAAAAAAAGTTCCAGTAGCAGGAGCATCCCTCCCCTAAATGCAGCAGGTTCAGGCCAGCCTCACAGAAGAATACTGTAGGGGAGCCTCAGCAGCTGATCCTTCCAGCCTTGAGGTTCTCAGATATAAAACCATGCTTAGGAAGACAGTGTGATCTCAGAACAGATCAGGAAGCAGGCTGTGCACAAGGCCCACAGAATTCTGAGTGTGTGGCTATACCTTGCCTCTTCTCCAATTGCTAAACTCTAACCCATATCTCAAGGCCCCATTGAAAAACACCTGACCAAAATAGAGAAAAGAACTAAGAGGCAAAGGACATGTATAGAGCTCTAAATACAAGCATGTACACCTGTAAATATACTTATATATAACGATAGAGAAATGGATCTATGTACATATGTTTATATGTTAAGTATTAAGGTAGCAGATGGACATTGGGCCTCTACTCAAGTACTCCCTCAATGCAAGAATACTTTGTTCTAATAACCTGGCATTCCGTGATGCTCACCTTCCCAACACAATTGCTGAAGACAAAATAAGTACATATGGAAATGTGGTGAAGAAAGCTGATGGTGCCTGGCTATCAAAAGATACAGCATCTGGGGTCTTAGGGCTTGAAGTTAAACAAGCGACCATCTAGCTGAGAAGCAACAACGTCCACATGGAAGAAGCACACTAGCCTGAGTGATCATGAGGTATTGATGGGATCAGGTATCAGGCATCAAAGACCCAAAACAAAAAATCATATCAATGTGAATGAGGGGAAACGCAGAGTGGACACCCAAAGCCCATCTGTAGACAATTGGATATCCCCTTACAGAAGGGTCAAAAGGAAGAGACGAGTCAGTCAGGGTGCAGTATAGCACTGATCAAACATACAACTTTCCTCTAATTCTTTAATGCTTTCTCCCCCCACTATCATGACCCCAATTCTACATTACATATATGGCTAGACCAGGGCATGTAGCTGTAAACACAGGGAATACAGGACAGATAAACCCCTCAGGACCAATAATGAGAGTAGCGATACCAGGAGGGGAAGGGGAAGGTCGGGGGAGAAAGGGGGAACCCATCACAAGGATCTACATATAACCCCCTCCCAGGGGGATGGACAACAGAAAAGTGGGTGAAGGGAGATATCGGTCAGTGTGAGACATGAAAAAATAATAATTTATAAATTATCAAGGGAGGGTGGGGGAAGGAGGAAAAAATAAGGAGGCGATATCAAGGGCTCAAGTAGAAAGAAAATGTTTTGAAAATGATGATGGCAACATATGTACAAATATGCTTGATACGATGCATGGATGTATGGATTGTGATCAGAGCTGTATGAGCCCCTACAAAATAATTAAAAAGAAAAACACCTTTGCCTCTGGGAACCCTTCCCTAACATCCTATGTATATGACTCTGTGGAGCCCAGACGTCCGAGGCTGCTAGCCCTGAGTTCCAGTCTTGGTGCCTGCATTAGAACGGTGGCCTTGAGAAAGGGCTAGTGCTCTGAGCTAAGGCTACTGTGCTGATCCAAGAATGAATGCCGGGGAAGTGCTCAGCACTGTGACTGGCACAGACTAAATGCTCATACGTGGCAGTAGCCACAATATGCACCCCAGTGGCCTGAGTAAGCAGACATATTTGGTTCCGCTGTGAATACCCATCTCTTTCTTAGCACAGGGCTGAGTATAGAGCAGTTGCTTGGCTGATGTTGGCTAAGAAGGAATGAAACAAAACTTCCAACAGGTCATTCCAGTTTGCCACTTTGCTGATAATTTGCAGCAGATTGAATATACCTGGGGTGGACGTGCACATTCTCCACTAGGGTTCAAACAGAATGAACCTGTCTGAAGCCCCCAAATGAAGTCTACAATCATTCGATGGCCACAGCAATGGTGGCAGAAGTCTAGTAGGATGAAGGCTGGTTTCAAGAGAAACTGGCTTCTGGGCCGAGCTCAGCCACTTACTAGCTCTGAATACTAGACAAATCATCCTATAGTCCCAACCCCTGTTTCTTCAACAGAAAAATGTGAGTGAGAATAGTACTTGTACCTCCTCCCTTATGGTTTTCTGTGAGCATGACAGAGGGCTTTGTGAAGCACCGAGCACCAAGCTAACACCAGCCAGGGCTTGCATGCCAAGGATATGGCAGGGGAGGGGGAAGGGGGGGAGGGAGGAGGGACGAGGACAGGGAGGCAGAAGAGCTGCATCCTGGCCTGGTGGGGGCCTGGGCCTGTCTGTGGTCCACTGTCCCCACAGCTCCCAAAATAAAACCCAGCAGGTGTCAGTGCCTCATGACACCAGGGTCTCCACTTTTCTTGTCTGTGGAAGCTGTGTGCGGTCAATCACAAGGGGAACCAAAATCCGAGCGAGAAGTGACAAAGGGAGAAGAGTACAGAGGATTGAGTAGGTCAAAGTGTGTCTGGAAAATAAAAGCTCCAAACAAGAACCAGCAGAATGGCAAAAAGGCAAACAGACGATCAAAAGCAAGAGAACAAAATGCAGGCTGGGAAGTCAGTGCCAAAGAATTGATTAGTCAAACATATGAATCTCTCATGCTGAAGCAGAAATATCACAGCTCTGGCTCCTCACTGTGGAGCCCTCTCCTCATAATGGGAGATATGAAGAGGCCAGGGAATAAAGCAACTTTCATTTTACCTCTGTGAACACAGAGGGCCAGGCCCCATGAGGACCTCGCCTTGTGCTGGCTTCGAGGGGGAGCATGGCCCCTGGCCACGGGAGTGGGGGAAGAGTGAATGGGCTGGCACTTGGCTCACTTCACTTGAAAAGCTCAGAGGCCTCTACAGATGTGAATCTGGGCAAGCACAGCATCCTGGGGCTTGCACCTTGTAGATTCAAATGAGGAAAGGTGAGTGTCCTTCTCAGCACCGTGGGGACTAGAGTTCCTTCGAATCCCTCTCCAGTGCCTCCTTGCTTGCTGCAGAGGCAAGATGTGCAGCAGAGACAGAGAGAGCTCTGCAGGGCCCAAGCAAGCAGAAGCCAGAAACCTAACGGACTCACCCTACCGCCCCGCAATCTGTGGGCTGGCGCCTGAGGGCATCTGCTTAAGTTTGGTGGCCACCCGAAGGAAGCGTAGGCAGCATGCAAGAGACAAAGGAGGGGTGCGGTCAGAGGCAGCAAACCTCTGTTCAAATACATTCTTGGCCACATGCCCTCACCTCTCAGTTTCCTGGGCTGGACCACAAGGATGGCGATACTTACTGGTATGGACTGCCGTGTGCACTCTCTAAACGTGTGCTGGAATCCTGTGCCTGGAACAGGATTGGAGTTGTTCTTCTGAAGCGACACCAATATAGTGTGTGTCTTAAAGCAACTTACTTCTGACTTGGAAGGAGGAACACAGATGAGGGAGGCCATCTCATGGAAGGCAGGTGCCAGGTGAAGATCACCAGGCAGGGAGGAGCCCAGAGATACGGAAGTTGAAAGAGTCTAGGATCTTCCTCCAGAGCCCACAGAAAGAGAGAGCCCTCCCCTAGAACTGGTGCCCTGGATCTGGACTTGTGGGAAAAGACAATCCTGTTCTCCCAAGCAACCCATGTCTGGTATTTCTGTTGCAGTGGCACTAGGAAGCTAAGACACGTGCTGTCTTCGGGGTGTCTGTGATGAGGGCATTCAAGGAGATGTGAAAGTTCCTGAAAGTAGGCTGGCCTCAGAGTTGCTGTGCAATTTAGGTGACCTGAAGGAGACATGCTGCCATATTTAAAAACATTTCTAGCTCTGGACACAAGACAAGGGGCCACAAACACCTGCAACACGTATTTGAAGGGACTCCAGGAACTTGGATTGTGTACTTTTTCACTTGCCCTGGCCTGAACCTTGGAAGAGCTGAGGAGTGGGCCCAGTATTTCTGTCAACTCCAACACTCAGGGCAGCCCAGTCCTTGTCTTGCTGGCACCCACAAAGTGAATCCGCTCTGCACAGAGACTTAGTTTGAAAGCCCAACTCTATAACTGTCCAGCTATGATAAAGGGTCAGCAACCGAGATCTTGGCATCCATGGAAACTTCAAGTAGGAAATATGTTTTTTTTAGGGTAGATCCCAACAGACAGCTAAGATCCAACAGAACTGATGCAACTAGAAAATTATCTAGAGACCTAAATGTTATGCTGTAATTCTCTAAGGCAAGATCTTTCTTTGCCTCAGAAAGCCAATCAAAACCCAGGGTCAGGGGATGTCAGAGCTTAAAAAAAAAGGAAAAAAAAAGTGTTTGCTATTTAAATACGCTAATCTCCTTCTTGTTTTTTAATTGGAGAAACTGTCTAACCCAGCAAGGGTTAGACAACTTGCCCCAGGTTGCACTAGGACCTGGAAGTACTGCTTTAGGTTGGTACTGTATTGATGTAGCTCCTAAGTCAATCTTCTGAGCCTCGTCCATGATCACTGGTAGGAAGGGGTAGCTGGTTGTTCCGTGGACATGGACTGACCGCGGGGCTGAATGGTAACTAGAAGGTGGAAGATTGTGCAGAGCAGTGTGACCCACCCTTGATGACCATTTCCTACATAATCTAAAAGGATGTTTGCTTGAGATAGATCTTGGGTGAGAACTCAAAATCCTCCTCACCACCTCACTTTAGCCTTGCCCAAAATCCATTCCCAAAGACTCTTCTCTAAAGGATGAAAATGGTGGGAAACTATAAAAAGATGCAATAAATCATGGAACTCAAGAAAGTAAATGTCAACAACTATTTCAATAATTCTCAGTCTTGGAAAATTGTTTGCAACCTATACCATAGACAATGGGCTTAGTAAGGGAATGTATAGAGTTCCTAGAACTTATCAAGAAAAAGCCACACTATTTACACCAAAAGACATAAAATTATCCTTCAATATAAAAAAATCAATTTGACCTCATTTGTAATAATAACTATCTCAATTAAAATTTAACCAAGATAGAATTTCTTATCCAACAGATTGGCAATTTTCCTTAAGTTTGGCAACATATACGACTGGAGAAACTGCGGGATAACAACATAGGAAGGAAAAATGATACATCCTTATGGCGGGGGGTGGGAATCAGCAATATTTAGCAAAACTATATTTGCAATTACCCTTTGAGTAAGAAGTCTTACTCCTAAGACTCTATCCCAAAGTTGCATTTAGAAAAAACATAAAGTGATATACATTCAACACTATTACAAGCACTGTCTTTGTGAGTTACTTTATAAAGAGATAACTAATTGAAAATCAAGGAGCTTTGGTAATGTAGTGGGAACTGCAAGTTCTGCAGTTCAAAACCACTATCACTCTGCAGGAGAAATATGAGAGTTTTCAACCCTTGTAAAGATTTACAACCTTGGAGACTCACCCAAAGAGGCAGTTCTAAGTTTCCTATAGGGTCGTTATGAGTCAGAATTAACTGGACAGCAGTGAGTGTGTTCATAAACTATGCTGCGTCCACTGTAAAGGATCCATGGTGAAGCACTTGGCTGCTAAGAGCTGCTCTGGGAGCAAGATGAGGCAGTCTGCTTACAGAAAAATGACCGCCTCAGAAACCTGGGGGAGGACACTATTCTATGGGGTCACTATGCATAGAAATGGACGTGATGGCAAGGGTTGGTTTTCACTCTTTCATGGAGTCTCCTACAGTTGTGAGGAGCTCTGGGGGTGCTGTGGGGTCAGTGGGAGGGGACCCCCATCAACAGCCTGAATAGGGTCTCAATGAGTCAAAATGGACTCGGGCAAAAGTAGTCGTTTGGTATATTTCTATTAATAAGAATGATGCTGAATTCTATACACTTAAAAAATCATTTTATTAGGGTCTCATACAACTCTTATCACAATACATACATACATTAATTGTGTAAAGCACATTTGTACATTTGTTACCCTCATCATTCTCAAAACATTTGCTCTCCACTGAAGCCCCTGGCATCAGCTCCTCATTTTTCCCCTCCTTCCCCGCTCCTCCCTCCCTCATGAACCCTTGATAATTTATAAATTATTTTGTCATATCTTACACTTCCAATGTCTCTCTTCACCCACTTTTCTGTTGTCCATCCCCAAGGGAGGAGGTTATATGTAGATCTCTACCCCATCCTCCCGGTATCGACACTCTCACCACTGGTCCTGAAGGGATCATCCACCTGGATTCCCTGTATTTCCAGTTCCTATCTGTACCAGTGTACATCCTCTAGTCTAGCCAGACTTGCAAGGTAGAATTCGTGTCATGACATTGGGGGCGGGAAGCATTTAGGAACTAGAGGAAAGTTGTATTTTTCATCGTTGCTACATCCCACCCTGTCTGGCTCGTCTCCTCCCAGAGACCCCTCTGCAAGGGGATCTCCAGTGGCCTACAAGTGGGCTTTGGGTCTCCACTCCGCACTCCGCACTCCGCCCATCATTCACTATGGTAAGATTTTTTTGTTCTGATGATGCCTTATACCTGATCCCTTTAACACCTCATGATCGCACAGGCTGGTGTGCTTCTTCCATGTGGGTTTTGTTGTTTCTGAGTTAGATGGCCGCTGTCTACCTTCAAGCCTTTAAGACCCCAGATGCTATATCTTTTGATAGCCCGGCACCATCAGCTTTCTTCGCCACATTTGCTTATGCACCCATTTGTCTTCAGTGGTTGTATCAGGGAGGAAAGCACACAATGATATGGTTTTTGTTCTTTGATGCCTGATAACCGATTCCTTCAGCACCTCCACTTCGTGATCATGCAGGCTGTGTGCTTCCTCCATGTGGGCTTTGTTGCTTCTCAGCTAGATGGCTGCTTGTTTATCTTCAAGCCTTTAAGACCCCAGATGCTATATCTCTTGATAGCCAGGCACCATCAGCTTTCTTCACATTTGCTTATGCACCTGCTTTGTCTTCAGTGATTGTGTCAGGAAGGTGAGCATCATAGAATGACAGTTTAATAGAACAAAGTATTCTTGCATTGAGGGAGTACTTGAGTGGAGGCCCAATGTCCATCTGCTACCTTCATACTAAACCTATAAATATATGCACATAGATCTATTTCCACATCCTCATATATAAATATATTTACATATAAACATGCCTTTATTTAAACCTCTATAAATGCCCTTTGCCTCCTAGCTCTTTTCTCTATTTCCTTTTTCTTTCCTCTTGTCCCAATATCATGTTCAGCCTTCATTTGGGTTTCAGTAATTCCTCTCAGTTACATTACCCTTGGTCACGCTCTACCAGGTCTCCTGTTAAGAACTGATTTCCTACATATTTTAAGTGAAAAAAAGGAAGAGGGCTTATAAGGGAAGGAAGAATCAAAGTAGAAGGAATTGGGTTGGAAGCATGATTTATCTGTATGAATTTTGTATACATTTTTACTTTGAAAGGCTCACAAGGTCAAAAAATTAAAATGCAAAAAATTCATATAAACTAAAAGAAGATACTGAAATAAATGAACCTAATTATAGATCAGTGAGAAAATTCAGAAACACCAGTGATTATATCTGACCCTACAGTTAATATCTTGAATGGACATCATCATAGTGTATCCTTTAAGAACAAAAACAAAAATCACAAATTTCACTTGAGAATTATTGTCAGCAGTAAAATAGATTTTTTAAATTTAAAACTATTATATGTATCTTATATGATGAAACAAGTAATTAAATTATACTAGCATTTCTATCAACTAAGATTTTCAGGATAAAAGAATATAGATACAAGTATAAACTTTGAAAAGTAAAATTTCTGAAATGTTAATTAGGAAAATATCAGTATGAACTCATTCTTTCCTTAAAAAGTATTATCTCTTCACTCTGCCCACTGAAAAGATGGAGAAGCAGTAACAGTCCAGTAGCAGTAAGTACCCTTAGTATCCAGAAAACTGCTTTAAACCCCCAGTAAAGGGACCGGAGGCTCAATGAAGAAGGGACCGAATACAGATGGAAAGCAGAAAATGCAGACAATGAGCCGGAGGAATATTGTCATGGTGACTCTAGTTAAGAATTGACAGTCAGATCATTCAGATGTGGACCAGTCTGCCAGACAATCAACCTGAACTCTTCAAAGCCACTGTCACGAAAGACCAAAACAAAACAAAGGCTAGGAGCTTATTCTAGACTTAAAGAGTCCTAAAGATATCTAATACCAAATTACAATGTTTGGCTTTTGACTCAGCTACATTAAAAAAGGCAGATACAGGGGAGGGGGAATCAAGGAGGAAGGGGAAAAACGAGGAGCTGATACCAAGGGCTCAAGTAGAAAGCAAATGTTTTGAGAATGATGATGGCAACAAATGTACAAATGTGCTTGACACAATGGATGGATGTATGGATTGTGATAAGAGTTGTACGAGCCCCCAATTAAATGATTTAATAATAATAATAATAAAGACAATTACAAAATATACCTTGGAAGGGACTGGGAAAATGGAATATAACATGCACATAAGTTTATTTGATCAATGTTTAATTTCTTGTTATATAAGAGAATGCTATGATTCTTAGGCAACATAGGCTGGCGGGTGTAAAGAGTGAAGTGTTATGGTACCTATCCAATTTACCCATCGAATCAAATGATTCAGCAAGAAAACAAACCAAAATCCAAACTAAAGGAAGTGCAATGTGTGTGTTTATTTGTGGGTATACATGCACGCACACATCAACGTATACACACAAGTTGGTCAAGTGCAACACATGACCAACTTATCAACTTATGAACACATGATGATAAGTTATTTTAATTAACCAATCATTAATTATCAATGAATTTAGGCAAAGGGAGATAGATACTTTGTGTATTATTCTTTCAACTTTTCCATTAGATTTATTAAAAAAAAAGTCGAAGTAAAAAGAAAAGGTCAATTGAATAAAAAAAGAAGCTTACTAATACCAGGGTGAAACAAAGCTACAATGAAACAATAACTGATTTATCTTAAGATACTCCAGCAAAATAAAATACATGAGAAAGGGCATAGGAAGAACATGGAACAAATATGACAAAATGTGAATGGCACAGAAGTTGTGTACATGGGAGGACTATACTATGTACTTTTGTGTATATTTAGACATCTTTTTAATGAAAAGGAACAATAAAATGACAGTCCTGATTGAGAAAAAGTTATAGGCTACAAATATGTAAGAGGGTGAAGAGTATAAAAAGCTCATGTCAATAAAAAAATAAAAACATTGAAAGCCTAGCTGTTACATGGGCAAAGGTCAGGGTGTACAAGAGAAAAAGAAATGCCTGGCTTATAAACCTAAAAACAAGTTTATTGTTACTCACTCATAATCAGGGAAATAATATGTAGAACAATTACATTTTTAAGTTTTTCACCTATTAAGTTAACAAAGATTAAAAGACAAAAGCAAAAAAGTCTAATTTTAGTCCAGGGCGCCTGTAAAAGGAATGCCAGCAAGACCGGACATCGGCAAAGCAGTTATGAAGAACCTTAAAATTATGTTAGCCTTTTATCTCGCTTGGGAATTCCTAGAAATTTAGCTTCAAGAGAACCCCAGAAATGTCCATGAATCTTTTTGCATTAAGTTGTTTATCTCTAAATAGCAACAGCAAAAAAATCTGAATTGCTCTCACTTGGGGCAAAGTAAATTATGCCACATCTGAGCACAGAAACTGTATAGCTATCTGCAACCGATTATTTACAGACAATTTGTTATGGTGTGAGGGAAGACCTGTATGATAAGGGCTACATGAAAAAGAAAAGAAGCAACTGTTATTAACCATTTGAGCTCAATTACGTGAAAAGGTATAGAAACATTTGGAAAGAAACACATGAGGCTTTACTGCTACAATGAAAGTTACCACAATGAAATGTACTACTTTTATAATGGGAGGCGGGGGGGAAGAATCCATGTTATTGTTTTTTAAGATGCTGTTATTGCTCTTGTTATTACTACGAGAAGAGAAACTTCAAAAATGACTGGGTACCCTTTCGTGGCATTAGGGACTCACCTCCATGAATGGATTTTAACGAGCACAAAGGAGCCTATAAGTGGGGACATTCAAAGGCAATTAGTTGATAACAGTATTATAAATAGAAAGGGAGCCAAATAAATGTTTCCTGGATATCGTTAATGTAGTTGTAAAATAGATTCAGAGTTACTCTGATAACCCCATATAAAGAAGGCACTCATTATAAAGACAGCCATGTGTTAAATAAGAAAATGTAGATTCAGAGATGGCTCTGTCGTATATACAACTGAGATATTCCCACGGAGACAGCAGTTCTCAAAATATCACCCTCAGAAACACAAGCTCCAGCTAGGAAAAACAATCCCAGTGCAATGCTAATTGAGTTAGTCCTGCCTGCTTACCCTCCAGTCCAGCTCTGCTTCTCTTCCTTACTCTGGATCAGTCTCTTCCGAATACTATGACAGCTGTGACCGAGAGCAGGACAGTTCTGGGAACTTCCTTATTATTCATAAAAACTGGCTATCATAGGAGGACAGAGAAGACTAAAAAGAGAGGCCTCGGGAATGCATCTTGAATGCTGCTCAGCAAGACTTATTATCCCATCTCCAAAAAAGGTCTTTCTGCGAGACTTCCACAACCACCAGCTGAGTCCACGCCACCTCCATCTCCTGCCTGGGCAATCACAGTGACTTGCTCTCCTGCCTTCTATTGGCCTCCCCTCCTGAACTAGCATGAATTTTTTTAAAGTATAAAGTTCACGGGCTTCCTACTGCACTGAGAATAAAACACAAACTTCCTCCATGGACCACAGGACCTGGATCATCTGGCCCTTCCCTTCCTCCCTCTGTAACCTCAACTCATGCCATTTGCTTCATTGCCTCCATCTCTTCAACCCCCCAATTTCCTTCACTGCCTCCAAGGTACCGTGCTGCTGCCCTGGAACACTCTCTTCTCTAACTCAACAAGGCGGGCTAGTGCTTGTCTTTGACTTCTCAGACACAGGGCTACTCACTGAACACTCCAGCTGAAGAAGGCTCACTGAACCCCGTTTGTGAAACATCTTAAATGATACATTCGTTTGTTTGCTTGTGTATTCTCTCTCACTAGAATATAAGCACACGATCCCCAAGAGCACAGGGATCAACTGGTTTTAGTCAGTACTGCTGGCTGCCTGCTCAAGCTTCATTTCCCCACTTTGTTCATGTTCCAACCACTCCTGCGAGGCTAGTTTCAGGTCTCCTCCTCAGAGTCAGAGAGTAGATCCTCAGGTCTAAACATGGGTCCTGGTACTCTCGTGTCCTTGCTAGTGATTTGTTAAGGGCATTTCACGTGACTTAATTTTGCTTAATGACACGCAAGAAGTCACTAGAAGAGCTTCCAAGGAAGGTTTGCTGAATTTCGAGAGACACAGGAGGAGAAAGAAACATTTTTGCTACATTTGGGTACTACACTGTGTGGTGGCACAAGTGTGCTTACACTAGCTGAAGGATCAGCTGTTCGAAAGCACCCCAAGGCACCTGGTGATCTGCTTTGGAAAGGGCACAGCCTGGAAAACTCGAGGGAGCAGTTCTGCTCTGCACACAGGGGGTTCCCAACAAGGCCTGGGAGTCCTATAGCCATCCTGAGACCTGGGGGGAAGCTTCCCAGCGGGCACAGGAATAGGCTGACGTTGGCCACTTCACCAGGGGAAGAATGGACTCCTTGACATCACCCGAACTGTTCAATGAAGCAACCACAGAGCTTCTACCCCTGACCTTCCCATGACCCGTAAGAAGTCCGTATTATGTAAGTCGGATTTCTGTGACCTGCAGCTGAAAGCTCCTAGTCTATACTCTGTCCCCACCACTAGTGCAGTGAACAAAGGAGGAGGCAGGGAGGCCAGTGGTGAATATCAACGGGGACGGCATTTTGTCATCGAGTAGGTTTCAGACCATCTTTTAACAAGCAAAGCATTCAGAATTTGGTTCCTTGTTCACCTTTTATTTAAGATACAAAAAAGAGGGAGCGAAAGAAACCCAAACAAACAAACAAAAAAACCCAACTCAAGCAACTTTCCCCTTTGTGCACTGCAGGGCCGGCCTGTTAAATGCCCAGGTTCTTGCTGTCAATGCCAACCCCTGACGCAGAGGCAGCTTCAGACACAGCAGCTCAGCAGGTCCCACCACACACCAATGCTACTCTACATTTGTGCCTTTAGCTACCGGTGCACTGTAAACTTAATTTTACAAATAGCTAGAGAGGATGAAAACGATTGTCCATTGGCTATTATGTTTCTTGAAATATTCACAAGGCAGATTTTAAAATGTGTTTAGTGCATCCTTTTCCAAACAAGCCCCAAAGCTTGAAATCAGATGTGGATCAAATTTTGGCTCGTTTAGCTCTAGGTGTGAACCTTGGGCAAGTCACTTACCTTCTGTGGGCTTGAAACTTTTCCCATCTGCAAAATGAAAATAATACCGAATTCAAAGATCACTATATATATATATAGTGAGCTACCCATATGTGGCACTTAGCTAGGAGCTTGTTATATTGTCAGTGCTCAATAATAGCAAAAGGATGAAATTGTTCTCATAGTAATCTTAAATTTCATGATTCAAGATGGGCCAATCATGTTGAAGGGGAGCTAGCTAAATGCTGTGTGCCACAAGACAACTGCAATCTGGTTTTCTGATGTCCCCAAAGGCCGGTCTCCTTCAGGAAGTGCAGGGAGACCTAGTATAAGAAATAGGTCCCAGAATCAGTTAGAACTGGAGTCTGAGTCCAGTGATGCACTCGCCGGGGTTTTAAAAAACCCAATCCAATCCAAACCAAACCACACCAAAACAAAACACCTCACTTCCATTGAGTCAACTCCAACTCACTGACTTGATAGGCCAGGGTGGAACTGCCCCATGGGGGTTCTGAGGTTGCAACTCTTTGGGGAAGTAGAAAGCCGCATCTTTCTCTCAAGGAGAGGCTGGCGATGGCGAAGTGCTGATCTCGGGGCTGGCAGCCCAGGACTCCTAAGCCCACACTAAATTGCTTGTGCTTTAGTTTCCATATCTGGAACAGGATCCCAGCCCCGCCCATTATGGATTTGGGGATTGACAGAACCCAGTAGGAACTGCCCAGCACAGTGTCTGGCACACACACACAGGAGGGGCACAATATATGCTAACTCCTTTTCATGCCCTTCACTATCAGTCCTCCTGAGTCCATTCAGGTTAAAACCAGAAGTTCTCACTGCACAATGAACTGGGCCCTCGTGGCAGGAGGGTACAGGAGTGGTTTAGTGGGCTTTAAAAAGATGACTAAATTGTCCAACAATGGCAAGTACATATAATAAACCTATCCCACAAATGTTTTCTTTGGTTTCAAGGCCCTGCTGTGCCTGCATCCAGCTACCCCCTTGAACATGGGGGTTTGTGCTACTAACTCACACAGAGAAAATTGGCAGACCCTTCTCCCCCACCCAGAGCCACTTCTTGTGCCCTCTGCCCGAGGATGGCAATATCACAAGAGCCAGGGAGTCACACAATGCCCAGAGATTTATGAAAATACGCATCTGAAAAAGGGAATGCTGTGCAGAGTGGTTGTGTAGGCAGACCTGGTGCACAGGAGCAATTAGAGCCGGTTTACAACAACTCGGTGCTGTTCTATTCAATTGCTTAAAGAATTGCCATAGCAACAGCAGCCACACATAGTAAAGTGGCAGCAAGATGGAGCAAACACTTGAAAAAGACTCTCTCTCTTGGTAACACCCCTCCCCTCCCCAAAATGAAAAAAAGGGCCATTTGTTTCTCAAAAATCGTCTCCCAATCAATGCCCACACTTCATGCCAAAGTGGATGATGGGATGCCTATCTTTGTTTTCTTCTTCATCTTCAGTAACGATAACAGCACCAACCTTTTAATGAGCTCATACTACGCCCTGAGCCCTGGGCCGGTGAGGGTGAGGGTGGGGGTTCTGGACACTGTCCTTGCCATATAGGAACTTTAAGTCTAGAGATGATAGAACCATTAGAAAATGATTATGAAACATGGAGTGATTGGGGAAGGCTCCTGGTTGGGGGGGCGATAACTGAGCTGAGTCGTGAACGCATGTTCCAACGATGTCTGTACTATGTGTTAGGGAGCCTATCTCTTCCTTCAAAAAGCTCCCACTCCAGGAGGAGAATCAAGGGAAATAGAGGAAAGAGCTGGGAGGCAAAGGGTCTTTATAGAGCTCTAGATAAAGCCATGGACATATACAAATATATTATATGAGGATGGGGAAATAGATCTATGAGCTTACATTTATAGGTTTAGTATTAAGGCAGCAGAAGGACATTGGGCCTCCACTCAAGTACTCCCTCAA
>NW_022103929.1:1810979-1821423 GCF_000313985.2 Echinops telfairi | reverse complement strand
AAAAAAAAAAGCTCCCACTCTACTGAGGGAGAGAAACAAGGAGTTAAAACATAATGGGAGGTATATTGCTAAACACAGGGACTCAAGAGACCACATCAAATAACTCTCTTGACTAAACCCAACAGAAGGGTTTGGTGAAGGGTAAATGGGAAAGGTTGGGGATGTAAAGTGCTGTCCTCTCTCAGGTGATGGAAAGGTTGGTTGGCTATGTTACAATACTGGACAACATCCATGTGACATCCATGGGAAGGAGGCTACTATGGGAAACCCCAACAGCATGCCATGTGCTCTGCTCAACACTCCGTGTAAAGGTCTACACTCACAAAAACTCTGGGAGGTGGTAGTCCTCATTCCATGTGTAGAAGAAGATGTAGACCAGAGCGCTGTGACATGTGTCATATTAAGTTAGGGATTTAACGCAAATCATCTGATTAAAAAAAAACCAACAAAAACCTGTCCTATTTAGCAAATTGGCTCTCCTAAAGCAGTGAGTCAACTTCACACCATGGTAACATGTACACAGAAAAGTGTATAGCTCAATTTACTTCAGTAACTACATTTCTTAAATAGCAAAACAAACAAACAAACAAACAAACCTGTAGCGTTTACTCGGGATGCTGAATAGAGGGGTTGGAAAGTTTGTGACTTGTTATTAGGTCATTAGAGTTAAAATGGAAAGGCATTTTAAACCATAAAGTTAACCTGCTATTACTTCTCATGAAAAAAAGGAGTAAGAAAGGAAAGGAATGGGTGTCTTACTGCAAATGGCTCTGCTGCTGGGAATACAATGACTTGGAAATGAAAATCAGAGATTAGAACGCGTTACCCAGAAGTATTTCAGTGTATGATATCTGCACAGATCTGGATCTACTCTTTGGGATCAGTCTCGTAGTTGACAACCACTAGTGGCCTTTTAGGCCAGAAGTTTGAGCTTCTAAGAGGTGGTTCCTGCAGAGGACCTGAAACTTCCTTGTTGGTAAATAAGGAAACACCAGAACAGATCGTTTATGCCAGGAAAAGTGGCATGCTGCTAGAAGGGGTGACTGGGAGATGCAGCTGAAGAAGAAAAGAATGAAGGATCTGGTGGCATCTTGGGGACAAATGTAAACCTGGGTGCTGACCTGGCACTGAATGACAGATCTTTGATATAATCACCCCAGAGGAAACATGACTCACTTCCTAATGTCTATCGAAAAGGAGCCACTTGTGGGTCCTCTTATAGGGGTTTAGAGAGATTGAGAATGGGCTATAATATTCGGCACATAAAAGGCAGTCAATAAATAGTCTCTGAATGAGTGGATGAACTACACCATTGACAATATGTCTTCGGCAAACAAAATAAGATTAAAAAACTCATTCAATGATAGCTCTGTGGGTCTGTCTCCAAATATTTAGAGACATCCAATTGATAAAACTGTTTTAAAGAACCACAAACCAAACACATATAAGGGCTGAATTTGGAAGCCGTTCCATCGCCTGCCAGTCTTGACCTATGATACAAGAATGAATGGATTACATCTATCATCCCAGTAAGAACAATGTTTTAAACTGGCTATTGATGGACGTTGGGCAGTACAGATAGGGGGCCCTGTCTCCACACAAGGCATTTGAAGGGTTCCCACTGTATAGCCACCCCCTCATGTCCACTCTTCGTCATGAAAACTAAGGAACACGACTGAACTGAGGTACATGACCAAGTACTTATCTCCAACTTCATTACTTTGCAGGAGAAGACTGGAATGGATTTCAACCAACATAGTGTCATCGTGGGAAAACGAGGGACTCACTCTATGTGAATAATTAAAAATTGGGAAAGTTCAGAGACGAGCCAGGCACAGGGTGCCTCTCATGTGATAACTAAAAACCAAGCCAAACTCACTGTCACTGAGTTGATTCAAGCTCATAGTGACCCTATGAGCCCTGGTACCATAGTGGGTTGCTCATTGCAAGGTCAGCAGTTCAACACCACCAGCTGCTCCTCAGGAGAAATGGGACGCTTTCTACTCCTGTAGAGTTATAGTCTTGGAAATCCAAAGGGAAGTTCTACTCTGTCTTATAGGGTCGCTATGAGTCTACTATGGTAGGTAGTTCATGTACACTAGAGTCCACTAACATCTCTGAATCACCCTGGGGAACAGGAGTAATCACTCTGTTTTACAGGTAATAATACAGTATCTAAGGAAAAGGGGAGGTATACTCAAGGTCACACTGTAAGTGAGCAGCTGAGCTGGGATCTGAAACCAGACAAGCCTTCCCTCCCCAAGCACAAGCCTGTTTCCTATTTTTATGGAGAAGCTGCATTGGTTGGCATAAGGGAACGCAGACTGATGGAGAGGTGCTCTTCAGAGAGAGAGTTCTATGTAGGAAGGGGACCGTCCCCCCAACTTTTAAGGCCTGCTACAAAGCATGACCTGGGCTGCTGGGTTAAATTGTACCCTGGTTTGAAGAGGTGGGCATCTCGGCCTCCTTGCTTGAAGGCATCCCTGGAAAATATGCTAACCACCAAAACTTTGAGAGAGACACTATTAGCAAGTCAGTCTCAATCACCTGTGTGTAACGGAGGTGGCAGACAAATGCCACAAGCCAGAAGGGCAGAGCGAAGACTGCTTTAACCGGATCCTTTGCTCTCTGATCAATAACTCACTGAACAATAATCAGGCGGCATCCTGACCTTTCTCTATCGGAGCCACAGGGGAAAATAATTTAAAAGCATGCTCCAAACCAGGACAAAACAAGGCTGAAGGTACACAGTCCACTTCCTCTTCACAAACAGGTAGACCCTGCACTCCTCACTATTAGGGCAGGTTTCCTCAATTAATATTTAACCATTTGCTATTCACATCTCCTTCCTCAAGCTGCTGACCCATTCCTTTACATCTGCTACCAATCCCCCCCCCGCCACACACACACTCACTCGCCCACTCACTCACTCATTCTCAAGTTATCAGGTGGAAACCACCCCTCAATCCCATACTTTATGGCAATGGTTTGAGAAACTTCCTAATGCCGTGACCCTTTAATACAGTTAGTTCCTCATGTTGTGGTAACCCAACCATAAAATTATTTTCATTGCTACTTCATAAATGTCATTTTGCTACTGTTATGAATTGGGCGACCCCTGTGAAAGGGTCATTTGACCCCAAAGGGGTCGTGACCCACAGGCTGAGGACCGCTGCTTTATGGCCTCTTTTCCCATGGTCAAACTACCTACCTCTTCTTGTTTAGGAATCAGATTCTATCATATCAACATTTCAATGTGCTCAGGTTTATTGCTGAATCAACACACACGTACATTTAAAATCCCAACTTTTCCCTCAGGACTTCAGTATCATCTGGCAACTAGAGTTTACCTCTGCAACCCCTCCTTAAAACTGCTCTAACCTCTCCTCAGTGCTATGCGGGCCCAAACCAAACCCACTGCCATCAAGTTGAATCTAACTCATAGCAACTGTTTATTAAACACTCACCTCCTTGGCTTTGCTGACACTGTTTCTGTTTTTAAAAATCATTTTATTGGGGGTTCATACAATTCTTATCACAATCCATACATACATCAATTGTGTAAAGCACATTTGTACATTCATTGCCCTCATCATCCTCAAAACATTTGCTCTCCACTTAAGCCTCTGGCATCAGCTCCTCATTTCCCCCCTCCCTCATGAACCCTTGATAACTTATAAATTATTATTTTGTCATAACATACACTGTCTGACGTCTTCCTTCACCCACTTTTCTGTTGTCCATCCCCCCAGGAGGAGGGTATATGTAGACACCTGTAATCGGTTCCCCCTTTCTTCTCCACCCACTCTCCACCCTCCTGGTATCGCCACTCTCACCACTGGTCCTGAAGGGATCATCTGCCCTGGATTCCCTGTGTTTCCAGGTCTTATCTGTACCAGTGTACATCCTCTGGTCTAGCTAGATTTGTAAGGTAGAATTGGGATCATGATAGTGGAGCGGGGAGGAGGCATTTAGGAAGTAGAGGAAAGTTGTATGTTTCATCATTGCTACACTGCACCCTGACTGGCTCGTCTCCTCCCCACGACCCTTCTGTAAGGGGATGTCCAGTTGCCTACAGATGCGCTTTGGATCCCCACTCCGCACTCCCCCTCATTCACAATGATATGATTTTTTGTTCTTTGATGCCTGATACCTCATCCTTTCAACACCTCATGATCACACAGGCTGGTGTGCTTCTTCCATGTGGGCTTTGTTGCTTCTCGGCTAGATGGCTGCTTGTTTACCTTCAAGTCTTTAAGACTCCAGATGCTATATCTTTTGATAGCCGGGCACCATCAGCTTTCTTCACCACATTTGCTTATGCACCCATTTGTCTTCAGCGATCATTATCAGGGAGGTGAGCACACAATGATACGATTCTTTTGTTCTTTGATGGCTGATAACTGATCCTTCAGCCTTGTGATCACACAGGCTGGCGTTTCTCTGGTTTTATTGCCATTTTAACACCCATACCTTTTTGGACTCCTTTCCTGGGTCCTCTTCCTTTGGTAGTTGCTAAAATGTAGAGGTTCTCTGTCTTACAACTCCTTCTCAGTATACACTTTCTCTGGTTATTTACCATATATATTCATGTATAAGCTGAGATTTTTAGCACATTTATGCAGTTTTTGTGGTAAAACTAGGTGCCTCGGCTGATATTAGAGTCGGCTTATACTTGAGTGTATGTGGTAAGTATCATCCTTATGGGCTATCTCTCAATCTATATAATCATTCCACACTTCTCTCCTTATCTTCCAGGTCCATATTCAAAGTCACCTAAGGTGGCCATCTCTTGGATATTCACGGACCTGTCAAATTCAACATAAATAACTACGAATTTATCTTCTTTTCCCAAATAGTTCTTATTCCCTTATCCCAGTGCAATGGGAATAGTCCCATTCAGTCACCTTCGTTCGATCCAATCACTTGAGTCAGCCTTGCCTTTCTTCTCTCGTTCTTCTCCATTTACAGTTACCAGAGTCCTGTTCCCAACCCAGGTGACCGGCATCTTTCCCCCACATTATGGAAACAACTTCCTCAGTAGCCTCTACTCCAAGGTTGTCTTCCTATTCAGTTCTCTTCTTCTTCTTGTACTACTACTAATACCCACTGCCATTAAGTCAATTCTGACTCACAGTGACCCAATAGGACAGAAGAGAAAAGTCCTTTGGGGTTCCCAAGGTGTTAATTTTGTACGGAGGCACAAAGCCTCTTCTTCCAGTGGGGTGATTGGCAGGTTCGAACAGCAGCCCCACTTGTATCCCACCAGATAGCTAGGGCTCTATTACCACCACACTCACTGCCCTCGAGTCAATTCGGTCCCACAGTAACCCTATAGGGCAGAGTAGAACTGCCCCTTAGGGTTTCTGAGACTAAATCTCTAAGAAGAGGAAAGTCTTATCTTTCTCTCTCAGAGTAGCTGGTGGTTTTAAATCACTGACCTTGTGATTTAGCAGCCCCACGAGGAACCCATTATGCCACTAGGGCTCATTACTACCATAGGAGCCTTTAGAAAGGTTTGCATATTTTTGTGGTTTTCCTGCTTTTAAATTTCTATTTTAAGTTTTAACCTTCTTGATATGGCATATCAGGTCTTCCCTGACCTGGTCCAAGCCTACTCTCATCTCTTGTCATGCCCTCCTATGTGCCATGTAGTAGTCTGAACTCTTGTTCTCTTTCATGCCTGTCTGTGCTACCCATTTCTGCAGGATTCTCGCTTTTTAACTCGTACTCCTCAAGTGTCAGCATGGGTATCACTTCCTCTAGGGCATCTGCTGTGGAATGAACTATGTCCCCCAAGTATATGTCAACTTGGCCAGGCCATGATTCTCAGTATCGTGTGGTTATCCTTCCTTTGGTGATAGGTGCTATCAATCCCAACCTCTGTATGTTAATGGGCGGGAGTAAAAGGGGTTGTATCTTGAGTGGCAGCCTTATGAGAAGGCAAGACTCAAGTGTCACCCTTACTCAAGTCATCACCTTTTTTCAAGTCATACTTTGCTGAAGCCACACTTCACGAGATAGAAAATTAAAAAGAGGTGTGACCTGTCTATCTTCAAGAAGAAGCCAGGAGCAAAGGGCGTTCTTTGGACCAGGAGTTTTTATAGTGAAAATCTTCTAGACCCAAGGAAAGATTGGTGTCAAGGAACATGGAGTTCTCCAAGGGCCAAAGATGTTGACAGGATACAAGGGCCTCTTTCCAGAGCTGACAAAGAGAGTAAGCCTGCCCCTAGAGCTGGTGGTGTGAACTTGGACTTCTAGCCTCCTAAACTGTGAGAAAGTAGGTTTCAGTTTATTAAACACATTTCTTTGTGGTATTTCTGCTATAACAGCACTAGATAATTAAGAGCACCTTAACTAAGCCCCATTTCCCAGTACAGTGACCCCCTAGGATCTTCCACATCATCCTCTACTTTCCTTGAACAGTGTTCATTAAACTGGTTTTTTTTTTTCCATTAAACTGTATTATAGCTGTGTTAAACAGTTCATTAAACTGTATTATAGCCACCTGTTTTATTTGTCGTCTCTTCACTGGTCTGCCTTATTCCCTGTCATCAGCCCAGTATCAAACACATTGTCTGTCACATAGCCAGGTGCCCATGCATCAATTCCTGTTCATGTGACCCCATGAATGTCAGAGCAGAACTGTGTTCCACAGGGTTTCCAATGGCTAATTGTTCAGAAGTAGATTGCTAGGACTTTCAGTGATATATGATTAATATTGCTTAATGTCTTAGAACCTCAGTTCCTCATCTGTAAAACTGAGGTTTCCATCCACTTCTTAGGTGGCTGTGTGCATTAAATGAGATGACACATGGAAGCACCTGTGTGGCAGTTACACAATCTGTCAACTTGTGAATGGGTGGAGTCTAGTCTGTCAATCAGGCCACAGCCAATGAGGCCTCTGTGCGGGCATGGCCTTCTCCTGAGGATTCTGGGAATTCATTATCTTACTCCCTGGAGGTAGGACACACACTTTCTCCCTACAAGAAATTCCTGTTTACAAGCCACATGGAGACCCATGCTAGAGCTAAGATGCTTCCACCACCACTGGATCCACAAGACTTCCCACCCACTGGCCTGTGATCTTCCTGCACTCAGCATCATTGCATGTATTGCATGAGTCTGAAGAGGACTGGTATCGGAAATATTGGACTTATAGACTTGATGTGGACTGGGCTGGGATGTTTTCTTAATATACAAGTATTCTTTTATATAAAGCTCTTTCTTATACACATGAGTGTCTCTGAATTTGTTTCTCTAGTCCACCCGGACTAACACAGCCGGTCACCATCACCAGGCATGGGCCATAATAGGTACCTGAAATTTTCTTGAAATTAAGTGGCAAAGTCTAATTATTCAGAAAGGATATTTTGAGAAGCACGAGAATAGAGCTGACTTGTAAGATATACAACCAACATTCCCTCTGCACGGATAAAAGACAACTCACGGCAAAAGTCGTGAACTCAGAAGCAAAGCTCTTCTGGGCAAAGGAGAGGATTCCTCCAAAGACGTGAGAGAAGAACTGACATTTCCACGTGGTAGTCTCATGACTTTTCTAGCAAGCTCCTGAGTTAGTGAAGCCATTTTTCCTGGGCAGCTTCTCCAGTCCACGGTTCTTGGGGGAAATCTCTATTGTGTACTTCCTCTATAGGGGGAGCCGGCGAAGGGTGGGGGAAGAGGAGCACTTATTGTCATATATTTATGGCTAGAACATGATGGCATGAAAAAAAAATCATCCCCGTGGGACTCCACACCCAAATCCTGCAAGTCTCGGAGCCCATTCTCTTTCCCTCCAGCACCACATTTTTTGGGATTGCTTGAGTCTAAGCTTCAGATTTGTTCTCTGTGCTCCATTTGCACTGTTAATACAGTTCCGAGCTCCATTTTTTCTTGCGGGAATTATTATAATAGTCTTCTCATTGATCACTTTACCTAGGTCATACTTAGCTCCTTCTGACCAGCTCTTGCAAAGCTCCAGAAATGCAAATGTTTCTTGAGGGGCATCACTTAAATGTTAAGTAGCTCCACTAGCTATAGAGATGGGCACCCAAACTTCTCTGAGGTTTTCCAAGAATTCTTTACTCTGGCCCCACCTCCATGGTGTTTCTTTCTAAGACACACCCTATAGGATAATTATGTGGAACAAACTACATTTTTCTAAGTAATCACACATGCTGTTCCCTCTTGAATGATCTTTTCCTTCTGGAAAGCCGCTACTGAGCTACCCTGGCAGAGTTCCTGACGTTGTCTTTTGTGTCACCATCTTATCTACTACTTTCCTTGATCACAGTATCCATCACACTGTGATTGTTCTTCGTGATTGTTTTCCTTATGGGTCTCTAAGTTCCCTTGACAAAAAACAGATGATCAAGCCAACATTTTTTTTAAGCAAATGAATGGCAAAATAATGTATGTCACCCTCTTCTTTGGCCACAATGCCCAAACTGAGTGACGTGAGTTCCTCAAAAACGCCCCTGAGCTGCTGGAGACAACTGACAGACAGACTAGCAAAATTCACTGATAAGGGATGTGATTTGCACAGATACAATCTGTGTGAGCTGGACCCTTCCTCCACCCACTAGAGTGCCTCTCCACACCCAGCACTCTGTGGGCGTTTAACAAATGGGGAAGGAGAACAACAATAGACTTTTCGATATTTATAGATTAACATTGTAAACATTTCTTCACTTCCTCGTTGCTGAAAAATTCTAGGTTTAACAACATCTGCTCAATACAACAAAACAAAATTCTGCTACTGAGAAAAGAGAAGTGGTATACAAACAAAACTTGGTAAACAGTCTATTTAGACCGCCAAAAGAATGGAAAGATGGAAATTATGTAGAGCATGAAAGATGACAAGAAACTCAAGTTCTCTTTCTTGGACGTAACTTGCGATGAAAATGGAAAAGAGGCCAAAGACAACTCTTGACACTTCTCAGGTCTCATAACAACGTGGTATCCTGCACAGTCTGGGGCGGGAGTCACATTTGTCCTACCAACTACATCCACTCCATATCAGGATAATGCAGGGATTTGAGCTATTACACTGTTTGGGAATTCCAAATTTGGGGATGAGCTCATTAATCCACAAATGATAGAATACAGGTCAGTAATTAGGGAGAGCAGAACACAAATTCAAGAGCCCCTGGTGGCACAATGAATGAAGTGTTAGGCTGGTAACCAAACAGGTTGGTGGACTAGACTCGTCAGCTTCTTCACAGAAGAAAAACAAGGCAGACATTTTTACAGCCGTGGAAACAAGGGAGCAGTTCTATGAAGTCCTATGAGTCAAGATCGACTGTACAGCAGAGGGTTTGGAGTTGGGTTCATATCTTTCTGGAGAAGCAAAAAGACATAGATAAGCCCTCCTAGAATATCTAACAAATAGCTTGCATCAAACTAAGCTTTTTAAACAGAGAGTCTGTTCAGGATCCTCCTTCTCCCCCTGCTTTGGTCATTTTCTCAGCCAAATCATTTTTTCTTTTGTCACCCTGAGCTTCTCATATTTCTAGCTTTATATCTTCTCCAACCTCTACTCATCCCCCTTTAACTTTTTATTTTGACATAATTTCAGAGTTACAAAAAAGTTGTAAGAACAATACAAATAATTCTCATTTATTCTTCATTCAGTCTCTGTCTCTCTCTTTATATGTGGTTGTTACTAAGGGCTGTTGAGTTCATTTCTAACTCATAGTGACTCCATGTGCGAGTAGAACTGCCCCATTGAGCTGAAAAAGATTACTATAAATAAAAGTAAAATACATTGATATATATGGTTTTATTTATAGATATAAGTGGTCTGAGTCATTTTGCAGACATTATGTCCCTATAACTCCTAAATATTTATAGTCCATTCTAGAACATGGCATGTATGTTCCTGGTACATGAAAGCCAGGATAATAGCCCTTTAGAAACAGTAACAGGAGTAATGTCTTCCTAAGAGTATGGGAAGTGGGGGTGGTGGTGGTAAGGAGCTAATAGCACTGATGACTACATAACTACACTCGATGGAATCGAACAAAAGAATTGTATGTGAATGGATATACTGGATTGTGTACGATATGGAAAAAAACTATTATAGGGAAAATAAAAATTAGGGGGAGGTGAGGGGATAAAAGGGAGCTGATATCAAGGAGTATACGAAAAAAAGAAAATGTTTCAAAACTGATTGTGGTAGCAGTTGTACAATACTGCTTGATGTGATTGAACTATGGGATGTTATGATATCTGTAAAAGCTCCCAATAAAATGATTTAAAAATAATTTTAAAAAGCACCAAACTAAGCAGCACTGTGCTCAAAATATTCTTCAGTGACTTAAGAACAAAGAAAATCTGGAATCCTCATAAAAATGGGCATATACAACATGGAAGAAGCACACGAGCCTGTGTGACCACAAGCTGTCAAAGGGATCAGGTATCAAGCATCAAAGAACAAAAAATC
>NW_022103929.1:1798958-1807142 GCF_000313985.2 Echinops telfairi | reverse complement strand
GTATGTATGGAATGTGATGGGAGTTGTATGAGCCCCTAATAAAATGATTTTTTAAAAATCAGGAATTTAGCACTCACTGATAAAATAGAAAATCAATTTGCACACTTTATTCAAAAATCCATCAAGTGTCTCAATAATTGTGTTTTTATCACAGTAGAAAATCCTGGCTGATGCACTGTATTCAGTTGTCCTATTCCCTAGTCTCTCAATCTAGAATCGTTCTCTGATGCAAGACATAGTAACATTTTTGAAGCATGCAGACCAGATAGTTTATAGGATGTTCCTCTATCCAAGTCAAACCCTCTACTCTTGCCCTAATCAATCATTGTTGGCTACACTAGTACTGCCTGAGATGTTCCTGAATGAGATTCAAGTGTGGAGCTGGCTTTGGAACTGCAAAAGAAATCTGCATTGTGGAAACTAGAAAATAGCAGCTACATAACTGCCCTTACCAAAAGTTCATTCTCTTAAGATAATTAAAAACTAAGAGACACACAAAAAACGTATCCATCATAGAAAGTAAGTAACTCTCCATAACCCAAAATATGGGAAGTAGACACCACTATCTGAGAGTCATTTTTAGAAGCATGACCTTCAGCTTCATATTGCAGGAGGATAGTTGTGATTGTAGGCAGGTGGCTGTAGCTCACTCACCTTTCTGAGCAAATACATAAAATGTATATGCTCATATACATATGGTTGTGATTATGCATTTAATCCTCATAGCAAGTTTTCCGAATTTGGCATCCATACCCCATTTTACAGATAAGGAAAACTGAGTTGGGATATGAACTCTTATCTGACTCTAAAAGTTAAGAGCATTTCTGTCACATCTCCCTCATCTTTTTAAGAACAACAAAAATTCTGATGTGTCCCATCAACAAAGGACACCCAAGGGTTGCAGCCTAGGGCACAGCATGAATCAAAGAAGCTCTCTCTGAGGTACAGATAAATGATGCAGACAGTGGCTGTGACTGCTTCCTCCAGAGGTGGCATTCACAAACAACAATAAGCATGCACATGAGGACAAATTGGGCATTTTGATGTATAAAATGCAGGGTTACAAGTTAATATGTGTGGATCTCATTTTGGTTTCTTTGGTTTTTGCTGCCAAAGGAACAAAATATTTTCTGCAGAGTCAAGTCTGGTAATTGAATAATTCTGCCACTTAATAGCTCTGCCATTGTAGAGTGTCTACCTTTGGTCAAGCCAAAAGTAGATGCTCAGTATATGTTTCGGAAAAAAAAATTAGAAGATGTTTATCTATTTTAGTGGAGTGCTCCCCACCCCACCAACTACGATTTTAAAAAATGGCACACAAAAAAGGGAAAGAAAAAAAAAGGGCACAAATTTATTCACTCACTCACCCTGTCCCCCCACCCATTCCATCCACCTACTCATTCTCTTTTGCATAGCAAAACATGTCTATGGAATCTATGAGAATGTACAATTTTTCACTTCCCTTTGCCAGTCTCAGGTTCCAAAAAGGAGAGGAAGAAATGGCACCACATTCAACTTACACTGAAATTGAGTCACCTGAACTTTCAGGTGACCACTCAGGAAATCCAGAGCCTCAGTGTACTGGGTCTAGTCAGTACTTGGGAAGTTTGAATTGCATTATATTTGAGTGACCCAGACTTTGTAGTTTCTGAGCTGGGTGGTCAATAAAATCCTATGAAATGAGAGAATTTGGAAATTTCTAATATTTCCCTTATTTCATAATTTTATCAAGCATTTCCAAAATATGAAAATTCATAAAGCAGCTGCTAAACTTGTGAACACTATCAAAAATAACAGAGTTGGGGGTGAGGGGGAGTCAGTCAAATTGGAAAATCTTTCCTGAACCCCCTGTTCATTTTAAAGCTCAAGAAAATGAATTTCAGGTAGAAAGAAAATGACATAGAAGCACTGAGGTCAAATCTCATACAAAGAATAAGGAGCAGAAGAGCCTCGAGAGAGACCATGAAACCCCAACCTGCTGTACCAAAAACCCAAAGACATTAAAAAAGGGAAATAAGATTGATCTGGATTACAAAAACATAAAAAATGAGGGGACAAAACTTAAAGAATTAAAATTAAAAGAAGAAAAAAAAGGCACCAGAAATGAGGATTAAACTAGAATTAATGCATTTTCACATCTCATGTGCCCACACATATACCGTATATACTTGTGTATAAGCCAAGTTTTTCTGCACATTTTTAATGAAGTTTTTGTGGTAAGATTAGGTGCCTCGGCTGATATTCTGGTCGGCATATACTCAAGTATATATGGTAATGCCCATAGTGATCACAGGATAGCAGTGGGTGAGGTGTTGCGTACTTTACCAAAATCATGTAATATATTATTTATTTGTATACAAATACAGTATGAGAGCAAATCAGCTCAACAAATATGCCTTAAAATAGAAAGAAAAAAAAAAAAGAGCTGATACCAAGGGCTCAAGTAGAAAGAAAATGTTTAGAAAATGACGATGGCAACACATGTACAAATGTGCCTTACACAATGGCTGTATGTATGGATTTTCCCCCTCCCCCACGAACTCTTAATAATTAATAAATTATTTTTTTCATGTCTTAAGCTGACTGCTGTCTCCCTTCACCCACTTTCCTGTTGTTCGTCCCCCTGGGAGGGGGTTATATGTTGATCACTGTGATCGATTCCCCCTTTCTCCTTTCACCTTCCTCGTACCCTCCTGGTATTGCTACTCTCATTATTGGTCCTGAGGGGTTTATCTGTCCTGGATTTCCCTCTGTTGCGAGCACTGTATTATATCTTAATAATAGAAAAGCTAAGGGTGGGGGGAGGGTAAGAAGAGACGGAGAAAGGATTGACGAGAAAGTGAAAAATACTGAAGACAGGAAAAGAAGATTGACGATATTGGTAACAGAAATCCCTGAACAAGAAAAGCAAAGCAGGGAACAGAACAAATGCTACAGCCTATAATTCAAGAAAATGTTTCTGAAAACAAAACAAAACAATACTGAAATCATGTTTCAAATCTGTTGAAAGAACATATAACCAAACCTGAAAATACAGATTCAGAATGACCACTCAAGACCTAAGTCTAGGAGAAAAACTCATCTTTAAAGAAGGAGAAGAAACTCCCTTGGGTATCTAGAATAATGAAGACATGACTTACTATGCAAAGAAAATGAACAGTTGGGGGCGCGGGGTGAGGTAGTACAGGGGGAAATAAAAAGATCTGTAAGCATCAGAGTAGAGAAGAATTTATAAATAAAAAACCATAATACAGAAGTTATATCCTTATATGCATACTTATCACAATTTTTAAAAGTACAAATGTTACCAAAAATAAAGAAAAAAAGAAGACTGTCATTAGACTTTGACAGAAATACTTTTGGCAAGAAAATGGAATGATACATTTAAGATGCTCAAGGAAGCAGAAGCCAAGGATTTTTATATCTAGCAAAACTGACTTTCATATATAAAAGGCATAGAAAAAGTGTTACCACCATTTGAGAATTCAGGGGTTGTTCCCACGAGCTTTCCTGATGATTCTACTAAGGAACAAGCTTCAGGCAATAAAATGTCTGAAAGGATGTAACCATTAGGACTAGTGGTAAGATATACAGCTACCTGAATACTAAGACTTACAGAGGGCTGGGAAGATCGAGTGTACAGTGGCTGTATGCTCTATGCATGGGAATAGAGTTTAAAGAGCCACAAATTGCAGGGAGAATAGAGAAAGAATACCTGAGAAAGATTTTAAGGTTTTCTAGAACAAGGCTAGTGGTAATATTTGCATTGTTTCCTAAGATTACTGAATATGAAAATAAATTAGTAATTACTGGATATTTGAATTCTATCATTGTTGTGTGCTTGAAAACCTTGATAAGTCTCCACATACAAAAACTCCCTGCTCTTGAGTGTATTGTGACTTATTGCAATGCTAGAAGACAGAGTAAAATTGCCCCTGTGGGTTTCCAAGGCTGTGAATCTTTATGGGAGCAGGAAAGCCTCATCTTTCTCCCCTGGAGTGGCTGGGTTGGTTAGCAGCCCAACACATAACCCACTAGAGGCCACCAGAGCTCCTTATTCTTAGCACAGAAGGAAATGCAGATAAAATTAAAGATGAGGCTAAACTATATGAAGACTTCCTAGGAGCAGACGTTCTAAGAGAGTAGACTCTTCCTCGAGAGAGAAAGCCTCCTTTGGAACCAGCACCCTGTTGGAGAAGGAAGACTCAAATATTTCCTAGTAATAGAGACTGACAGAAAAGCAGTCAAGCAAAAGATATAGCGTGTAGGGGCTTAAAGACTTGAAGTTAAACAAGCGGCCACCTAGCTCAGAAGCAACAAAGCCCACATGAAAGAAGCACACCAGCCTGTGTGATCACAAGGTGCCAAGGGGATCAGTTATCAGGCATCAAAAAACAAAAAATCATATCATTGTGTGCTCACCTCCATGATATGATCACTGAAGTCAAATGGGTGCATAAGTAAATGTGGTGAAGAAAGTTGATGGTGCCTGGCTATCAAAAGATATAGCATCTGGGGTCTTAAAGGCTTGAAGATAAACAAGCAGCCATCTAGCTGAAAAGCAACAAAGCCCACATGGAAGAAGCACACCAGCCTGTGTGATCATGAGGTGTCGAAGGTATCAGGCATCAACGAACAAAAAATCATATTGTGAATGAGGGGGAGTGTGGAGTGGGGACCCAAAGCGCATCTGTAGACAACTGGACATCCCCTTACAGAAGGGTCGCAGGGAGGAGACGAGCCATTCAGGGTGCAGTGTAGCAACGCTGAAACATACAACTTTCGGCTAGTTCCTAAATGCCTCCCCCGGGCCCACTACCATGATCCTAATTCTACCTTAAAAATCTGGCTAGACCAGAGGATGTACACCGGTACAGATGGGAACTGGAAACACAGAGAATCCAGGACAGATGTTCCCTTCAGGACCAGTGATGAGAGTGGCAATACCGGGAGGGTGGAGTAGAAAGGGGGAACCAATTATAAAGATCTACATATACCCTTCTCCTGGGGTGACAGACAACAGAAAAGTGGGTGAAGGGAGACGCTGGACAGTGTAAGATATGACAAAATAATAATTTATAAATTATAAAGGGTTCATAGGGAGGGGGTAGTGGGAAGGGAGGGGGGAAAATGAGAAGCTGATGCCAGGGGCTTAAGTGGGGAGCAAAGTTTTTGAGAATGATGAGGGTAACAAATGTGCAAATGTGCTTTACACAATTGATGTATGTATGGATTGTGATAAAAGTTGTATGAGCCCCCAATAAAATGATTAGAAAGAAAGAAAGAACGAACACAAACGAAAGAAAGAAAGAGAAAAAAAAAGTGGTCAAGCTGCACCTTGCCAGAGACAGACAACTTGTGAGACTGGAAAAACAAAGCCATGCCATTGCAGGTTTCACTGTAAATAGTAAATAGTGGTCTACTTAGGAATGACAGGAAATGCCTTCTACTTAGAGCAAGAACCATTTGGAGCACAGTCCTATACTACCACACATGGGGTCACGCTAAGTTGGTCACAGGTGGCTACAGATGACAGGGGATCATGGCAAACTGCATCATGCTTATGCAGTTAGCAAAAGCCACACAGTAGAAAGTGCTACAGGCCAACGGGCCCGAGTGTTTTAACAAATAAGCGGTTTAAGAAAATGAGATGGAGGAGAAACTTACAGGTTAGGAGAAATGGCCAAGACTAAAGTATAGTATCCAGGAATAGAGGTTTTGGGGGGTAAAACTACTTTAAAACAAAACAAAACCTCAAAAAATGTTTACTCTTAAGGTTAGAGTGGTGATTACTTATGGTGGGAGGGAGAGAATTGTGATAGAAGGGGTTTTTGAGCTCTATTTCTTGTCCTGGGTGGTGTTGGTCTAAAAATATATGCAGTCATTCAACATACGTACAAATGTGCTTGACACAATGGATGCCTGTGTGGATTGTGATAAGAACTGTACGAGCCCCCAATAAAATGATTATATATGTATTAACAGAGGTAATGACATGTATCTCCTGAATACTATTTTGAGGACTGAATGTCCAAATTTCTTTGTCAGCAGCATAATCATGATGAGAATTACTATCATGTTCGTTAAGATGTAATCTGAAGGTAAGTCAAAAAGTGGAGCTGGGCTTCCAGTTCATAGATGCATGGGTTTATTACAGACAAAACATGCTTAGACATGTCTCTATCTCAGATATACACTTGTTTTAAACTCATTAGGGGGCCTTCAAACAAGGTCCAATTAAAACAGTGACTCCCAAGGAGATCTTCTGGGCCAGTTACATTCCGGGATGAGAGGTCAGCCCAGAAGGTGTGGTGATGGTTTTTCTGGAAGACCAAAGGGGTCATCTTGATAGATTTTTCTAAGGACAAAAACCATCATAGGTGCTTATTAGGAAGAAATTGGATGAAAATTGAAAACTGCATTTTGGAGAAAAATGCCAGGAAAATGGCACCAAGGACTTTTTTCCTCATTACACAATGCACCTGCTCATTTTCCGGGGTTGCAAGGGCTGTCCTACATGAATTCCATTGGGAAACCTTATCCCATCTTGCCGCATTAGACTTTATATCAAGGAATAATAGCTCCATATTTTGAGATTTTGGCTTAATAACAGCTTCTAAGATTTTATAGCAATACTTTTTGGATTACCCTCATATTCTAAGGAAGTGACAGACATTAAACAAAGAGTAGAGTTAATGCATAATGTGTCAGGTGAAGGGAGCTGGTTAAAGGGGTAGAGAGGGCCCCCAGGCGAGGATCCATGCTGGTAGGACGAAGCCAGGTCTGCCTCTAGAGCTCAGGGCTCTTTCCTGGTCCCGAGCTGCCTCTGATACTCTGTGGTGAGGATTCAGCATCTAGTGAGCACATTTGAGTTGCAGCATCTTGTCTCTCAGTTTGCAGTTGATTCTTCATTGTGTTGGGACACAGAACACATGCTTGCTGTATTCCCCGATGTCAGCAGCAGGCAACTCTTGCATTCATCTCTGGTTGCTCAAACATCTTGCCTGGTTGGCCTCAAGGCCCACTGCTGATGAGACCAGTTTGTCCTGCAGGGAGGTCTCTCTGACTGCTAGGTTCACAGAACCAGTCGCCTTTTTCCTCCTTACTTCCATAGAGCTTGTGTCGTCCTAGTACTTTTTCCTGGTCTTTAACTAGTAACTAGTTGTCGAGGATCTAGGAAGTCAATATTGAGCACCTACTCTGTGCCAGACTCTGGGAGTGCCAGGAGCTGGGGAAAAGAAATGGATCAGAAATAGGGACCATGCTCAATCCAACCTACCAAATAAGTTCTGGCTTTCAAAGATGGACTTACCACTTTTCTAAGTGGGTAATCCTGGACTAAGTACTATTTAATCGCTTTTGGCTTCAGTGGGAGCCCTGGTGGCACAGTGGTTAAGCATTAGCCTGCTAACCAAAAGGTCAGAGGTTCAAACCTACCTGCTGCTCTCTGGGAGAAAGATGTAACAGTCGGGTTCCAGAAAGACTGACAGCCTGGAAACCGCCTGGGGTAACTGCCCTCCAATACAGGGTGCTGGGAGCCAGGTCTACTTGACCGCACAAGTTTGGTGCTTCAGCTTCCTCATCTGCAAACTAGGGAGGAGAAATGGACTGTGCCCTTAGGAGGCTTGCAGATTCAATGTGATAATATAGGAATAGTGCCTGGCATGTAGAAGGTACTCACTAGTATTTCTGTTAAATAAAAATAGTTCACGCTTATGACTGTGTTTTCTTTACATCAGAAAACGGTGGAGTACATCTGAATGAAGTACATGGAGTACATTTTCTTTTTCAAAGTAAAGGCTGTTTGCAAAAGTAACACAATTTTCAAAATGGGAAGCTGCTGTTTCTTGACATCCTCTCCGATCTTTGTCTAGGCAATCCGAAGTCAGTGTCTCCATCTCCAACCCTTCCTAAAGAATTCTGTGTTCTGGGAAGGAGAGTTTGAACATCCTTGAGGGACTCAAATAGAGTTCCTCTGAAATGTTCTTTAGAGTTTGGGGAAGAAAGAAGTCTGTGGGGGGCAAGATGGGATAAGGTTTCACAAAGGAATTCTTGTAGGATAGCCCTCATAAAATGAGAAGGTGCATTACTGTGATGAAAACAAACCCCCAACACAAAAAACCCCCAAACATTCCTTAGTGAGATTTTTCTGGCCTTTTTCTCACCAATGCTGTTTACAACTTT
>NW_022103929.1:1702034-1797026 GCF_000313985.2 Echinops telfairi | reverse complement strand
AGCTTCCGCGATGGCTCTGTCCTTGAGAAAAATCTATTATAATCTTATCCCTCTTTGGGCTCCCTCAAAACAGTTGCCATAACCTCCTGAGCTGACCTCTCCACCTTGAATGTGACTGGTTCAGCAGGTCCCCTTGAAAGGCCCTGAAACTTCTCTAGTCACCCACTGCTCTCAGAGACATGACTAAACATGTCTCGTGTGGAATAAACCTATACACATATGAACTAGAGCCCAGTAGCAATGCTTCTTGACGCTCCCTTCTATGAGGCCTGAGGGCGGGGATTTTATTTTGTGCCTGGGTGGCCCAGTGGTTAAACACTCAAATACTAAGCGAACAGCTGGCAATTCAACCACCCCAGCACCTGAGAAGACCGGCCTTGGGGATCTTCCTTTGAAAGGCCGCAGCCTTGGAAACCCTGTGGAATAGGTCTGCTCTGCACACGTGGGTTGCAATTGATTCAATGGCAACTAACAAGAAGCGGTACCTCCAAGCACCTGGAAGATAGGTGCTTGGTAAATAATCAAAGTTGTTGACTTAATTTCACTTACAGCACAATAAAATGTCAAAAAAAAAATTACCCAAAGATCCAGAATTTCTACTCCTGTATACATCCCTGCCATGTAGTCCTTTGCAGCTCAGTTACCCTCTATAGGGTTTCTGAGGCTGTATATTTTTAAAAGAGCAGAGTCTTTTCCTCCCAAGGAGCGGCTCATGGGTTTGAACTGCAGATCTTACAGTTAGCAGTCCAAAGTTTACCTGACAGTGTCATCTCACTGCCACAGAGTCAGTCCTGACTCACAGTGACCCCTGTAGGTTTCCGAGACTGTAACTCTCTACAGGAGTAGGAAGTCCAGTCTTTGGCCTGAGGAACTGCTGGTGGTTTCAAACTGCTGACGTGGAGAGCAGCCCCAATGCATGAGCATTACACCATCAGGGCTCCTATATAGATAAAGCTAAAGAACTGAGAGCAGAGATTCAAACATACTTGTTCACCAAATGTTCACTACAACCTTATTGACAAAAGCCAAAAGGTGGGAAAAGCCTACGTGACCATTAACAGATGAACGAATAAATACAATGCACATCATTACAAAGAGAGAGAAAATGCAATAGAGTATTATTCAATTGTAAAGAGGAATAAAAGTTCCAATACATACTATGGCATGGATGACGCTGGAAAGCATTACAAGGAGTGAAAGAAGTCAAACATAAAAGGATAACTATGAGGGGCCTTTTAAAAGTTTGTGGGGAAATGGAATGAATAGACCATGGAAGTTTTCCGTGAACTTTTTGAAGTCCCTTCGTATTGTAGGCTCCCATTCATGTGAAATACTTAGACTGGGCAAGTGCACAGAGACCACACTGTATCCGTGATTACTGGAGATGGGGAAGAGTGACACGGAGGGGTGCCAGGTGTCAGTTAAGGGGTGAAAACAACGGTGATCAGACCATGATGTGGGGAATGTAATTAACCTCACTGGTTGGCACGTGCAAAAGACAGGAGAAATGACAAATGTTTTTCTTGTACATCTTTCACAGTAAAAACTCTCAAACAAACAGAAAATAACAAAGTTGCTGATGTAGGTTATTTCAATTCTCCCTGCTTTAAGCACCTTGATATGAAATCGGGGTAATACCCTGCACATTTAATTGAGAAAAGATACATAAAGGGCAAAGGATAGGGACTCGAAGAAGGTTAGCTGATGGTCTCTCATACTGCTTTGTAGAACACTCTCAATTCCAGATACATCAATCAACGTGGGGTAAAAGTTCTCCTAAAAGAATAAGGCCTAATGGCCCACAAAGCTGGCAAGTGATTTGCTCAGGACAGCCTCAAATTGAGATTTTTAGTTGGAATACAGGCAAAGCATGTCTGAAGCACATGTCGATGAGAACAGAGTGAGTGGAGACCTGCCAGTTCACATCACCAACATGAAGCAACAACCCAAGCATAAATGCTCGTCAATTAAAGGCTTCCCAAAAATCTGCCACACCTTCATGAAATGTGACTGCTGGAGAATCGGCTGTTCCCAGCAGAAGATTGGGAGCTGCCCCATAGTTTGTTGTGGAGGAAAAGAAGGAACAGAGACCGAGCACTTTACAGCTGCCATTTCACTGATTTCTTAAAACAATTTATGAGGATGAAAATTTTATCCTCACTTACCATCTAAGAAACCCATGGCTCAGAGAGATTTCCCAGTCCTTCAACAGCAGTCTTCTTGGACTCTCAACTGGCGCAGTGGGTTAAGCACTGGGTTGCTCACCGAAAGGTCAGCAGTTTGAACCCACCAGCAGCCCCTGTAAAGATGTATAGTCTTGGAAACTCTATGGAGCAGTTTTAGACTGTCCTACAGGGTCATTTTGAGTCAGAATTGGCCAAACGGCAGTGGGTTTGGGGTGCACTGAACTGCTTCCTACAATGTATTTAGAAAACCTCTCCAGTACTCAGATATTCCATTGTACATTTTATAAGCTTCCTGCTACCCTAGAGCTTCCAGCAAAAGAATATAAGAAATTAGACATCTACTATATAGCAACTGTTCAGGTAGTCAACATACATGGATTTCGTTCTTATTTCATTCATGAGGCAGGAACCATGAGACCTGTATCAAAGCCCTATGAAGGTATCAGTTAAGTAGAGATTGTCTTCCCCATTTTATAATCGAAAAAGTAAAGCTCAGAAAGGTATAGGAACTTGCCTAGAGCCACAAAGCCGAGAAAGGGCTATGTCCAAGTTGGTACCAAGCCTAATCAAGAGGCTTTTAACTTTGCTATGTCATTTATTATTTGTCTGAATGGGAGTCTGGGATCTGCTAGTGTTGGTTCTGAGATTGTTTGCCTTCACATCACTCCTCACTTCTCTGTTCTGGTTTGTGAAGAAATGAGGCTGACCCCATGCACATCGAGTTCCTAAAGCTCCCAGATCAGCAGGCTTCAAGTGAGTGCCTGGCGAGAGATGAGGAGGAGGAGGGATGAAGAAGCCAAGTATTTCCTCAGTGCCTCTCTGCTACAATGGGTTATCAGGCAAAGGTGCACCTTCTCCATGACTCAAGTGGCCGCTTCACCGACCCACAGGCTCTAGCTGCAAATGACTGCGGCCCTTCTGCCTCGCTGAGCTCGGAATTACCTCTCTGCCCTCTTCTTGAGCCTCAGCTCCTCCATCACTTGAGCCATCATGTCTTTGCATTTTTTGGCCTCTAGTGTGAACACGTGAAGTGGTATATGTGATCCTGGCTAGATCCAGATGGATATATCTGGGCAAAGGAGATATACTGGCAGCCTATGGGAAAGCTAAGTGATGGCTAGACTCCATGTCTCCAGACCACTTGTTGGTCAAACACTTCTGACGGGCCACATAAGAAATACTTCGGGGAAAGAATTCAATTTTCTTTTTCTGAGGCTTATAGCAATGCGATGGGGATAAATGAAGACAACTGGTATCCTAACTCCAAGGTCTTAGAGCAAGAATTCACCACAAACCATTACCTCTAGGAGTGGTTCCCAAACTATGTGGTGAAGAATACTATATACATGGGAATGCTAATGGGCATTTTTTGAGGGGGTGGGGGGAAGAAGGGTTCTGAAAAAATGTTGACTTAAACAAAATTATCCATATTTCTTTAATGCTGGGTATTTAGAATACACATTCTAAATCTCAAATCTCAATATGCATATGACAGAAAATGATACAAACATTTGAAATCTTGGGGTCCTTCTTGACCCCATAAGCCCTGACTTAGCTCTGCCTTGGACACTGGCTTGTACATGGTGATAAATAAGATACGGTCAACTGCTCTTAAGGACACCCAGGAGCAGAGACAGAAAATACAACAAAGACCCCCAAGATTTCAAATGTCTAGCATTTTCTGGTCTCAACTGACAACAGTCAAGGTAAATCACATAAAAGTTCTATTGTTAAGATGGCCTCTATTAAATGAACTTTATTTTGTTTTAGTTATTCTTGTGACGAAACAACCAATTAAAATGTTTTCCCTAAAATCCGTTAGAAACCAACCTCTCATCACGGAAGCTTAGTACACGTATGCACACTGCTATGAGAAAACTGGCCACTAGGTGTCAGCCCAGGAAAAGGGGAGGGCAGGCCGCACCGTGTTTTACTTTCATGCAATTATCACCATAAATATCAAATATTTAAACAACAAAATATCAGGCAATTAAAATGATCTATTAAAGGGATGTTTTTAAAAAGATATCTAAAATTTGACATTTTCCCTTTGCAAAATAGTTTATAAATGGTGTTAGTTTAACCTGCATTTGTCAAGAAACATTTGCACAGTTGAGAAATTGACTCCTATGAGAAAAGCGGCTCCGTTGTCTTCTGCAACGCCCTCAACGTGTGCGCAGCAGGGACCATATGGCAATCACCATGCGGCGAGTGGCCAGAGGAAAGAGCGTGGTTGCTAGGATCGGGCAGATGGAGGGTCAAATCCTAGCTCTGCCACTTCTTAAAAGGTGACAATCTTTCCTAGCCTTGGTTTCTCATTGGGAAAAAACAGGGTTATGCCACTCTTTGCATGGGGTGGGGTGGGAGGTAGTATGAAAAATGAGGGAATATATGTAAGATTCCAGCATAGATGAGATACTGATCTTTTTTCTTTCTTAAGACATCATCTTAATGATGAGCAAAACTCGGTTTCAGCTCCTGAACAGAGAGAGTATTGTCCTAAGGGCCATTATAGCTCCTTTCATTCAACAGATAGTCAGTGAGCACCACCGACGGCTGCCTCAGCACAGCAATGTGATAAGCAAACGTGAGACTCCTTCCAGAAGGAGGCGTCCATTTCTGCGTGGACGGGGAGCATAGGACTGCCTGTGCAGCCGTCAAGTATTTGAGAATTCCATCCACGTCCTGCAGAAAACCAGTTTGGCCATCGGGGTGGTGGTGAAGAAACCTCCAATTTTATCCTCTAATTATTAATACCATAATCTTCTCCACAGAATGAACCCATTGTCCTTCTGTAGGACGTTACAGAGACTCCTGGGTAGTGGGGTGCAGGGTCCAATAAGACAGACCCCTGTTCTTGAGAGCACAGTCTCATTATGTACATGAAGTCACATGTCACTGTCTTAGGCTCCAAACTGTCAAGTGCTACCATCGCTTGAAAACAGGCCAGAAAGGCTCCTCTGCAGAGCTCCACTGAGAAAGGAAAAGAAAAGTGGGCAAGCTCACTGGGCTTGAAAAACACTGCTTCCACAGAGATAAAGTACTGAAAACGGCCACAAACGGATGCCACTTAGTCCATAATATACTCCCCTGTTGCATTCTCCTGGCTGGAGTTAGGAAGGTTTGCACATGGTGATCTCTCAAAGAGTGAGCCTCTCCAATCCTAACTGCCAATGGTGAGTTACCATGCAGAGCCCGGCTAGGCCTTTGTTTGACACTTACACAGCGTGTGGTGTTAGTGTCTGATTCTTCTTCTCGGTGCTGCAGAATAAAGCTGTGGACGGTTCTTCTTTTAACGACCATGGACAGTGTACAATACTGAGATGGGACTACCCATCTTTCTGGGGCACAGCAATGGAGAGAGAACAGGCACCACTCACTCAACAGACGTTTGCTGCTGCTGCCGCTGCCAGGTGCCGTCGAGTCAACGACCCTGTGTACAACAGAATGAGCACTGCCCAGGCCTGTGCCACCTTCACAACGGTTCTTAGGTTTGGGCCCGTGGTTGCACTTGATGAGCCTACGAAGTCCCAGACCACGAAAGGGGCAGTCTGATGTATCACATTTGGGCTCGTCTTCTAGAAACAAAGTGTGAAAGGGGCAGTTGGGGGGATTATTAAAAGGAAACCAAGTTGATGCCTAGAATCTTTCCTACATCGTCTAAGGCACACTAACTGCATTTTATTTTTCACACATTTTAGAGCATATGGGAATTCCATTTTGATCATATTCAGCGATGCTCTTTGAAATCACTGTTAGTTTGATCAGAGTGTTTAAGCGGGTTCCCTGCCAGTTCTCATCTTCTCTCACTTAAGGACCTACTTCTTCCTTGGGCAGTCAACTTCTAGAACAATGGGTCTCAGTTCAGCGAGCATTCCCATGTGACTCTAAAGAGCCAGGAATTTCAGACCATGTCCGGGAGGAACAGGGTCCCTGTGAGATGGCCAATGGAGACTTGACTAACGCTGGTCTTTTTCAATAAGGAAACAAACAAAACAAAAAGCTTTGATGAAATGGAAAACAAACTAAAAACACTCATGGTATTTTCACTTGTGCATTTGAAAAATTTGACTCTGAGTGCACTTCTTCCTGTTAAACCTTTGGTCCCCCCCACTCCCACCTGTCTATCAGGGCTGGTGAGTAATACCATGAATACCAAACAGATATGAAAGGAAATAGTTAGATATGTGATTTCTTACAAGTCCTTCAAGTATTTGAGATACAAGCCATCCGTTCACAGCTAGTTGGAAAGAATTAAATAGGCTGAATTCCATTGCATTTTGCATGGCTTCAAGTTCGCTGACCCTGGCTGAACAAACAGGAAGACACTCTTCCAGAATTGGCCGTCTCATTTTCCTCTGGACTCTAGCCTTCCTCATTCGCTCCTTGTAGTGTTGGCCATGGTGGCTTCAGGTTCCCTGAACCCCTTTGAGCACAAGATGGAAGTTTAGACAAACTGGTGAGACACCTTACGGGTGTCGGGGATCTTTTGCTTGTCTAAGTGCAGGGCAGGAACCCACACCATCGAGGCTTCTTACTCCTTCCCATTTTGAGCAGCTCGTAAGCTGAGCCAGTCAGCTGAAATCTGCCTCTTTTCGACCTTGTGGCAAGTTGGCACCTTTAATCAGGCTCTTGCACATGGACTCAAAAGGCTTGCGAACGTAGCATTTCAGAGTTTGATTCACAAAGATGTTTTATGGAGCATTAATTACAATATCAAAAGACGGGAAGCAACCTAAATATCCAACACGAGAGTGTGGCTCTGAAGATCATAGGAGCTGTACTTGATGAAATATTCTGCAGCTATATAAAACCGTACTGAGTGGGGGAAATGAACTTCTAGTTACATTTGATGGCAGCGATGCGAACATTTCACACAGTAAAACAGAACTAAAGGGAATACACACAAGGCAGTTGGGGTTGTAGTGTTAGTGTGTTGGGACTGTGGTGAGATTTTATACTGTTTTCTAAATGTTTCACTAATGGTTTTATTACACTTGACTAAGAATACTTATACGGAAAACAAATCTAAACACAGTTATTATTGTTTTTTTCCCCCAACCATGAGATCAACCCCATTACTCAACCAGGAGATAAACATACATGATGTTTTCCAACAGACCCCAGACAGTCTTGTGCATTCATTCTGGAAAGCTAGGCTATCAACATGCTTTTATTATAACTTCTCTGTCTTCCTGGGGTTTTAGGGTAATTAACATGAGTTAGCTGAATCATGTACACAATCAAGGATGGAAGGTGAATGATGTCTGGATCCACTGGGCAAATCTGGAAGCGTGGCCTCTTGGGATGGTTCATTGCATGCAAAGCCCCCTTTACTGCATTGTCTTAGGGGTCCAACCCCCTCGACCCAGCATACCTCCCTTCATCTCAGAAGCACAGGCAACAGGTGGGTCCTGAGAGGGCCACACCAGCTGGCTGAGTCACCGACTACCACAGGCACGGGAAGCACCACAGCCACAGGTTTTGCGTTTTGATCTAACATTTACCAAGACCTGCAACGGGCTAGGCATGGGACTGACGCACACCGACACGCAATTTCTTAAGACGACTCCAATCAACCCTGTGAGGTGCTTTGGGTCCCTGGCAGGAGCTACAAAATGAGAAACCCTGGATGGAAAAATGGGATAAAATTAAAGCACCTAATTCTATTTTTGAAAGTTCTTTAAAACTGAAGCCATTGTGCTATGCAAAGTCTTTCAAAGGGGGTGGGGGTGGGGGCAGTGAGTTCCCTTTATTCAGATTTCATGATGATAGCATTTTAAACAAAAGACTGAGGTAAAAGTGAGGTTCTTTTAAAAATCCATTCATCCTCTCTCTGAGGAAGAGGGACAGGCAAGGGAAATTCATGAACCACAGGGCTACTACCCACAGCCTCCAAAAGTTGCAATCTTCCACCAGGCAGAGAAAGGATTGTTGGCCTAGCAATTAAAATCATTCGTCTTTTATCCCCTTCTTGCCAAAAAGAACCCCAGCCCTAACTAGTTAATCCCTAGCACACACTGCTACTCCCAGAGTTGCCAGGCAACTGGCAGGAGGCGTGTCAGAGAGCAAGAAAGGCCTAAATAAATGAGCTGGAGCCTGGGCTGCGCTTGACGTGGATAAAGGGGGCTTCTCTGAATGGGGCTGCCTGGCTGCTGTGGTTCTGTCGTTTCAGCCGCGAAGAACAAGTTGGTTGGCCAATATTGTTAAATATCTTGGGCTTTGCACATGGTATTCTCTCCGCTGACAGAAAAATGGGTCAAATGCCCTTGAGAGTTGCGGATGCGGCTCCCTCTGTCAGGCAGCAGCCCCTCTGAAGCCCAGGCAGGAGAGGATGCCACAGAGGGGTGCTGCACGGAGGCCGAGGCCACCCCCCGGTCTCACCCTTTCTTCTGTCCTTCCATTTCCTTTGTCCACTGCTTCCATCTGCTCTTCCAGAACATACCCACTGCTGCCTACTCTGTGCCATGGCCCGTGCCAGGCATGGGACGTGCGGAGAGAGCATGCCTCAGAACGCAGAGTGCAGAAAGCAGAACAAAGGCAGCAGGGTGGGAGAGAGGGGCTTGGGGTCTGGAGGCAGGAGACCTGGGTTTGACTCTACTACTTACCAGTGGGTAAAAAGGACACTGAGGGGTGGTGGCCTCGCAGGGCAGTCGGGGCAGGGGTGGGGGTGGGGTGACTGAGATCGGGGAGTGAGCGTTGAATGAGCAGAGTCCTACCAGGCTGGGGCGCCCCTGAGCAGGCAGGAGACTTGGCCTGGGCTGAATGCCCTTGGCTTCTCAATTTCTTGGCCCCTTGGAAACAAGTTCCCTGGCTCTGAAGGGAGACACCATCCATGAGTGAGCACAAGGCTTACACCCCAGACAATGTGCAGAAGGCATGGCCTGGGTGCACACAGAGAAGTGGGGTCCCCTTCCTTGTCCCTTCTGGGCTGGGGGCAGAATAAAGCTGAAGAGTCTCCCTGGGCCAGCTGCATTTTGAAATGTTTCCTGTTTAAAAAGTGAGGTAGAGAGAGAGGGAGGGAGAGAAGGCCAAAGCGTTCAGCATCTTCCGGGGGCTCTAGGCTCAGGAAGGGCCCGCAGACCTCACCGGGGAGCAGTGGCTGGGCTCTCTGCCTCTCAGGCGGGGCTCCACCTCCTCACAGAAGCAGGGGGACCTCCAGGAGCAAGACTGGAGTCCCCTGGTACAGCTCCAGGCAGGATGGAGGCCCCTGTCAGCACACAGGGGGTGACCGTGGGCCCTGGGTGGGCTTATCCATCTCGCCAGAAGGGGCTTTCACATCTCTTTTATGGAAGGGGAAAATGAGTGGCCAAAGAGCCAGAGAATCTACTGAAAGTCAGAAGTTAGGAAGGAGCGGGGTCGACAGAAAGGCATTCATTGGTCACATTTCCTCTTAAAAAAGCACACCCCTGAAAAAAAAGGGAACACACGAAAATAAACCCGATTTTCCAGTAACATGGGTGCCATGACCCCACCCCACTGACTCAGGGTTAGCAGCCCAGCAACCACTGCGGGCACAGCACAAGGCAGCTCCATGAGATGAGCTGGAGAGACCCTCTCTCACTTTCTCTGTCCATCTCTGTCTCCTGACCCTCCCCCCCCCTTTCTGGGCCTTTTGTCTCATAGGGCTCTCTTCACCCTCAGCTTCCCATAGGTCTGCCTCTGCACAACAGGCCCTGCGATCTGCCTCACAGGCCCCTCGCCACACTGAAACCTGGTCTGGTTCCGCCACCAGCTTTACCTTACCATGTGCGTGCAGGGCCTCCAATACACTTAGGTTCTCTGACTCCGTAAATCCACTTCACAGAACCTACCTAAGGAAGTAATTCAATTTTGTATGAAGATGCTCACCGCAATGTTGTTGAATATGGTGAAATGTTACCGATGACAGAAAAGAGCAGAGTTAGGGCAAGGTGGTGGGCTTTAGCACTGATTTCCTATCATGGAACCCAATAGAACTCTCCGGAGCAGAGCCTAGGCAGAGTTGCCTTTTTAAAAGTCCCCTGCGTGATTCTGATCTGCAGCTGGGGTTGAGAACCACTGGAGACACCTGAGATCTGTGATGCATCAAAAGAGTTTTTATATGAAGTGGAAAAAATGTTTATGATATGCTAAAAGGCAAAAACAAATAACTGGAACACTGGACCGATTTCCAAGGAATAGTTCAATTGTCCCAAAGAGAAGAAAAAAATTTTAAAACAGTACAAATGTGTTTGACACAATGGATGCATGTTTGGATTGTGATAAGAGCTGAATGAGGCCCCAATAAAACGATTAAAAAGTAGATTTTTAAAGAACATGAAAAATCAAAATAACCTAAGACCGACAAATTCAGTGTAGGCAGATGCTTTCGGCTATATAATTAAGTTTCAAATAAAATTAAAGGAGTTAATTATACCAAGAAAAAAAATTAAAAAACAAAAATGACTCAAAATCCCTAGGACCTGGGTGTAAAACATGCTGGGATGTTATTTTAATGCCAGTGATAGCATGTTTTCTCATTTTTAGTTCTCTGAACTTTCACATATTCTTAACAAGAGTGAATGCTGTTGTAATCACCAGAGAATATACTCGAAGACAAATGGTCCCTTCCCACCTTGGCACTGTGCTGCCTGCTATTCCGATCAGGTTCACCCAAAACACCAACCTCAAACATGGTCATACGACCACCCTCACCTCAAATAGGACCTTGGTCAGATCCCACCCTGCCCAAGAACTTTACACCACCTAGAGGGTGAAGCGGACACTGGTGGTCCTCCAATCAAGGCTCTGCAGAATTCGGCTTCTAACTTACTTGCCATCCCACCTCCCCACCCACAGCCATTAGTTCTGACAAAATGGCGAACTTGCTGGCCTTGGGGTGCTCTGCCTCCAAACCTTGGCTAGCTCTGTTTATACCCGAACACAAAGGAGTCTTTAGCCCTTCTTTTTCCAACTCTACTTATTCAGACCCAATTCAAGTTTGTATTTCTTAGAAGATGTTTTATGGCTCATCTGATACTTAGAGCTGTGGAAAGGGTGGGTAATGGTTACTTCATTCTACAGACGAAGAAACAGGAATGCTCAAGATGATGCAGCTAAGAAGAGCAGTCTCTAAACGCTTTCAACCCAGAGCCTTTCAGACTCAACAGCAAGCACACCCCAAAACACTGCTTGAGGAACAACTTGTGTCCCAAATCACACTCCCAGTGATTATCAACAGACAACAGCCTCTGGAGTGTAGACACACACACACACACACACACACACACACACACACACACACACACGACAGCCATCACGGGATGAATGTATGACTGAAAACTTCATGTCTGTTGAAGCTCACAGCAACCAAAGGATAGAACCGGGCCTGGTATCTACTCCTCATTTTAGATATGGAAGAACAAGAGCCCTTCCCTCGAATTATAGCACCTTCCAAATCGCCACTCAACTCTCACCGGCTTGGCCGAGCCCAGGTCACAACCAAGAATCAGTTACATCTCTTCAAGACAAGCAGGACATGGGGAACTTGTTTTAGCGGAAGGACTGTCAAAGACTGGAGGGAAGCATGTCTGGGGAGACAAAAAGGTGTGCCCCTTTTGTTATGTGATCATGTAAACGTGGCCTTGTCCAAAGCTGAGGCAGCCTAGAGAGAAAGGACTCGGGACCATGAAGAATTAGGGTGCTGCTCCCTGAGCACCCACCACCCACCTGTAGCCCCCAGTGATTTCACCGAAGTTATGTCTCCGGGAGATGGGAAAACAAAGCGGTTCTGACTCCTGTTTGCCAGACACACGGTGGAGTTCTGGCAACAAAAACACGCGAACAATGCACAACGGTGGCTTGTAAGCAAGTGTGTGTGACTGCAGTTTCCTGTTTCTTTCTACCTGAAATGCACTGCCAGGCGTCCACTCATCTTTTGGCATTTCATTTTATGAATAAAATGTAATGGACTAAAAAAACACCCAAACCCAAACCCAGAAACAAACCTCCTAGCCTACAGACTGTGACCAACGCTGGTGTGTTGCACCTCACTCAGGCAAGGCAGGATGAAGGGAGCAGCCTTTGGACCACCCCTATGCTCCTGAGGGAAAGGTCTACCAGCAACTTTGGCACTTTCTTGTCTACAACAGCCTTCCACAAGTTTATGGGAAATTGAATGGAAACCGTTGGAAGGGCCTCACAGGTCCCCAAACCACCTGCTCCATTTCCCTGGGTCCCGAGGCCTGGTAGCGGAGCATTAGATGCCAGCTTCTCGTCGAAGCTGGGAGCAGCAGTGCTTCCTGTGGTTCCCGGGAGGACGTGATGCCTCGGTGTCCTCACAGCACCTGGCCATCTTACAAAGCAAGCAGCACCTGTGGCTGCGTCCACGGAGCCTCGGAGAGGTGGGAGACTGCATTTCCCAGGAGGCTCTCTAGTCATTTACACCGGGACCACTCGCAGGAGCTTCTACGGAGCAAAGCTCCAGCATGTCTTGTGTTTTTAAGTGTGGAGAGGAGGGCTCCTCAAAGGAAAACGGGAGTGATACCCAGCAGGAAGAGCACGGACTTGGACGCCGTCTGGTTCCTCCACTGGCTAGCAAATCACTTCTCTTCTCTGAGCCCCGGCCTCCCCATTTGTAAAGCAGAGACAACCCCTCGTGTCTCATAGGCCTATTGGAATCCTCCATGAGAGCAGGTGTGTGTCATGGGCCCAGTACTGTATCTCTCACACAGTCAGTGCTCAGTACACCTTGGGGAGCAGCTGAGTTGTTCATGACACAATGGCTTCTTTGAGCTAAGAGTCGGGGCAAGGGGGAGGATGCTCTGCACCCCCTTCCACACACGCACAACACACAGCTTCTAGGTAAACTCAGCAACCAGGAGAATTGTGGGATTTCATCTATGGTTCCTATCCCTGCACCACGTACCATGCCATGAAGCTACTTACCGGCTCGATTTTCAGAGCATTTCGGTAGCAACCGAAGAAAGCCGCCTGGGCCTTGAGGAAGGCTCTGGCCACACCATCTCCGGTGGTTGTGGAGACCTTCTTGAGCCTGCTCTTCAGTGAGGAAATCTGGTGACGGAGAGAAAAGCAGCACACGATGAGGGCAGGGTTGGAGGAAGATGGCTTTCTAATGGCTAGAGGATCACTTTGTGTGGTGATTGATGTGGTACCTCAGCTCCTGGGAGAACAAAAAGGCACCCAATATAAGAGTTTTAGAAATTTAAATGAATGGCATTCCCATTAGAGCATGTCTAATTTTTTTTTCCTTCCCTCCGCTATCAACTATGTGCCTGGAAAATGCTTTCATATAAGTTTTCTTTCTTTAATTCTTTACTACTCCTATGAGGATGGGATTCGTGTCCCCATATGGAGAACCAGTCTCAGAGAGACTGCGGTTACAAACCCTAGAAGTAGCCAAGTTGGAAAATGGACCGCAATCTTAGTCTTCAGAGGAAGAGTGGCAGCTTAGAGATAACACTCCCAGTAGGTCAGAACAAAAGGAACACGAGAACTGTAGCAGCGTAGGAGAACTGGGCATACTCAGAGTGCAAACGGAAGCCCCGAGGTCCTTACAAGGGGGCTAGAAATGGGTTGCAAATTTGTCTTTAGAGCCTCCTTGTGGCCAAAAACAAAGAAGAAAAGCTGTGTGAATGCCTGGGTTCATATGTGACAAACAAACCAGCCACTCAAATGAACACAGATCTTTTTTTTCCTGTGTAGACAATCTATAGCTTCCTTCCAATAGCTAAAACTGTCAGCAAAGCTAAAAGTTCGAATCACTGACCGTGGGTGAACTGATGGACTCGGAATACAAGGGCGGTTCAAGGGGAAATTAAATGAAAACATAATGGAATTTTCTACCAACTTTTTGAAGCCTCATATTTTATTTTATTTTTTTCAAACTCTTATGTTTATTTATCATATCTATCTTTTGAAGCCTATTATATTTTAGAAATGACCCATGGATATTGGCTTTGTGACTAAGGTTCTTTTTTTTAAAAAAAGAAAAGTTTATTGAGATATACTCATATACCATGACATCCATTTATTTAATGTTACAGTTCAGTAGTTTGAGGCATTTACAGAAGGTTATGCAACTGCCAGGAGCCCTGGTGGTGCTGTGGCTAAAGTGCTTGGCAGCTAGCCATTCTGTGGAGAACGACGTGACAGTTTCTGTAGATGTACAGCTTTGGAAACCCAAGGGGGCAATTCCACCCTGACCTCTAGGGTCCTTAAGAGTCAAAACCAAGTTGATGGCAATGAATTTGCTTCACTTTAAACCATCATTATTATAGGATTCCAGAATACTTTTGTCACCCCAAAAGGAAACCCAATACTCACTGTCAGTTACTCTTCTTCCACCACCACCCCGGCGGCTTACCTTCCCTGCTGACTCCATTCTAGGCATCCACTAATCTCTGTTCTGTCCCTATCAATTTATCTATTTCGGACATTTTGTTCATACATCATGTGCATTTGTGTATGTGGGTGACGGATTTCTTTCACTCAGTGCAATGTCTCCCAAGCTCATCCGTGTTTAAGTACGAATAGCACTTGTTTTTCTGGCCGAATAATATTCCATCGCATTGACACACCATATTGTATTTATCCATTCATTAGTGGGTGGGCAGTTGGCTTATTCACACTTCTTGGGTATCGGAAATAATGTTGTCATGAACATTCATGAACACGTTGTTTGGTGGAGATGGGAGTGAGTTTGAGGCAGTGCCCAGCCCCCAATAAGCCATCAGAAGGGCCAGCTGAGTCTTGAGGAAGAATGTCCTGGCCACTCGCTTGGATCATAAACTGATGAGGGTGGCGTGTTGGGGCCCCCTGCTGTGCAAGGTGGACAGAGGGTCTTGGCTACTCCACTTGTGCACACACGGAGGTCACAGAAAAGAATGTGCCTCCCAAAGCAGTTTGGGGTCTGTCTCAACACCCTGGTATGAAGAACTGACATTTCGTGACTCCACTGCCCTGCCCCTTTCCCGGACATGAAGCTCCAGTGCCACCGTGGTGAGACCGCACAGTGGTCAGGAACAGTGTGGGCCAGGCTCAGCAGCTGGCCAGCCTTGGAGTGAAAATGTGAAAAAGAAACATGTTCTATTTAAATGTTAAAAAATATCGTCCACCCCCAAATAATAAAAAGATCTCACCCTTCCTGGGAACTAGGGTGACATTTCCATCCACCGAATTGGCACAAGCCATGGTGGCTCTTCCTCCCGCTCCTCAAAGGCCTTGGGCCACCTGTGCTGCAGATAATTCCTCACTTAACCTGCCGGGCCTCTTTCATTCAGGAGGTGTTTAATTACCTCGGATTCACACCGCTGCACTTCAGGTGAGCCTCTCCTAATGGCCTCATTACCATCTTACACAAAGAAGTGGCCACCTGATAGTAACTTAGCAAATACTGCCTTCCTGCTCCCCCAGCTGGTCTGAAACCAGCCAAGTGGTCCTGGGCTCTGGGTGCCCTCCTCACCACTTGAGCCGAGACTTCTGAAGACCTCACCTCTCCCCTCAACATGTGGACGCCTTTTGTCTTGACCTTTCAACGCTTCAAACTTGGAGACTTCAAGTATGTGAGGACCTGATAGCTGGGGATAGCACTGTGTCTTTTAAACCAAAGAGAAGAAAATGGAAGGTTTCAACCCCACTGTCATGCATCTGTGTACAGCGTGACTCGCTTTGAGCATTCCTGGGGCACTGGTCAAATCATTCACAGTGGGTTCATTGGGGAATAGAATTTGGGGTAAGAATTCCCTTAATCAGGTATCACAGGAGGAAACAAAAGGAGAGGGTTCAGAATGGAGTTCAGCCCATCTCCTGGAAGCTCCCCTTCTTGTCCTCCGTGTTCCACCTTGGTTACCTGCACATCCACTGGCCAGTCTCCTAGGTCAGATATAGTCACAAGGTAGCTGTATTCCAGCTTTCTTCTTCCCTTTCCACAACCATTCACCACATCTTATCAAGAACACCACAAACATGCCCATGACCTTGGCTCTGTGCTGGTCAGCTCCATCCTTCATCTCTAACCCAGATTGGCAAAGCCATTTCCTAAATGGGCTCCCTGCATTCTGTTTCTCCTCCATGCCATCCACCCACAGTAGTCCTGGACGACTCTGCAAAGTAACAATCGGATCCCTCTTTTCCTTCATTCAAAACCTCTTCATTACCTTCAAGAAAAGGCAATGCCTTCCATGATGCACACCTTCCCGACACAATTGCTGAAGACAAATGTATGCATGAGCACATGTGGTGAAGAAAGCTGATGGTGCCTGGCTATCAAAAGATATAGAGTTTGGGGTCTTAAAAGCTTGAAGGTAAATAAGTGGCCATCTAGCTCAGAAGCAACAAAGCCCACATGGAAGAAGCACACCAGCCTGTGTGACCACAAGGTGTCGAAGGGATCAGGTATCACACATCAAAGAACAAGAAATAATATCATTGTAAATGAGGGTGAGTGCAGTGGAGACCCAAAGCCCATCTGTAGGCAACTGGACACCCCCTTACAGAAGGGTTGTGGGGAGGAGATGAGCCAATCAGGGTGCAGGGTAGCAATGATGAAACCTACAACTTTCCTCTAGTTATTACATGCTTCCTTTCCCCACTATCATGATCCCAATTCTACCTTACAAATCTGGCTAGATCAGAGGATGTACATTGGTACAGATTGGAAGGGAAACACAGGGAATCCAGGACAGATGATCCCTTCAGGACCAGTGGTGAGAGTGGTGATACCAGGAGGGTAGAGGGAAGGTGGGGTAGAAAGATCTACACATGACCTCCTCCCTGGGGGATGGACAACATAATAGTGGGTGAAGGGAGATGTCGGACAGTGTAAGATATGACAAAATAACAATAATTTATAAATTATCAAGTGTTCCTGAGGGAGGGGGAGCAGGGAGGGAGGGTAAAAAATGAGGAGCTGATATCAAGGGCTCAAATAGAAAGCAAATGCTTTGAGAATGATGATGGCAACAAATATACAAATGTGCTTGACACAATGGATGTATGTATGGATTGTGATGAGTTGTACGAGTCCCCAATAAAATGATTTTTTTTAAAAAAGAAAGAAAAGGCAATGCCCAAACTCCTCAGAGCAGTCTGAGAGAGATTTCTTCGTCTGCCACAGTCAGTGTTGTACCTGACCAACAATGAACTGCTCAGAATCCAGAAGCATGCACAGCCTCCAATCCCTACCAAGCTGAAAACCTTGAGATACCTCCTGGCCCTTCCTCTCCTGCTTGGGAACAGCGAGTCACCCTTTGAAAGCCAGGCCAATGGTCTATCAGTGAAGGCCTGTTAAATAAATGATAACAAAAGCTCACAATGAAGTGCTGCCAAGTTGCTAAAAAACAACTGTGAACTAGCCTGAAGTGTGTCGAGCTCTGTCCAATAGGAAAAGACTCCAAGTTGTACAGCAGGGACCGTTTACAACGTACAGATATGCATGTTTATAGACAACAAGGGCATTTCATTCTGTTGTACAGAGTCGCTCTGAGTTGGAACCGACTCAACGGCACCTCACCACCACCACCACCGCATCCTTATCACTCAAAACTCGCTGCCATCGAGTCCAGTCCAACTCATGAGACAGGGTAGAACGGTCCCCTGTGGGTTTCCAGGACTAGAACTATTCCTTGGAATAGAAAGCCTCGTCTTTCTCCAGAGGAGCGGCTGGTAGTTTCAAACTGCTGACCTTGTGGCTAGCAGCCCAATCCACAACCACGCCATCACCAGGTCTCCTGCCATGTGTACGTACGCAGTAAAACCTGGAAAGGCCATGCAATGCTCTCTAACCAGGCAGGGGTACTTTCGATTGTGTACACGCTTGGTTGTTTTGGTCGTCCTTTATCAAAAAGCATATGTTACCTTTTATAATAAAGAATTAATAGGAGGTATTTGTCTTTAATCATCACATTCAGCCTTGCTTTGGGTGAAGGGAAAGAAGGAATCCAGATGCCCCCCCATCTGTGAAGACTTCACTGGCTCTGAGGCAGGGTTAATGATGCCTTGTCCAGGCCCCCTCGGACTGCGTGGGGGTTCTGTCTTCAGCCACAGGTCTGCTGCCTCTCCGGCTAGACCACCATTTCCAGAAGGTCTGGCAATCAGCCCCGGGCCTGCCCCAGTGTAGTAGCTCAGCACTTGCTGCTGAATGAAAGACCAGATGAGTGAGTGCTCCCAGATGATGAAAGGCATTTCCAGTAGCTGAGCCTCTTTGCTTGAAGAAATATCCAAGGCCGCATTCTTGAGAGGACCAGGGATTGAGCATTTGAAGAAACTAATGATTAGTGGTATTCATCTAGCCGCTTTCTGCAGAAGGCCATTGCTACGATGAAGCCAAAATTGCAAGGAAAATGACCCTCTGCGTTCTTAATGAGTTAAAGCAAGCACCCAGACCTGACTTACACAACCGGCACCACAAATCCAACATGTCTATTTAAGAAAACCATGCAAAGGGGTGCTTACACTGTATGCATCGTCATGCTATGGCTTAGTCCTTAATATGACAAGCCATTTACATGCCTTCCTTCCCATTAGAAATGAAAATGACCCTTGCAAACATACCAGCAGCACTTGACAAGCATAGGTTTCTTTCTTTACCACTTGGTTCCGATTTGGAGAGAGGGCAGGGAGAATTAACGATGGCATATTATTCATGTCTGCCTTTATCCCCACTTCTCTCCCCCAGTTCTGGGACCTTCATATCTTGCAGTAACTTTCCTCAGCTCTGGGGTTAAAGACTGGCCTTCAAGGAAGGCCCTGTATGATTTACAGAGACTGCTGTAAGATGCAAGGCTCCTGCTTCCCCTCCAAGTCTTTGGCCATACCACTCTAAAGTCCTGTCACACTAGCTTCGTCCACAGGCCCGGATCATTCGATGGGACATCTCTCTGTTAGGAAGCACTCCCTTGCCTAGAATTCAGCACTGCTCAGCAGAGCCTTCTGCAAAGATGGGAACCCTCTATTATCAGCATGGCCCAAGGGCCCAAGGTGGTAGCTACTAGCTACAGTGGCAAGTGAGCACCTATCATGCAGCTACTGTGGCTGGAGGAGTGAATTAATCTTTTGTTAATAGTACATATGGGCAGTGGCTACTCTACTGGCTGGCATGAGATCCTAGGTTAATCCTCACTTACTCCTCAGACCTCAGTGTGACGATCACGTCCTCAGTTCTCCTCCCAAGACTAGACCAAGGCACTTCTGTTACACACTCCCGTTGCCCTTTTCTTTCAGAGCCTCAGCAATGTGTGAAGATGCATTTTGCAAGGATCTAGCTCTGCTCGCCTCTTCTTTGAGATGGATGGTTTGTGGCTATAGGGACCATGTCGTGCTCAGCACAAACCCTTAACCATGGACACATTTCTTCTAGCAGGTTAGTCTATAGCAAGAGGTCCCACTTCTCAACCGCTGGAAGTAACACTTACTACTGCGTGTCAGAATTGGAACTAAAAGATAGTGTGTTTGTTTTTTTAATAAATTATTTACCCACAGCGGGGAAGAGCAATTGAACCACGCTTTCCTTTCTCCCTCTCTTTAAAAAAATTGGCCTTTAAGGCCCGAGGCAAGTTGAGTCTTCCTTTCCTGAAGAAACCAGACATCAGACTTTGTTCTAACATCCCCTGGGGAATGTCTGGGTCTGGAGAGGGGAGAAGGAATTCCTGACTTATGTTCCCTTGCTCTGAGGGAAGGGAATGTTGGCTTCTTGTTACCTACCTGTTGGCAAAGGGAACTGGCCCCAGGGAATCGACCTAGGCTTTAGGTGGTTCTTGCCTCAAAGATGAAGTACAAAGCCTTGGTTTTTAAAGGGAAGCCCAGTCCACTCTCTTTCCCAGTAATTAACTTCAGGGAAAAACCAGGGATTCGCCAGGAGAGAGAAGCAGGCATTAGAAGTTATCAAGCACTCTATTCAGTCCCCAGTGCCATGGCAGGTATCTCCACACACAGTATTGTATTAAAATTTCAGAACAATTGGGTTAGGCAGGTCAGTTACGCCCTGAGGTAGTTAGTTTATTGTGCCAACCTGGCCGATAAACACGTGTGGGGTTAATTGAAGGGTGGAGAGAGAAATGGCTCGGTGAGCCTTGCTTCGGGTGTTCTCGGGTCTCTGGCTTTCTGATGGTTGGACCAGGGTGCAGCTACCTTAGCCAGGTCCCTGCTTCAGCTGGCAAGGCTCACTTCCTGCAAGACATCCCTGAGGAGAAGCCGCATGGACCTACCATGATGCAGCCCTGGGTGCTGGTGCAGCCGTGGAAACCCCTGCCAACGCTGAGATGCTTACACGTTCACTGATTTGACTTTCCTCCTGCAGTCGGTGTCACAGTGTGTGTTTTGTGAGATGGAGGAGGACTTGGTGGATTGGTGTTGGACATAAGGGTTAATGTTGGACTTGTGGGCTCGGGCAGCACTGGGTTGGGCTATTTTTTTGATGTGCACTTAACCTTTATATAAAACTCTCTCTTATATATGAGTTTCTATGGATTTGTTTCTCTAAAGTACCAAGACTAACACACCCCACAGCATAGATGAGGACAGTGAGACTCAGTCCAACACCACACAACCACGGCAGCAAGGGCCAGAGCCAATGGCAAGTTCAGGTCTGTTCTATTCCAAAGCTGATACTATTCCATTCATTCTGGCTGCTGTCTAAGTTTCTTAGACCAGCAAATTAGATTTGTTCATGATTCTAGTTTTTTCTGCACCTCCCAACTTTAATATATCTCCACCATTGCTTCCTCTCCTTCCTTGCATTTCTGTTGCTTTCTTGAGAACATGGTTGTACCTTGACCTCAGTTGGCTTTAATTACTTCTGCTGTATTCCATTTCCCCCTCAAAGGTTCAGGCTCTCCATAGGGGACAGCAGGGGAGATGCTAGTTACAGGGGAGCTCTGAGTCTGTGTTAGCTATGACCCCAGGGGCCCAGGTCTCTGCTACCTCCATCTCTCCTAACATCTCGTGGGCTATGTTTAAGCTAGAAAGTTAGAGGCTAGTGTTAACAATTCTAAGCAGTTTTTTATTAGACAAAAGGATCAATTTTCATTATGTGACTTGGCTACTTCACTGTATGCGCTAATGGCTCTGCTGAGCGTCCTCCATACAAACTATCGAGTCCTTAGGCTGCCATTCTTGGCATAAACATGTAAAATTTGAGAACAAGAAAGAAAGTCCCAGTTCTGGTCCCTGACACACAAAGCTCAGGAGGAGGCCCGCACTCTGCTAGTCACTCAGATCCCTCCCCACCCAGGAGCCCAATCTTGGCATTTTTAACTGTAACACACAGTAGTAAAGGCTTGCATTTTTTATCTAGTCATAAACCTCACCATCCTTCGAATACTTAAAACATTTTTGGGGGCCAGAGGAAGTGAAATTTCCTCATAAAACAATTTAGCTCTACTAGCACTCTACATACATACACACACACACACACACACACACACACACACAGAGACACCACACAAATTAATGTAACTAGATTTTCCTGCCTAGCTAAAGGATGCTACAAGATCTGAACTCCAAATAAATGTGCATATATATATATATAGTCTTAGGTGGTCTCTCAATAAAAAGATGGCCTCTAACCAAATATATGTATGCAAGGATGCATGTATATACATACATATACACATACATACATGTATCATGGGGAGAATTTTAAAAGAAGGGTCTTCCCCCCCCCCCCATACTTCTGGCAGTTCAGGTTAAAGGGCAGATTTAAGCTCTCACCATGTTTCGCAGTGCAATCTGTGCAGTGCCGCGTAATGAAATGGTTCAGTAAAGGTGCTTGTGGAGATTCTTTTAATTAGGGCTAAGGCTTTTCAGTTGTCAACATGAATAAACCGAGAAGCATTCTCTTGCAAACACAACACACAAAATAAAAATGTAAGTTACCTTTGAAAAAAACAGAAATGCCATACTTACAAAGGGAAGTTATACATGGTGTGTGTGCGTGTGTGTGCGCGCACACGCGCATACGTATGTGTATGTGTTTAGGCATGCATTCAACATAGCCTCCACTCATTAAAAAAGACAAAAAACAATGCCTTTCAATAAGACATTGAAAATTAAAAAATAAACGGAGTGCTCTATTCTTAATGAAGTAGAGCACTACTGCTCAGTTTTGCTAAAAGGTATTTGGTCAAAGACTAAAGTTAATCATAGCTCAGAATGACGATTAAGAGACTAACTTTCTTGATGAGCAAAGTTGCCTTTCCATTGAAATATAATTCTCCAGATCAGTGATATCTCGGCCAGACAAGTAAATGCCCTAGATGACTCCTGAAAACTTTCATGACACTGATTAAAAAATGTACCAAAATGCAATTTTGCCTTCAGCATCACTAGCTGTGGCCCAAAAGATGAACGTATCATAGCGGGAACATCAGGATTCCTGTTTTTTCAAAACTGTGTTGAAAAACAAAACCACTTAGATTTAGATTTTTTTTTTTAAAGTCATTTGTTCAGAGCTGACTCTAGGGATTAGAATTCACAAAATGAAAACTTCAAGAAAGTGGTGGGCTGCTTGGGGAAGCAGGAGTAGAGGTGCACTGAGCTCTGATGGAGAAAGCAAAATTAAGTAAGCTACTACAAACACCAACTGGAATTCAGGTTTGGATGATGTTCTGGACTGAGGGATGCCCCCCCCCCCCCACCAACCGCCCCCGCCCCAAATCCATGGAGTAAGTTCTAGCCTATGAACCTGTGGAAGGAACAAGCCCTGCTGGCGTAGTGGTTATGCACTGGGCTTTGATCGGGAAGGCCAGCAGTTTGAAACCACAAGTTTCTCCAAAGGAAAACTACAGGGTTTATCGGAAACATACAAGGGCACTTCCCCCGTCTTACAGAGTCGCTCTGACTCAGTATTGATTCGATGGCAGTGAGTTTGGTTTTTTTTTTGGTTTGGGTACCAGTGGTTATAATTCCGTTTGGATTTTCTCTATTATGTGAATGTGGCAGGATTAGCATAGAGTGTATCTCTTATCTCATAGGGGTAATCTCTTTTAAGATAGAAAAGGAATTAATCAAGATAATAAGGTACAGATGAGTGAAGAAGGACAAGCCACCCGAGGGCTATCCCAGAGCAGAAGCTCAGAAGAGACCAGACCCTGCCTCCAGAGCAGACTGAAAGAACGTCTTCCCTTAGAACCACCACCCTGAACTTGCACTTTTAGCCTCTTACCGTGGGAGAAAATACATTTCTGTTTGGTGAAGCCATCCACTTGTGGTAATGCTGTTACAGCAGCGCCAGATAACTAACACAGATGGTGGCAAAGGTATTCACAAATGCAAACTGTTTTTTGAGACTTGAAGGGTAATGAGTGACCCACGGTGGCTCACATGGAACAGTGAGCTCATGTAATCATTAGTCAACACATGCCCAGTGAGTTGCAAGCCTGTGCATACAACAACCCATCGTATTGCTCCACTCTGGGTTCACACAGACCAGAGTTCATATCCTGACTCAGCTGCTTACTATTAGTTGAATAACCTGTGACGAAGGCACATTAGTTACTTAACTTCTTTTCTTCATCAATCAAAAGATAAAGTAGGCTCCCTCCAACTTCCTTGAAGGATTATGGAGAGCCAACGTCAAGATTCTCAAAACTGTGAGCACAGTACGTGGCACACAGTAGGGGCCTAATAGATGGTGATTATTCTTCTACACTAGCCCAAACGCAAAGCTAATTCTATACAAGCTATTATTTTAGCATCAAAAAAAAGAATGCGCTCACAATTAACATTTTTTCCAGGGCATCAATAACTGAAATGTCACTCATTATGCTGAGCCTAGTGGATTTATTTAGTGACCCAAACTCTGTGTGTGTTTGGGAGCTAATGAAGTACTTGGTGTTTACAAAGATAAAAGCCGGATTTGTCTCAGCAGCAATCCTGGGCTGAGTGGATATAGATTTCCACGCTCAGGGACACAGCCAGGCCAGATCCATGGTGGAGCACATGGATACATCTGCACAGAGCGAGAGATCTCCCAAGGGGCTCCAGGCATCTCCACCTCCTCAGGAGAGAAACACACACACACACACACACACACACACACACTCACACTCACGCGAAGGGGGGTGGGTAGGAAGTGAATATAATAGAAGTGTTTCACAGTGTCCCTGCTGTGATGAACAACTTGATCCACTTACAGTTCCAAACACATGATGCATAAAAGAGCTGACAGAAATTCAATTCTTGCAAAGAAAAGCATCTGCTCTCTAGTGGGAACGGCCAAATATTAAGCAGTTTTAAGGCAGGGCAAAGACCGAGAAGAGCACACTTCATTATCTAGATAGCGAGAGTAAAGAAATGCAGGGGACTACAAACCACGGGAAGAGTAGCCGAGATTCCAAGCATTAATTACCTGGAGTAAAAGGATTCAAGTTAAATCTTTGTTACGACAAATATTAAACCCAGCTGTGTTTATGTAGCAGTTGTGAAAAAGAAGAAAAAAGAAATCCGTGTACAGTATCTGTGAGCTCTGCCAGTTAATTGAATTTGCTGGCAGCTCTTCCTCCGCCACGAGCCAAACATCCTCAAAGATAAAATGTAGCTTTTAAACAGACCTGGGGAAAACGGAATCAAGAAATTTCAACCAATAAAACACAGCGCTTTATGGGTATAAAGTAAAGTAAAATTCAGTAATGAAAGGAAGGAAGTCTCTTAAACATTTACTGCATTCCAGAGCTTGGAGCTGCGGTTTATTGCTGAGGTCTCTTCTGATGTCCCACAGTGCTCCTGCTCCAGCATCTTTAATGAAGTCCCATAAACTGCCATAAACGACTCGATTGCTGACAAATCATGCACACACGCTCAGGGCAAGGCTCACTCCCTTCGTTGCATGAAATGTACAAGTCATTGAGTGGACACTGTCATCAAGAGTGCCCCAACAGAGCACAGAGCCCTGCAGACAATTCCTTAAAAACTAGAGGGGTGACCGGGCCCTGGGAATACTCACAAGAATTCTCTTCAGCAAATTGTCTCCTGACACCAAGGCCAACGCCAGTCAATTTGGAGTGGGAAGAAGTTTTGGTTAGATTCTTTGGAACCAAAGAAGCAAAAGGAGATTGGAGTCAGCACTCTAATCTTGGTCTGGTTTAAATGGGCACCAGCCCAGAGACCAGGGCTTACAGTAATGCTTATCTTATCATACCATTTCTCGGGGTTTTTAAAAATCGTTGCTGATTCTCCACTGCCCAAAATGTACAGTCCAAACATGTTCCTATGACTGAAGGCCATTCCTAATCTGCTCTCTCCTGTCTACTCCTTTGGCCTCAACTTTTGGCTTTCCCAAACCACACACCCATGTTCCAGCTGTGCTAGACAATTAATCCCCACCCACACACGGTATACTTTTGTTCACACCACCAGTCTCCCGGCATTCCACTTCCAGCTCCCAGTCTGCTGGTCTCTCCTTTACCAGGAACAGTGATGGCTTCGTAGACATCCCGACGCCCTTATGGCCAGACAAATGAGTATGCACCCCAAACACAGTGTCTGAACAAAAGATGGACGTGTAACCCCCACTCCCGAACTACTTTAGCTGCTGTGCAATTGAAGCAGAAATGCCCAGTGGCTACGGTGGATAGAAGCAACCTTGCTGGTGGGAAGTCCAAGTACACAGGAGAGCAGCAAGAGCCAAGGCAGGAAAAATAGGGTCATATTTGGGAACGTGAATTTTAGCTGGAGAAAAAAAATCAGGAACCACTCAAAGGCTTTAAATTGGCGAAAGGCCATGTTCTGGAATATCCCTTTGTTTACAGCACAAAGAATAGATTGGGAACGGAGGGTGGGGGTAAGACTGGCAGTCTACTATTAGTAATTCTATTAATCAGCATGCGATCACACTGAGAATAAGGTCGGAGTCTTACCATTTCTGTATCCATTACACCCAATATAAAGCCTGGCACAGAGTAGGTGCTCAGGAAGTGCTTATCGGATGAATAAACATTCTATTAGAGCCTGTGAACAATATATGCATTCATGTGGCAGAAGAATTTAGTCCACAAGGTCTATATGCACAAAGACTCCACATAAATACTCTATGTAATCATGGCCTGCCCGTGTCTGTAGCTGGTACTTCCTTTTCCTGTTGTGACTTTCAGAATGGGTTACTGCGTAGTTTACTGTTTAGACATTTCCCTAAAGGACAGATTGTTTAGGCCAGACAGCCTGTGTGTGCAGTCTGCAAGGACTTAGCCCCTTGCTTCGGGATCAAATGCATGCATGCTGACGCACAAAGCAGAGGTCCCACAGCAGCATGTCTGGAGCCGGATGGTTCTGGGGCTTTAGAGAAACATGGCACTAAGAAGTTCCAGCCAGTAAAGTCTTCAGCGATAGCCTAACCAGAAAGTCCACCTCTGCGCAGGTATTGCTCTCTCTCTAAGTGGCATGCAAAAGAGGTGAGGCAGGGAAATGACTCGGGTATACTGGAATCTGGGCCCTTTTGAACTACTTTTGCCTTTCAACTTCCAAAGGCAGCTAAATGGAGTGATTTCTAAAGCTCACTGTAGTAGAAGTTGAGTTGCTCCTGAGGTCACACTAAAACAAAACACCCATATTCAGTCAGTAAACATTTTTGAGCATACATTCGTTTGGGGGACAGATGAGGAGGTGTGTAAAGAACCGTTTTTAGTTCTTGTTTTGCAGGAGAACACAGACAGAAATGATGATTCCAGTATAGCAATGGCAGTGCAGAACCGGAGGGCTGTGCCACATGCTTTGAAAATACAAAGGCGAGAGTAGCGAACTAATGAGGGAGGGCCAAGAAGACGTGATTCTAGAAAAACTAGAAAACTGACTGGACTTAGAAGACACCAAAGGCATGGCACATACTGAGGAGACAATTGCCACCCTTCTAGCTTTGTCGAATGAAAAGGAAGCACAGCTTTGAATCACTTGCTGGCTCTAACACAAATAACATGGGCACTTACCATTACAGCTGCATTTTGATGAAAGCATTACTATTATATATATGTGAAAGTACTTTTCAAAAGTAGGTACTATCATATACGGATCGTGATGAAAATGGCTACCACCTTTTGGGGGGGTGGTGGTATCTAAAAATATGTATCAAAAGCCTTAATATTTTGCATACTCATGATTCAGTTGTTCCACTTCTAGGAAGCCATCCTGTCACCCACACTGTTGGGTAAAATAATATAAAGCTAAAACATTTCAGGAAGAGGATCAGACAGATGCATATGGCAAATACCCAGGTGGGCTGCCAACCAAAAGCTTGGAGGTTCAAGTCCACCCGGGGGTGTCTTGGAACACCAGTTCTCAACCTGTGGGTCGTGACCCCTTTGCAAGTTGAATGACCTTTTCACAGGGGTCTCCTGATTCATAACAGTAGCAAAATTACAGTTATGAAGTAGCAACAAAAATAACTTTATGGTTGGGGGGTTCACCACAACACGAGGAACTGCATTAAAGGGTCTCGGCATTAGGAAGGTTGAGAACCACTGTCTTGGAAGAAAGGCCTGATGGTCTCGTGCTGAAAACCCTGTCACTGCACAACTCTACTCTAATACATGTGGAGTTGCCACGAGTAGGAACCACCTCAGTAGCGACTGGCTTATCTATCCACACTGCACACTATGCTCAACTGCAAACATTTTCCTAATTAAGATGGTCACATATATCAGTGGTTTAAACATTTCTAGAAGGTGATAGAGTATATTTTACTTTGTAAACCCATAGGAATGTATTTACAATTGAAAAGCCTATGAAACAATTCTTACTCATATTATATATGATCCACTCTGATATTTTTTATTGAACCCTATTAAAAATGACCCACTACTAAACTGCTTTCATGATTCATTAACAGGTTACTACTTGCAATTGGAGGAATACCATTTTTAGGTTGGTACAGTAATATCGCAATGGCATTTAGTAGTCACGGCCAACTTGGCACTCAACAAGCACAGTAAAGTGCAGTTTGTTGCACATTGGCTTTCTCCTCTTTCTTCAGAAAAGGCACTCTGATTTCAGAAACCTTTGCTTTTCCGGATACTGCACAAAGTAGACAGTCAAATGTCGAATAAATAAATAAACAGGTTTCCCAAGGTCTACTGTTTAACCCAGATAGCACAGGCAGCTCATTCATCTCGTCATTTTACAAACATTCACTGACTGCTCATATGAAGCATGCACCATGCCAGGGTTGTGTTCAAAACCATGTAGAATCCAATGCTTGGTAGAGGAAAAGGGTTATATACATAAAGATCATGATACTGTGAGTACTATTAAAAAAAAAAAAAAGGTATGGAAAGAATGTGATGGAAGCCCAGAGGAGGGAGTAATAAACTGTGTGGGAGGGAAAAAAAATGTGGCTGCACAGGACAAGTGACACTGGGGTAGCATCCTGTCGGACAAAGAAGTTTCGCTGGATGGAGACAGAAGAACATTCTACATGGAAGTGAGAGCATGTACAGAAGCAGGGATGTGGAAGAGCACGAGGCATCTGGAGATTGGGATCATTCTCTATGTGGCTGGGAAATGCGGCCTGGGAGTTCAGACTGGGAGGTGACTGGGGTTAGCTTCCAGCTTGTGAAGAAGCTTAGATGCCACTCCGAAGGATTGGTAGTGCCCCACTCTGGACTGGGGCATTTTTAGTGCTCCTTAAATACACTCCTTTTCTTCAGCACCAATGCACACTTTACTCAATGTTGTTTATATCCCTCTAGAAACCTCTTGAATATCCCTCAAAAATTCTAGCAAGGACCACCTTTATGCAGTTTTAAAAATGGATTGCTAAAATTATTTACGATTCGCCCCACCCTCAAATAATATAGAGAAGACAGAGAAATTAAAGTCTTGGAGACGTTTAGTGAAAAATATAGAATATAAAATGGTATATGACATGGAAGAAGCACACCAGCCTGTCTGACCACGAGGTGCAGAAGAGACCAGACATCAAAGAACTAAAAATCAGATCAGTGGGTGCCCACCTTCCTGATACGATCACTGAAAACAAAGGTGTGCATAAGCAAAGGTGGTGAAGAAAGCTGATGGTGCCTGGCTATCAAAAGATATAGCATCTCGGGTCTTTAAGGCTGGAAGATAAACAAGCGGCCAACTAGCTCAGAAGCAACAAAGCCCACATGGAAGAAGCACACCAGTATATGTGACCACGAGCTGTCAAAGGGATTGGGTGTCAGGCATCAAGGAACAAGAAATCATGTCATTGTAAAGGTGGGTGAGTGCAAAGTGGAGACTCAGAGTCCATCGGTTGGCAACTGAATACCCCCCTGCTGAGGGATTCTGGGGAGGAGATAAGCTAATCAGGGTGCAGGGTAGCAATGATGAAACATATAACTTTCCTCTGGTTCTTTAATGCTTCCTTCCCCCCAATATCATGATCCCAATTCTGCCTTGAAAATCTGGCGAGACCAGAGGATGTACATTGGTACAGATAGCAACTTCAAACACAGGGAATCCAGGATAGATGACTCCATCAGGACCAGTGTTGAGAGGGGCAAGGCCTGGAGGGTGAAGGGAATGTGGGGTAGAGGGAAGAAACAATTACAAGGATCTAAATATAGCCTCCTCCCTGGGAGATGGACAGCAAAGAAGAGGGCGGAGGGAGACGTCGGACAGTGTAACTTATGACAAAACTATAATAATTTATGAATTATGAAGGGTTCAGGAGGGAGGGGGGAGGGAGGAAGGGGGGAAATGAGTAAATGATACTGAGAGTTAAAGTAGATAGCAAATGTTTTGAGATTGATGAGGGCAACAGGTGTACATATGTGCTTGACTCAATGGATGTTTGTATGGACTGTGATAATGTACAAGCCCTCAATAAAATAATTAAAAAAATAAAATGGTATATGTACAACTATAGTTTCCAATGTTGCCTACATTCTTCACAACCATAATTTTGAGTGGCTGCACTCCATTGAATAATAGCAGGAGAGATTACCTTAAGCACCTCCTAACTTTGGACGTTTAAATACTTCCAATTCGATTAACGTAAACAAGGTTACTAGGTGAGGTGGCTTTCCTCATTCAGGTGATTTGTCCGATATAAGCCTACAAGTAGAATAATGGGGTCAAAGGAAGGAAGCATTTTGATGACTCAGTACACATATTTGCCATAGAAAAGCTTGCTTTCAAAGAGCACCAGTCAGGTTACTAAAACCATATGGTGAGAGAAGGGAGAGGCTAAGTAGATTGTAAGGGATTCCACATATATGTACACATATACAAGCCTTTAAATTCCAGGCCAAGACAAATTAGAAAGGGCCCCAACTGAACCCTGGACAAACTTGCTCCTCTGGAGCATCACTGGGAAACTGGAAGAGTTTATATTTGCTTTTATGTAGCTTTTGAAAAGCTCTACAAACTCCCCATCCACTAAGTAGCATATACTTAAGGCTCTTGAAGGAACAAGAGATGCTCTTTAAACTTATGATAGGAGCAGATGAGGAGTGCTTGGTTAAATGGCTGTAGCGGGGAGTGTCACTATGTTCTCTATATCAACGTGGGCTAGAGACAAACATGAATCCTGTGACTAGGTGTTCAGAGTGGCGGGGGAGGGGGAAAGATGGCACATTCTTGTCATAGTCCTCCTCCAAAATCTACTGCCAGGGAATGATACTGTTAGTGAAAGCAATACACTTAGGAGTTTTACAGAACCCATCAAAGAACAAAGGCATTAATCTTGACAACCTCGCTTTTTCTTTCTTTCTTTTTTTTTTTAAAGACGGAAAAAGCCAACGGAGACAAGATGAAAACATCTGAGACTAAAATGTCCAGGCACCTCGCGGAAGGCCAGAACTACCCTTCCTCCCAGCTACCTTTTGCCCACAGTCATAAGTCATGTGAAGATGCACAGAGCTACTCTGAAAGCCACTCAATATTGGGACCCCTTTCAGAATGAATTGCCCAGGCCTGTTTTTTTAAAAAAATGAATGTTATTAAGTCATAATTTATATACAGTAAAATGCATGAATTCTAAGAGTGCAGGTCAGAGAGTTTGACAAATGTGTAAATCTGTGTAACCATCACCACAATTGAGAAACTCCAAAATGTTCACTGGTGCCCCTTGGCAGCCGGTCTTGCCCTCTCCATCCCAGCCCAAGGGTACCACCGATCTGCTCTCATCTACTTAGATTAGCTTTGTCTCATCCAGAGTTTTTAATTATTGAAGTCTTACCACAAGGGGGGCCTTCAAAAAGTTTGTGGAAAGTTTTCATGGTCTTTTAATTCTATTTTTTCCAATAAACTTTGTCAGGTTCCCTTGCATATACGTGCTGGTGTCTAACTTCTTTTGCTCAGGATCATGTATGCAAGATTCCTCCATGTTGTTCTGTGTGTCAGTCATGTGTTACAATGAAATTCTTGTAATGAAAAATAAGGGGTATGTGTAGCACTTGTTCATCCATCCACCAAGTATTGCACTCAGATTGCTCCTAGTCATTCTTTACTATGAATAACACTGCTACTCACATTCATATACAAGGCTCTATGACTGTATATATTTTCATTCTATTGCGTAAATACCTAAGGGTGGGATTGCTAGGGCAGGGGTTATGCACCGCAGAGAACACTGCCAAACTGCTTTCCAAAACACTCCCCTCAGCACTGCTAAGGGCTCAGTTGTTCAACATTCTCACCACTGCTCGGGGTAGCATCAGTCTTTGAACAGTTTTATGGTTGATTGAGGAAAAAATACAAACAGTAAGATCCACGGTTTTTGGTGTCTATTTCTATAAATTTTGAAAAACTATACAGGCATGTAACCATCACTACTATCAATACAGAGAAAAGTTCTACCACCCCAATATTTCCTTTTGTCCTTTTACAATCAATCACTTCTCTCACCCACAGCTCTTGCCAGCCACTCAGCTGATTCTACCTCTAAGTAGAATGTTATATAAATTGATTCTTTCACTTAGTATGTGGGAGAAAGATGAAGCTGAAGCTTTGTACTACTGTAACGATTTAGTCTCAGAAACCCACCAGGGCAGTTCTGCCCTGTCCGGTGTGGTCACTATGAGTCAGCATCGACTCCATGGGAGTGAGTTTGGTTTCGTTCCCTTAATAGAATCTATTTGAGATTTATATGTAAGGTTATTAGTTTATTTTTAATAATTTTCCATGTATGTTTATATATACTCCATCAGCTGAAGGATATTTAAATTGTCTTACTTTTGGTGATTGCTACGAACATTTATAGGAATGTTTTTGTTGGGTACATGAGTTTGTTTATTTTTTCTCCTACCATACCTAATAGAATTGCCAAGGCATATAGGAGGTATATATTTAATTCTTAGGAGAAACTTACTTTCTTTTAACCATATTTGAGGGCATGATGGTATCTCATTGTGGTATTAATTTGAACCCTAACACATAATGATGCTAAGTGTCTTATTTGACCATTGAATATCTTCATTTGTGAAGTGTCTCTCTAAGTCTTTTTTATGTATTTTAATTGGGGTGTCTTATTATTGACTTTAATAGATACTGGATAAAAGTATTTTTCAGATGTGTCTTAAGAATAATCTTCACAGTCTGTAGCTTGCTTTTTCATTTCTTCAATGGTGTCTTTTGAAGAGAATATTTTTTAAAATGACCTTTTATGAGGTCTAATTTATCACTTTTCTTTTATAATACATGCTTTTTAATATCTTTGTTGTTTATTTTCATAAAGACTTTCCCCTATATTTTCTAGCTGTTTTATAGTTTTACTTTTATGGCTAGGTCTATAATTAATTATGAGTAAATAATTGTATAGTATTAATTTGATAGTAACACTAGAGGTAAAGTCAAGAATAATTTTTTTTCTTCCAGATGGATAGTCAGTTGCTCCAGCAGCATTTGTTGAAAACAAAAACTATGCTTTTCCTATTGAATGACTTTGCCTATTTGCTGAAAGTCAATCCAATGTTCACTGAAAATAAATTTACTCTATTCTGTTCTACTGATCTATACTCCCAACTGTCCTGTCTTGACCACTATAATTCTGGTTACCACCACGCTGCTCGGACGGCTTACATGCTCCAGAGTCATATGCTCTGCTGCAAGCTCCCACACAACCTAGGTCCACGATGCTCAAGGGTGGGGGAGGTGTCGCAGCCCTGCAAAGGGCACAGCACCCCTCTCTTTCCCCAGACAAGCATTACAATTTTTTTTAGGTCTGGCTGGCAAGCCTCCTGCCCAGAGACATCTGGCTCTACCCACAGCACAGGGTCCTCCAAGGAGACCTCTGCTTGAGGCACCCTCAGACCTCTGCCCAGCGTGGGCAAGTGCTGCAGCTCTTCAACTCCACCTGCAAGCCTCCAGCCTGACGGCACTCAGTCCTCTCTCCAGGGCTCAGTAAACCACCACAGCGGACTCATTCTGCCAGATGGCAAGCCCACTGCCACTGTCTCTTGCCATCTCACAACGTCTTCAGTGTTAAACGCCCTTCCTTCTGAGCTAAGAGATGCTCAGTACAAGAATCCAAAGTTCTTGCACCAAAGCATGCCCTCTGCTTCAGATTCTTGATAGTAGAACAAGGTATCTCTGAACCTTCAGGAGATTGGTCTTTATATAAGCCTATTTCTTGTCAACTTCAAGGCATGCCCTTCGCACCAGGACCATGACTGACCAATCTCTTTGATAGATCACAAATAATCCAGCTTCCATAGTAAAGCGCCCAATCTCTTGCAAGACTGTGGACTAGTCAATCGTTTTGGGTGGGCTTTCAAGACCAAAGCTAGAATGGTCAGATAAAAGCCATTCACTGGACCACAAGGGATTACAAGACATTCCAGGTGATGTTGAATTTTATAACTTGGTTAAAGTAGTGTTTTCCATGTTTCTCTCTATTAAAGTCAGTACGTTTCCCTCTCTCTTCGTTGGAACTGAGTTACCAGCTCAAACAAGGGTGGAGGCAGGGGGTTAATAAGCTCCTTCTCTCTTGGGAAGGGAAAATATCTACAAATACGATTTAACATTTCCCCCTGAGGATTTATTTTTCTTATCCCTTCCACTCCAATCCTCCTTTGACTAGTGTTATTATAAAAAACCTTTACACATCCATTTACGTTTAACCTACCTGGGTCTTCATATTTAAAGTAAAAGTTTTATAAATCCCATGACTGAATCTTGCTTCTTAAACTAATCTTGCTTCTTAAACCTCTTTTAATTGGAATAGTAAGAACACATATGCTTAATGTACTTGTCAATATAGTTGGGTAAATCTACCATCTTGTTAACTTTTTATTTGCTCCATCTCTGTTTGGTCCCTTTTTCTTCACCCTATAGATAGTGTGCATTTCTACTACTGCCTACATATCTTGGCTTTCCTCATTCTTGATGCAGTGGTCTCCAAGGTTTACAATCGACATTTTAATGCATCAGTCTGCGTTCAAGTCATACCGTACAACCTCACATGTAAGAACCTGACAGCAGGAGACCTCTACTGCTCCATTTTCCATGTTCTTGGTGTGGTTATCACTTATTTTATTTCTACCTGTGTTGTAAAGCACAGAATATATTGGTACTGCTTGTATTTTAAACATTCAATTACCTCTTAGAGAAGTTAAATGAAAAACAAGCATCTTTTCTATTTGCCTACAGTATTCTTAATGATCCCTTTATTGGTATTTCCCTCTTGCATACTTTTTCTTCCATCTAAAGAACTTTCCAAAACATTTCTTGTAGGGTGGACCTACTGGGAATGCTTTCTTCGCACTTTCATGTGTATGAAAAAGTTTTCAGTTTCCTTCATTTGTAAAGACTATTTTCACTAGATATAGAATTATAGCCTGATAAACTTTTCTTTCATTACTTAAAAGATGTCATTTCATTATCTTTTAGCCTGTCAGTTTCTAACAGGAAATCTGTCATTCTTCTGTCTCCTGCTCTGTTGTTTTCCTCTAACTACTTGTAGGAGTTTCTCTTGATCACTGTTTTTGCTCAATTATCCTAAGGGGCCTTTGTGCGCTTGTCTTTGTGTCCATCATGGTGGAGGTTCACTGAGCTCCTTGGAGTATTGCTTTAAATAAAATAAAGTTTGTGGCAAAAATGGGTTATTATTCCTTTAACTAGTTCTTGTCTGTCTTCCTCTCCTGTCTGCTAGGATCCCATACACACAGTGCATAGCCATACTGTTATGTCTGCTCGCTCAGATGGTGCTGCAAATCACTGATCTCCCCCCCCCCGATCTTTCTTCTTCAGTTTGGAAAACTTTTATTGCTACATCTTCAAGTTCATTTACCTTTTCTTCTGCACGTCTAATCTATTCTTAAATCCAGCCAGTGGATTTTTCATTTCGGATCATTTTTCACCTCAAGACACTCCTTTTCATTCTTTCTACATCTCCTATTTTCCTCTCGCTGTAGTTTAGGATTTGCTTGAACTCTGTCAGCTATCTGTAATCCTCACAGTAGGAGTTTTAGGGGGCGTGTCTACTATTTTCACAATTATCTGTCCATTGCCACTGACTGATTCTGGTGGGTATGGGTCACTCTCTTGAGTCTTGACAAGTCTAGTACTTTTATGATATTTTGTTGGATGCCATGGATGTTGATGTTGTTGAGATTTGAATTTTGTTGTCTATTTTAAAAGAGGATTTTGATAGTGGTTAAATTTCTTCCAGAATGGACCGATCCTATCAAGGCTTTGAAAAAAGTTTTACTTTTTATTTCAATTGAACATGCATATATACACACATAGCTCATATATTGAAATTGAACATTTATACACACAGGTAGCTCATATATCGTGTATAGTTCAATAATTTCTTACCCATATAATCAGCACTCAAATTTTTAAAAAGCACCATCAACAAAAGTCACCCAGCACACTGCCAGCATCCCTGAAGCCCTCTAAGCGCTCCAAGCATATTTATTTATTTGCTTTTCATGCTTATTTATAAGCTTTATTAGGGCAGAGCTTAAAAAAACAACAAAACAAAACTTTACTGTAGAGGTAATTTACACCTCTTGGCAAGGTGTAAGCTCTTCCGGGGTCTCTACTGATGGTGTGTGTTCAAAGAGGCGTCTACTCTGTCTGGTCAGAAGTTGAATGATTCCCAGGCCTGTGTGAACTCTGAGAATTGTTCATTTTGTAGTATAACACTACACATAGGTAAATTAGCCCTCAGCTGATTAATCAAGAGGATCTAAAGCAAGTTCCGGGCCCTCTTTGGCTGCTTCCTGTCTGGTACTTTTGATACACAAATTTAGACCACTTTTCACCTAAACTCCGATCTCTGAACACCCCCTCAGACTGTGTGCTCTGCCAGGATCCCCTTCCTGTCACCAAAGTTCAGAAAACATTTTCAACATAAAAACCCAGGCGAGTTTTAGGCCTCGCCTCACTTGAGTCCATTCTCTCAGGAATCATACTCCTGTCCTTCCCACTGTCTAATGGTTTTGTTTTTATGAAACAGTTTATTTTGCATACTTGTCCTACTTCTTCATTGTTAATAGTGAGGGGATAAATCCAATGCCGTTTTTCCATCACTCTATCATGACCACTGGAAGAATCAAGGCCTCTTTTAATAAAATTTCTACCATGGATACCATCTAATGCAAGATTTCAACCACCAAAATAACTCAATCCACAGGTAAATCTATACAGACAGCAAATAGTTTAGTGATTCCTTGGGGGCATAGCAGGGAAGATTGGGGGGTGGGGGGAGGAGGTAGGAAGTTAATAGTAATGAGTACAAGAAGAAAATATTCTAAAATTGATTGGGTGATGATTGTACAACTCTTCAATCTTAATGTGATTGAACTGTTGAACTGTATGATTTGTGAGTTATATGCCAACAACAGTTTTTTTAAAAAAAGAAAAACAAGCAAATAAAAACACACAGTTCATATGTCTCTTGAAATTGTCTATCCATCTATCCAGTGGCTGCCAGACCCTTAAGGGACAAAGATGAATAAAACTTGACCCGGGAGGGAGGGAAGAAGGGGAAGGGAAGGGAAAAAATGAGGAGCTGATACCAAGGGCTCAAGTAGAAAGGAAATGCTTTGAAAATGATGATGGCAACATATGCACAAATGTGCTTGACACAATGCATGGATGGATTGTCATAAGAGTTGTACGAGCCCCTAATAAAATGATTTATTTAAATAAAAAGAAAAGAAACAGAACCAAAAGAAACAAAAAATAAAATCACCTTGATGCCTGCCCTCAAAGAACTCATAATTAAAGGGAAAGCCAGATGTGCGCCATAAAGCACAGTGCTGAGTGATAAGCACAATGATACAAGTAACATGAGGGGCTGTGGGACATAGAAAGACATGGTCAAACAGACCTGAGAGAGGAGGCCAGGCAGCTAACCATAATAATGGCAGTTCAAATCCACTGATTGCTCTATGGGAGGAAGATGAGGCTGTCTGCTTGCCTTAAAGAGCTACAGTCTCAGAAACTCTAAGGAGCAGTTCTGCTCTGCCTGTAGGGTCACTATAATCGATTTACTCCATAACTGTGGATTTGGGGTTAGTAGTGCTCAAAAGATCTATGTTTATACGCATTACCGTATATACTCAAGTATTAGCCAAGCCAAATATCGGCCGAGGCACCTAATTTTACCACAAAAACTTCAATAGAAATGTGCTGAAAAAACTTAGCATACACACGAGTATATACAGTGTGTGTGTGTGTGTGTGTGTGTGTGTGTGTGTGTATATATATATATATATATACAATTTAGCTTTTATAACAAAATCCTGTAGGCTGCTGGTCTCAAGGTCAGCAGTTTGAAACCACTAGCTGCTCTATGCGAGAAAGACGGGACATTCTGCTCCCACGAAGAGCGACAGTCTTGGAAACCCACAGGAGTTCAATTCTGTCCTATGAAGTCGCCATGAGCTGGAACCGACTCGAAGGTAGTGAGTTTATGAGGCAACTACGTTTCAGAGCGTTCAAGTATTTTGCCCAAGACTGCAGTTTGTAGGTGAAGAAGCTAGCACCCGAGCAAAGGTCTGTTAGATCCCAAAGCCAACAAAAGGAATTTGCCTCTAATATCTAGGCAATAGTAAGGTATAGGAGGATTTTTTTGGTGGGGGGGGAGGTCTTCAGAAGTTTTTGTTTAAAAAAATAATGTTAATTGCCAGAGTGATTTTAAGAAAATTAGTTACATTTATACTTTACAAAGGTCACTGTAAGGAAAAAGAGCTAAAGGGGAGAGCCTAGAGTTGGAAGACCGAGTTGAGAGGCTGCTGGCAGGAGAGAGACAAGGGCTTTGCCTGGGTACTGTTCAGGAGGGATGGAGAAGAGGATGTGAATTTGAGAAGGAATGAGAGGGAATGTAGGTTACAGGGAGTAAACAGGCAGCTTTGGCAAGAGGGACGGTTATCTTGCTGAGGGGTGGAGGTCCGCGGTGATCCTGTTGATCTGGCTAAAGGCACCAGGCCCTGTGCCAAGTGTAAGGTACACAGAGGTGACCAAAACATGATTCCTCCTCTAGAGATCTGATAGTTTACAAAGCCTTATGAAATCAAACCATACAGAATTCTATTGAAACACAACCAGCATCTCAGGGCCCACATGCGCTCCCCACTCCCATCTTTGGGATCCCTAAGCCTCATGCTGGAAACCACTGCTGTGGAACATTCTCAACCCTGTGACATGCCAGCTTGCAAACAGGAGGCCCCTGCAGCACAGGTTGAGCAGTCAGGGGGTGGAGGGGATTAATTGCCTCCCAACCCTACCTGTAATATGAAGGAGAGTTTTTCTTAACAAATGCAGGTATTGTTTATTGAACAGAGCTAACACACCAAGGTCGGTATCAAACGTTTTGGTTAAGTGCTCAGCTGCAATCTGCTTCTGTAAAGATTAAAGCCTAAGAAAGCCCTCATCCTTTGGGGGAATTCTACTCCATTCTGTCACCAGGCATCTATATGGGGCATAGACTGAGTTGATGGTACCTAAAACAACATTTATTTGTTGATGGTACCTAAAACAACAACTCTCATTTATTCTCAAAACGACCTGATCAGAAATCTGGTTACTCCTCTTTTGAACTGAGACTGAGAAAGAAAATGACTTGTGCAAATTTACTTTGGTGCCCAGAGGCCACCTCAGTTTTCACTGAAAAAGCATCCAGATGTGGCCGTCCTCAGGAAGCCTCCACTGCCCCCAACACTTTGTCACTCACTCCCCTGGGCCCTGCTGTGCCGGGCATCTGCCTCCTTTGTGGGCCCTGTTATTCCATACTGTCATGTGGGTGTCATTCACAGGTCAGATCCCCTCCTGGGATGTGTTTTCTGAAGGTGAGGATGGATCTGGTTCAGCTCTGCTGCCCAGTGCCCAGTAGAGGGTCAGAACACTGTATGCCGACGGGACCAGCAGTTATTGGTTCTTCTCCTGATTTCCATTCTGCATCCTGAGCTGTCAGGGGCTCTCTGGCCCTTCCTTGCACTTGATGTGCCTCAGGTTCACCTCCCACACTCATGGTCGATACCTGAGACTTGGTTTGGTTGTCCAGCTGCTGTTAAATCGCCGTGACTTAAAGGAAGAACTTCCCCACTGAAAGGGGCCAATTGTGGGCACCTCAGATCCCCTGAAACAAGGTAACAAAAAATATAGACAGGAGGCCCTAAGATCCCGAGTACTGTGGCCTGACATGCTTAGTGGCAAACTCTCAGTGGTCTATGACTTGGTCTTCCCGGCAGTGTGAGAGAGGAACAGCCATCCACCCTGTGATTGCAAGCTCAGCCCTGTCTCTTCCTGGCCCTATGATTCTGGCAGCTAGGCACACACTCTCCGTAAAAGGGAGAGAAAACCCACTCCGTAGGCTCTGCCTCAGGAATGAGCTCCTGAACATAGAAAGCCTTTAGAGAAAGCAATAGGTCTGGGTCCTCTACCTCTTTGTAGCTCTGGGGTTAAAATGGGAGCTGGGGTGGGGGTGGGGGGCGGGAAATACCTTCCTCACCTTGTATAAAGAGTAAGTTTGAGGTCAGTGATGAGCACTTAGCACAGTGTCCAGTACAGGGTGATGGAATGAATGAAGCTGTGGCCTGGCTACATTATCAATAGGAGCACATCTTTGTAGAACACAGTGATATCCCCAAAATGTCAGTCGCACTAAGCAGAGGGCTTTTAAACCATGTTGCAAGCCATTCTTAAAAACAAAACAAAACAAACAAACAAACAAACAAAAAAACAATCTCCTGGGGGCTCCCAGCAGGAATGGAGGGCCAGTGCCCATCAGGTAAAGCCAGCGCCATGCCAAGACACAGCTCCTAGACTAGACCCACAGGGCAGGAGCATGGTCTCTTGTCAGCGTACAAGTAAGACTAACATCACAGCTCTTTCAGCTGAAGAACCATGGAGACCAAACCAGAAATATCAAGACTGTACTTCCCTGTGGATGCTGAGCCTCCTCATTCCCATGGGCAGTGTGGCAGAGAAGGATCGACTTCAAACAGCTGCTCCAGGAGCAGCTCTGAGTAGCATGTGAGCCTGGTAGGTGTTGCCAGATGTTAAGAGTGGCAAGTGTGGCTGATAATGACTTTGCTACACAGAGGCCACATTGTGTCTCCACCTGAGGTGTAAGAGAGACTTGGGGCTCAAACAGCTACATTCAAAGTGCTGGCAGGAGATAAGCTGCTAAGGAGGAAAATGGCTTTGTTTGATGATGGTCCAGTTCAAGTTCAAGTTGCCAGAAGACTCGTATCAACCCCCCTCCCACCTCCCTGGCACCACACACAGGAAGCTGTCCATCCTGGACAGAGAAGGCCAGACCCTCAAGCTCCCAGAAAAAGAGGGGCCTGCTCTGACCCTGGGATCACAGGCTTTCAGACGCAAGTTCTAAGACCAAAGCAAAGCATTTCTGCACTTCTACACAAACCAGGTTCTCCGAAGGAACAGAGACCTGACTGCCGATCTGAGGCACAGGAAAAGCACAGCTCTCTCCTCTCCTCCCCTCATCCAACAAAGTCGTTCCCATCCACTGTGTAGGCTCACGGGACTCAGACCATCACCTATTACCTACCACATCATTCGGGAGACTCTGGAGGTCATCGAAGGGGGTCTCCAGGGTGTTGGTGTCCACATTCAGGATCACAACGTCATCCAGGGCCATATGTCTGACTCTCTGCAAGGTGGGGAAAAAAAATTCAGAAGAGAAAGTCCTCGAAGCATAGCAATATCCCCTGGCTTTCTCTCATGGAAGGGGGACAGGGAAGAAAGGTGACATTTGGCAAACGCTTATCACTAGATGACCACAGTTATTAGTTCAAAAACGTTGTGGTCGTCCCAAGTCCCCAGAGAGAAGGCGGGCTCACAGAAGCTAAGGAACATGCCCCAGGAAGAGAGAGAACTCTTCATACCCCAACTGTATTGATTCTTTTTCCTGGGTTTTCTTTTTCCTTTTTAACAGCAGCTGAAGCGTAAAGGTCTAAAGCCCCAGCCCCAGGAACTCAGCTCCACAACTAGGGTCTCATGACAGCAGCAGTCAATCTCTCCTCCTTTCAGATACCAAGGTGACTTGCCTGTCTCTTTGTCATCTCTTGCCATCCCTGGGTGTAGAGTATGGTGTACGGCCTAGGGTTGTTTTCCTTAAATTTGTTTTAAAGTATTAACTAGGCAGGACCTACTGATTCAATATGGTTCAATTTTCCACAGAAACCTAGCTAATAATGGCTCAGAGCTTTTGTTCACAAATCCTTACTCCATTGGCAGAGTTCAAAGGAAGAAGGGAAACTCACACCCAGTAGGTATTCAGGCTTGCTGAGGAGAAGCGAGGAGACGGAAAAACAAGAGTCTCCTGACTGGCAGCAGCTTCCCCTTGTCTGTGGACTCGACTGTGTGGATCCTGAGATTTGGAGTTTCAATATGATTTGCCCACTGCCAGACCCATCTATTTCCACTCTTACACCTACCTATCCACCCCAGTTTCAGGCGACCCTCCTAGCACACCACAAACTTTAGAACCTGTCTTTATTTTGTTCTGCTTAAGTAGAAATATACTGTAATGTACTGTCCAAATGGGGCCACCTGTGAATGTGACATGGCATATGATACCAGGGCAATAGGGATCATATGCAGCATACGGTTGCCTTATATATAAGGGGCAATTCCATTTTCAGGTAACCTCAGAGATGCTGCATGTGTCTGCGCATGAGTACACGAAAGATTTCCAGCCAGGGAAGTTAGAGCTGAAACATGCTAACCAGTATGCTTGCTGAATGCCATCGGTCCAGAGAGGGGAAAGGAGCGGGCTTTTCTTAATTCACCCAAGAGCATCACAGAGGCTGTACATCCTATAGACTAGACATATAGCTGGGCATCCTGGCAGGTACTGAAGCTCAAGTTGGCTGTAAACAGAGAACAATGACAAGGACCTGGTTTTGGGTGGGGCTTTCTTAGAGCTTTACTAACTTCATTTCATTCAACTCATATCATATCCCTGCAAAGTGTACATTCTGGCTCTCATTTTATTTAATCGGGGAACAAAGAGGTGAAGTCACGGGTGAGGTAACCCACGACTGGCTTCACCATCATGTTCCCTGAAGGAAACTGACCAGTCCCTCACCACCCTGTTCTCTACACCCACTGTCCCCTTTGTGGTCCTGTCTCCCCCCACGAGCTGTCCTCGGCTTGGCTCACCTCTGCACAATAACCAGCCCTGGGCAAAATGCCTGGTGCATGGTAAGCTCACTAATCCTGAGGGCCATGTACTCCTTCTCAAACCCCAGCTTCTAGAAGAGAGCTTGGGCCCAAAGATACACTTTTGAGATTTCTCCCAGCTGAATGGAAGCGCTATGCTCCCAAGGTTGGGGGGGTAAATGCTCCCAAGCAGCCATAAGGCTGGAATCCTTCCATCCACTTAACATGACCATTAGTCTCACACTCCGGCTATTCACTTTTCCAGGCCATTGGGAGTGATTCCACAAATCTATCAATCAATGTGTGACCTTTCCCTAAGTGCTTACTATGGGCTGAGAACCCCAGAGGAAGGGTAAGACTGCCTACTTCTGAGCTCATTCTCCCATCCCAAACATGAACAGATTGATCATTTATAAGGTAACAGCAAACCGACAGAGAATGAAGAAATGTCTTGTAAGGGAAATGTCCCTTACACATGAGGATGGCGAGACTTCATCTCACAGACTCTGGATCTGGGTCACCAGGAGGGACCAGTCCCTGGAAAAGGACATCATGTTGGTAAAGGGGAAGGTCAGCAAGAAGCGAGGTGTGCTGGTGCAGTGACTGCGTGGAGGAGGGTGGTAGTTAAACAAAGTCCCAGTGTGAGGGTGGTGTGGGACAGGGCAGTGACTTGTTCAGCTGTACACAGGGTCACAAGGAGTCCGAACCTAACAGGAATAGCGTTGTCTTACAACACTTTTGTTTGACCAAGCTCAATCCTCAGGGACGGTTAAGACTCATAAAAGACAAGGGAATTGCCTTGGGCTCTAATAGGTTAAATGGCTATCAATCAGCTGCTTGCTGGAAGTGAGAGAACTGGCAGCGACAACCATCTTTTGCACAGCAGAGTGCACACAGCCCTTTCACACAGATTCTGTCATCACCTCGATGTAGCTGGAGGCGAGGTCTCACCATCCCCGTTTCGAGAAAGAGAAACTGAGGCTGAGAGAGATGAAGGAAACTGCCCAGGGTTATGTGGCTACAGGTGGACCTCATCAGCAGTAAAATGCAAACAATGATGGAGTCTGCCTTCACCCCAGGCTACTCTTGGCTGCCAAGAGGCTTAGCGATAACACATATGCGGTGACTAACCACAGTAGTTACTATCATTACTGTTCTTATTTAAACTTTCATAATAGACACAGAGCCACAGACAATTGGAAAAGCTGCAGTAGCAATGGCTGGAGGACAAAAATCCTTCTAGCCCTACTCGGTAGCTTCTGGGCTCTCGCTTCAAAGGCTGTGGCACAGTCTCACTGGAGAAGGAGCCATGAGTGCATGACAGCTGGGCCAAGAACTCTCATCCTGGAGGACTGAGCTGGGGCCCCGGCTGACCTTCCAAAGAGCTCCTGACAGAAGCGGGCGGGAGGCATCAGGGTGGGGGACCAGAATTGGGGTGGCTTGTTCCCAGTGGGGCCGCTGCAGCAGAGCCCAGACCTTGGGGGCCCTCTGCAGCGGGGCTGGAATGGGCTTTTGATTTCTTCCCACTCCTGGCTGCAGGACTTGCTGGTTAAGCTGTGTGGAGTGTTTACTTTTCAAACACTGGCAACAGGCTGAAGAATTGGGGGGTGGGGGACAAAACAAAAAACCCTGGCTCCTTTTTCTGACTAAGCAGGCCAGGGTCCCCTTAGTAACCACAACGTCCAAGCACCAGGCTCCAGGCAAGAGCTGGGCTGGCACAATTTCCTCTTCTAGGATAATACTGCCCTCCTGGTGGCAAGACTCTTCCAAAAGGGCTGGCACTGAGCCAAGGGCCTTCCTGAAGCTTAGTGTTCCCAAAGAAAGACGTGCAGGCCGGCTTGGCTGGAGGGGGCCCTATCCCTGACAGGCACAAGGAAACAGAAGAAGAAGGCCCACCCAATCAGACCAGGGGTGTGGAGAGGGTGGGAGTTACTGGTGGAGAAGGAAGCGGGACCTGAGCATCTTCTCGATGAAGCCTAACAATGCCGAGAGAGATACTGGCATCTTCAGCGAAAGATGGGGAAACCGAGGCTCAGCAAAGTCCCAAAGTGCCCAAAGTCACTGCTTGTGACTGGCAGCAGAGCTGACTTCTGTATCTAGTTTTGACGCTAGAGCCTAACTTTTTCTGACGAACCAGTCCCAACTTCCATCAAGCTGACTCTGAGTAATGGGGCCCTCCCTACAGGCACCAGAGTTGAACCGTATTCCGCTAGATTAGGTTTTCAATGGCAGGCTTTGCAGAAGTAGGTTGCCAGGCTTTTCTTCTGAGGCACTTCCAAGTATACCAGAACCTCTGATCTTTTTGTTAGCAGCTGAGTGTGTTAAGCATTTGTACCACCCTGGGCTCCTTTCTGAACGTACCCTGAGAGCCAAGGATGCAGAACAAGTGCTCACGTACAGTTTGCAGTCGTAAAGTCTCAGGGCCTGCTTTTCTTGGCACAAAACAACACTTTTACTTTGTATCACAAAAATTCTATGCATATACTATATATAATTCTTTTTTCTTTTTTAAAGATAATTTTATTGGGGCTCTTACAGTTCTTATAATAATCCATACATCATTCGTATCAAGTATATTTGTACATATGTTGCCATCATTATTTTCTAAACATTTACTTTCTATTTGAGTCCTTGGTATCAGCTCCTCTTTTCCCCCACCCTCATGACCCCTTGATAAATTATAAATTATTATTTTCATTTCTTATACCAACCACTGTCTCCCTTTCCCCATGCTTTCTGTTGTTCATCCCCTGGGCGGGGAGTGGGGGTGGTGTATGGTTATATGTCGATTATTGCCCTCAGTTCCCCGGTATCACTACTCCCATTTCTATTCCTGAGGGGTTTATCTGACCTGGATTCCGTGTGTCCTGAGCTCTTATCTGTACCTGTGTACATGCTTTGGTCTAGTTTGCAGTGAAAGGCAGGACTGGAGTCACGATAGTGGAAGTGAGGAAGCCTCAAGGAACCAGAGGACTTTTGTGTGTTTCATTGGTGCTATACTACCCCTCTAGTTGACTCATCCCTTCCTTATGATCCTTCTGTGAGGGGATGTTCCATTGTCTACAGATGGGTTTTGGGTCTCTGCTCCAACCCGCCTCATTATCAACAGTATGTTTTTGTTTATTTGTTTTGGGTCTTCTGATTCCTGCTGGTATGCTTCTTCCATGTGAGCTTGTTGCTTCTCTGCTATATGGCCGCTAGTTTAAGTTCAAGCCTTTAAGACCCCAGATGTTATATCTTTTGATAGCCAGGCACCATCAGCTTTCTGCACATTTGCTTATGCACCCATTTTGTCTTCAGTGATCATGCTGGGAGGGTGAGCATCACGGAATGCCAGGTTGTTAAAACAAAGTGTTCTTGCATTAAGGCAGGGCTTGAGTCCAAAGTCCATCCGCTACCTCAATGTATTGCCATATAAATATATGTACATATGCCAGTACCTCTATTTTTATGAATTGATGTATTTACATATGTACACACCTATGTTTATACCTCCATCCATAGCTTTGCTTCCTAGATCTTTCCTCTGTTTCCTTTTTCCTTCCTCCTGCCCCACCATCACACTCGTCTTTCTTCTGCCTCTTAGTAATTCCTGTCAGCTAGATTGCTGTTGCTCCAACACCACCAGGATCTCTACATCCTCCTTGTTGTTGATTTTAATTTCCTAGTTGTTCCCCTGTATTTGGCATTGTTGGCTCACTGCTCCCTTCCCCTGCGCCCCCCCCGCCCCCCCCCCAAGTCTGTCCGGAACCATTGGTACCACTGCTTTCTCCTCGAGCTTGCTTCCCATGCCTATCTTATATAGGTAGGCAAACCAACAATAATGGAGGCAAGAGATTGAATAAAGAGAGAAAAATATCAAAATAATAACTAGCAAAAACAAAAAAGCATACATAATTTCAGGTCTGTCTGCTTAACTTTATGACTATCCCCCACTGGTCCTAGGGGTTCTGGGAACTGCCCCTCCTAGCCTGATATCTATTTTGGGGGCTTCTCAGGGGCTTTGTGGCTTTGCTTTGCTCCCGTTGTTCTTCTGTTATATTCTTTTCTTGGTTTACCCTGCTGTAGGGGGTTCCGACTGGACTAATTACGACTGTGTGTCCCTAGTATTGTCCTCTGTCACAGTATGCTCCAGCGAGGAGACATTGTGCTATTTAATTCTGAATCTAAATCTTAATGTTGCTTTCTGCTTTTCCCCGGGGATATAATATAGGCAACGCTCCACTGCATTGAAAGCTTTGTAAACATAATTTTAATTGCAAAAAATGTTCCACTTCAGAGAAACAAAGGCAAACAAGTCCCCTTTTGTTGATTGTTAGGTTCCAGTTTTATAAAAAAATCATTCTATAATGCTCTACATCCTAGTTTGGTGAGTAGCATCTGGAGTGGGTCTTGAGACCAAAGGACCTAGATGGTGCCCAGCTACCTCTGCCATCTGCTTTGTAAAGGGTCACATTAGCCGCTCCCTGATAGAGTGAGTGAAAAATATATCACAGAACTCAGACATAAAAAAGACCAACTTCCTGGTCAGATGAGAGTGGAACCCCCAAGAATCTGGCCCTTATCACCCTCCAGGCATAGAAATGAATGCACCCTGTTATTAGAATAAGTAACCATTGAAGATCAAAAGGACAGCTTTCAAGACAGAGACAAGAAAGAAGGCGAAATGGCACACAAGAACTCTGGGAGGAAGTGGGATAAGCAATGGTATATTGAGGCGGATCAAAATGGATGAGTTGAAGCAAAATGTGGATAAATGTAAAACTCATGATCTTATCTTCACCTAAATCACAATATAAAGGTTTAATATATACATACACATATAACCTATATATATAATTTTATTGGGGGGGGGTTCTTACAAATCTTATAACAATCCATCATTCAATGGTATTAAGCACATACATACATATGTTGCTATCACCATTTCATATATATATATATATTTGAAGCTTCAAAAAGGCTATCTAAGATATAACTATTGGTCTCTTACCATCTGGAGCAGAGGTGAAAGAAACCAAAGGCTCAAGGAAGAGATTAGTCCACAGGGCTAATGAGCCATGTGACCCTCAGCCTCTCTAGCCGAAGATCAGACGAACTGGCTACTACTACCAAGCCTGCTGACCAAGGATACAAAGGAGAGTCCCAGTTAGGAGGAGAATGTTTATCAAAACTCAAATTCATTAAATAAGTCAGATTTGCTGGACTGTTGGGAGACCCCCAAGACCAAGGTCCTAAAATAACCTTTTAACCTAGAGCTGAAGACATGCTGGAGGTCATAATTTAGCAAAAGAACAGACTGGCCTGGAAAAAAGAAACCATAGCACCTGTGAGGAATGCACTGCTTCAAATAATCAACTATACGAACATGAACAGTCAACACTTACACAGAAGCAAAGAGGAGATGGCAAGGAGGGGCAGCGAAATGGGATGGAGAAGAAAGGGCAGGCAGGGTGGAAATGGGGAGAGGGCTGAGGCATTGTGGGGATGAGAATCAATCTCACAGAATAACGTGTACATGAATGGTTACATGGGAAATCTAATTTATTTGAATGGCAAGCTTAAGCTTACACACACACACACACACACACACACACACACACAATTTCCCCCAAATTATTATTATAGGCATGATGCTTTGTACTTTAGGATGGATTCCTAGAAGTGGAATTTAGTTTCCACTTCTTAAAAAATATCCCTCTCAAATTCAACTTTTAGAGAGATATCTTTACTTCCAATTATTTTAAAGTCATTTTATCCACAGCTTGTGTTTCCTACTCGAAGTGAAGAAAAATCAGCAAAGACACGAGCAGATGTCAAAATAGTCCTCCAAAAACCCTACCCAATTAAAACACTTACTAGTACCGCAGCACACCGAGACAGCTCTCCGGTAGCTTGTCCCACCAACACATTCACTCTCTTTTTAGTTACAACATATGCCAAAGCTCCTGCCAGCTGCAAACCCTCCCCCCACCAGACTCTATAGGCTTTTCTCAGAATGAAGTGGGGGGGGTGGTGGTGGTGGTGGCGGACTGACATGCACACCGGCTTTCCAAATGGCACTTCTTGCACAGAGAAACACACAAAAATGGCATCTTCCCATAAATATTGTTCATCAAAAATGCCTTAAAATTTTTTTTTTTTTGCCTGACCCTTGCCTTCCAGGTAGTGAAGGGAATCAGAGTGTGGGAGATGATGACGGGCAGCAGGGATGGTATTGTTATGGGATGCTGTAGCATCAGCTCCCAGTATAAGTGAACAAAACTTGCCCTAGTCCTGCGACACTCTCACAATCATCATTATCCTTTCGCCAGGGAATAGTCTCTCCTTATAACATGTCCAAATTAAGCTAGAAAAAAATCTCTCCATCCTTGCTTCTAAGAAACATTCTGGCTGTACTTCTTCCAAGACAGATTTGTTCCTTCTTTTGACAGTCCATGATGTATAGTCACTACTCCTCACTAACACCGAAATTCAAATGCGGAGAGCAGGTAAGCTCTGAGTCTAAATAGATGCCTCACCTTCAGCTTGCCCCATACCAAGTGAAGTGTCTGAGGCAATTCCATAAATCTTCCATTTCTTTTTCTGTAAAATGGGGGTCATAACATTGCTTACTTTATCGAGTTGTGAGGCTCAGGTGAGCTGAAATATGTAAACGCTTTAGTGTGATTTTGAGAACATCAAATCATAGGCATTCAACAAAGAATGGCTCTCTTGTCTGCCAGTCCCTCCCCCCCACCCAATGATTCTACCTAGAACTAGGCAACACCCAGCTAACTTCACAGCAGAAAGCTGAGACAGCAGGAAGTTTTCCATTTCCTGTGATCCACTGTGGTTCAGTCACTCAACCAGAATGCAATGTCAGTCTATAGTTACTTAGCCAGGTCTCACACTCCTTTCCCCAGGTTGTGAATCTCTTGAGGCCAGAAGCCAGATCTCTGTCCTCTCAGCTCCTACTCCAATATGAGGTAGGTGTAGGAAGGAAGGAAGGAAGGAAGGAAGGAAGGAAGGAAGGAAGGAAGGAAGGAAGGAAGGAAGGAAGGACGGGAGGAAGGACGGGAGGGATGGATGACAGGCAGCAGAGGCCAGAGATGAAGAGTGCGGATCTGGAGTCCAGCCTTTCCCATTTCTATCACTCATCAGCCATGCAAGCTTGGGAAAGTCTCTTACTCTCTCTGCGCCTCCGCTCCCTTCTTCATCAACTGAGGGTGATATATATATATCCATCTCACAAGATTGCTGTAAGGGTGAAGTGTTTCAATCTTAAAAGTATTTCTAGTAGTACATGGCCCATGAAAAGTGCAATGTATAAGAGTTTTTAAATAAAAATGAATGATCTTTTGAGAGGGATGGAAATATTCTCTATCTTAATTGTGGCTGTGGTTTGAGTGTGTCCAACTGTCAAAATTCATTGAATTATACATTTTCAATGGGTCGTTTATTATACTTAAATTTCACCTCAGTGAAGTCGATAAACATATCAATGCTCTGTCCAGAACGCAGAGTGAAAGCATAACAGACCACAAACGCAGCAATGATGCATGAAAGACGGTAAAATGATTGGCAGATGACAACGTCTTCTTTTTTAGGGCCTTCACCCCAGGGGTTTTTGACTCCTTGTCCCTTTGACCTCCTTTCCCTTCTTCTTCCTTTTCTGTCTAGCCTGGCATTTTCCTGCCCAACTGCATTTTTGAGTCGGTGTTATGCTAGGCAAACATAAAACGCATTTCCCCCCACCCCCCAGGATTCAGATATACTCCCTTATGCAGAGATGGGGCCACCTGAGAATCCCTCTACCTTGGAGGGCATGCCCACTAGCCAAGGGGGTTTTGTTGAGCTTTACTTTCTAAAGTTGACAACACGGTTCCAGCCACAACAGCCCCCACTGCCAATCTCACTCAGGTGGAGGCGATTCTGTCTGTCCAGGGAAGAGATGGGGCTGCCTGAAGCCAGAGGAGGGACTCAGAATCAGACCACAGAATGCAGAGCAAGAGTTCCGGCTGGGTGCATAAGCAAATGTGGCAAAGAAAGCTGATGGTGCCCGGCTATCAAAAAGTATAGCGTTTGGGGTTTAAAGGCTTGAAGGTAATCAAACGGCCATCAAGCTCAGAAGCAACAAAACCCACATGGAAGAAGCACACCAGCCTATGCAACCACGAGGTGTTGAAGGGATCAGGTATAAGGCATCATCAGAACAAAAAATCTTACCATAGTGAATGATGGGGGAAGTGCAGAGTGGAGACCCAAAGCCCATCAGTAGGCCACTGGAGATCCCCTTGCAGAGGGGTCTCGGGGAGGAGATGAGCCAGTCAGGGTGCGATGTAACAATGATGAAAAATACAACTTTCCTCTAGTTCCTAAATGTTTCCTCCCCACTCCCACTACCATGACTCGAATTCGACCTTGCAAGTCTGGCTAGACCAGAGGATGTACACTGGTACAGATAGGAACTAAAAATACAGGGAATCCAAGGAAGATGAGCCCTACAGGACCAGTGGTGTGAGTGGCGAAACAGGGAGGGTAGAGGGAGAGTGGGTAGGAAAGAGGGAACCGATTACAAGGAACTATATGTGACCTCCTCCCTGGGGGACAGACAACCGAAAAATGGGTGAAGGGAGACGTTGGACAGGGCAAGATATGACAAAATACCAATTTATAAACTATCAAGGGCTTATGAGGGAGGGGGAAGCGGGGAGGGAGGGGAAAAATGAAGACCTAATGCTGGGGATTTAAGTGGAGAGAAAATGTTTTGAGAATGATGAGGGCAATGAATGTACAAATGCGCTTTACACAATTGATGTGTGTATGGATTGTGATAAGTGTTGTATGAGCCCCTAATTGTATGAGCCCTCTAGTTCCTAAATTATAATCACTAATAAAGTGATTTAAAAAAAAAAAAGTAAGAAGGGGAATGAAAAAAAAAAAGAAAAGAAAATGATGACAGTTGTATGTGCAAATGTGGTTGACACAATGGATGAATGTATGGATTGTGATAAGAGATGTAAGAGCTCCCAATAAAAGTATTTAATTAAATAAAATTGGAAAAAACTTAAATAAAATGAATAAGCTGTCAAAAGCTGGGCCTGCATGAGGAAATCACAGGCTTGTCTGGAGGAAAGAACAGCCAACAGACAGTGCAGGTGACTGCGGGGGTGGTGGGGGTGGGGGGTGGTGGAGGTGATGTCCCTGCCCAGGGAGTAGCTGGGATTCAGTGCAGAGCAGTGGAGCCAGCATTCAGTGATTGTTCTGTTGTCCTTACACTGGGAACATCTTCAGGACCGGAGTGTGTCTTGTTGGCTCTGCACCACAGGGCCCAGCACTGTGCCTGACGCAGACAAACACTAGCTGGAGTAGGAATGAGACGCTAGCTATCGGCTGGACCCGGTCTAGAGGGAGGCCGGCCTGGCAGCAGATGTCAGTGTAAGCCCACATGGTCAGATTCGAGCCCACGCGAGGGCGTGCTCTGGGAATAACAATGATGACGAAAATGGTAACAATCAGTAAAATTATCCTGATTAATTAGTGTAGATTAGTTCACAGTTGACGCGGAAATAAGACAGCAGGTAAGACGGTGGCTAAGGACAGGAGCTCGGGAATAAGACTGTCCGATTCAAGCCCTGCATCTGCCACTGTGGTAACCTGGGCAAGTTCTTTTCCTTTTGTGCCTCAGTGTTCTTGTCTATGCAGCAGCCAGTGCAGTAGCTGACATGTAGCAAGGGAGGTCGAATGTGGAGCTGTTGAAAGTGAGTTTCTGTTCTCCCAATCTGAAAGTTATGTCTGCAAAATAGATCAGCATTCTAAGGCAGGACGGATTTAAACAATGTTTACACTAAAGGTAGAAACTAATAAGGTTGTCCTATCATGCTTTTCAGTCTATTGTTGCAGTTACTGTGTCAATTTATCTTGTTAGCAACAACTGTGAGGATGGTGCAAGACTGGGTGATGGTCTCTTCTGTTGTACACAGGGTTGCTATGAGTCGGAACTGACTCGGTGCTATCCGACAACAACAACACTGGGACTTTGTGCTACTAACATTTGAACTCCCTCCAGCCCACTCTTCTTTTCTTGGCAATGTCTCAGGGATAGGAACAGTCTCTGAGGCCACGCTGCTGGAGCCCACGTCAACTTTGCCAGCTACACCTGTGCCGCCTTGGGAAAACTCGTTAACCTCCTCATGGCTCAGTGTCCTCCTCTGTACAGAGAGAGAAGTGGCCCTGACGTTGATGACAGCCGTTACTCTTGGGTCAGAGAGACGCTGAGGCTGGAAGGAAGAGGGGCCTCTGGGGACGGTGACACTCTGGCTCTTGATGTGGGTGGTGGTCACATGCTGTGTCCATGGATTGAAAACTCATCTAGCTATACAGTGAGGAAGGAGGCCCTTTTCCTGATTAATGTCATACTTCAATGAACAACTTACAAAAAGGCAAACGATGCTGCCTTCATCAGACTGCTGGGGAGGTGCATGAGTTACTCTGTGCATCCTAATGTGCTTAGGGTAGTGTCTGATTCATACCAAGCACCGGGTGTGAACAATTATTACTACAGAAACAAAGCGAATACAGTAACATGTATATGAATCCAAAGGATTCAATCTACAAAATCTCTCACTGTAGCAAAGGGAACTGTGTTGGCAGTGGGGGATTCCCAAGACCCACACAGACTGCTCCCTCAGTCTGCTCTGCCCAGTGACAAGCAGAGCGGTAACACTATTTGGTACCTTTGGAGAGGCCTCTGCAGCCCCTGGTCAGCTTGCTGTGGGGAGGGGCTGGACTGTGCAAAAGCATGGGGCAGATAGGCTGGGTTTGGATTTGATCTCATTCCATGCCATGTCACTGGACCCAGACAAGTTTTTAATCTAGTTGAGCCTCCGTTTTTCCATCTATAAAATGTAGCTATACTTATTTGACAATATGGTTATGGGAGAATTCAGGGGGTCGGGGGAGATCAACAAATGAACATGTATTTCAAGCCTGTGTGTGATCTGCTCAGAGTGCTGCTGTGAGCCCAAGGCCAGAGAGTATGGACTCCTCTTCTAGGGGCAAGTCAGCACTGGGTGCAGCACCCAAGACAGCTACTGGGACCAAGCAAAGGCACTGGGTCTAGATGGACCTCCTGCTTCAAGAGGGCACAGTATCCTCGTGAAATAGAGCACTCTCATGCCACAAAGTGCTTTGCACTGGCTCAACACAGGCCCGGTACACATTCATCCCTCTGTAAGAGAGGTACAACTCACATGGCTCTTGACATTATGTCACGCGTCCTCTCAAAGACGACTTCCTAGCATTTTTTTTTGAAAACAATCTCAAAAGGGAGCAAGAGTATGGTTAAAATCAAGCCAAAAATGACACCTTCAGAGTTAATCAAACCTTCATGCTAAGTGACTTTTTTCCTTTACTATTCACCCTAACTATCCCTCTGTGGTGCCATGACTGGTCCAGCCACAGCTAACATCACAGAAGGCCTGTAGGTGCCAGGCCCTAGTGACCTACTCGGCATCTGCCATCTTGCTGACACTCACAACAACATTTAGTTATTGGATTCTTCCTGTGGTCCAACCCTTGAGATGTACTGTCTCCTCCAATTCTCACAACACCTCAGTGGCGACAGAAGCACATGGAGGTTTAGAAAGGTAAGCTAATTTGTCCGCAGTTAGACAACCAAGAGGCCGTGGTGCGAAACATGGAACCCAAATCTGACACCAATACCGCTGCACTACCTAATGCCTCACATTATTTGTTCAGCTGCTTTGTTCCAGGCAACCAATGTTGCTGAGCAACTGTACTGTCCTAGTCGTTATGTGAAGCACATATTCCATCATCCCAGCCTATAAGTAGCTTGATGCCTGATCCACACTCCATTAAGAAGAGTTTCCTATGAAGTATTATAACCATATGCTGGGTGAGGAAACTGAGGTCCAAACTGGGACCATGTCCTTACAATTGGTGCATGTTAAAGATTTGACTCTGGGTTCCAGGAACCAGTGTTCTTTGCACTATAAAGCAGATATAAAATGTGCTCAAATGCATGCGCATATATATGAGCCTACAACAAAGAACAGCACGGAAGCCCGTGGCCTCCTAGGAGGGAAGGGAGAGAGAAAAAAGAGTAGAGAGGGCAGGAAGAGGAACAGCAAGGACTCAGGTCTTCTACTAAATTCTTTATTCCCTCCTGAAATCTCCGATTCACCAGGGGAAAGAGTGACATTTCCCTTCCCTTCCTAAGGCACCAAAGGTCACTGAACTGCCAAGCAGTTGATAAACGCAGTGGCTTTTCTTTGGAGCCAGGAGTCATTGATTTGCTCCTTCCTGCTCGACAAAATTAAAAATCTAAGCCCGACAGTTCAGAGGACCCCTCAAAACACCGCTGGAATTTCCCAGCGTGCTTTAAACAGAAACAGAAGTTTGACTGGGAGGGAAGTGGTGCAAGTACCTCACAGGTCAGGCCAAATCCTCACAAGGTAATAAGCACTATCTTTAACAAGCCCAGGCATTTTTTCCCCCAACCCTCCTCAACAAAAGGGCTATTTCTTCAACGACTCCTTTCCTGGCAATCCATCCATTGGTCATTCATTCATTCAGTTATGTGTTCAGTCACTCAGTCATCCATCTGTCTACTCCTATCAACTTTATGCTGTTATAAAGACACAGGATGTGGAATTAAGAGACAACATATGATCTCTGGAGCTCCCACATCCTTGTAGGAGGGCACGGACAGCACAGGGCCCATTACTGCATTACAGCAGTGTGGGAGAGACCTCACTCTACTGGATCCGCTCCGTTCACCTGGAGCCTCCCCAAGCTCCTCCCCACCCCGTGAACAACGTATTCCCCAGGTGGTGCAGAGCCCAGGATCAGAGGCCCAGGGCTCATGTCCTGGCTCTTTCAAGCATGAGCTGGGCCACTTTACACATGGCGCTTAGCCTCCTTCAGTGGAAGTTTCCTGTCTGTGTGATGGAAGACTGAAGTCTAGCTTCAAGGTTGCTAAGAAGACAAGACAGACAATAGGGTAGGTGTTTCATTCAAAGCCAGCCATAACGCGGGGCTCAGCCAATGGCAGCTGGCCTCCCTTTAAGAGCTCAGTTGTACCAGCTCTCCTGGCAACCTACACTACTGCACTCAGTCAGCCAGAATTCCACTCTGCCCTCCGGAATGGGAAGGGGAGCCCCTCGATACCTATAATGCCAATGGTGCTTTGCCTCACACTGAAGTACTCTTCTTACTGTGGAGACTTAAGGTTTCCTCACACGTGAAAGATGAACACAGTGTGACGAGAGGCCAGGACAGAACAGCTGGGGAGATGGGTAGCATGGCGCAGATGCAGACAGACCCCCCCTGATTCTTGCTGTCCCCTAAGACTTCATTTCCTGACCACTCTCACTCCGCAGCCAGCAGCTTCAGCCAAGTCCAGTGGGCAATGCATTACTTTGGCCCTTAATTATGACTTGTTTGGCTTTGTTTCTAATTATTTCATGTGTGCCTGCCATTTTTCTCTCAAAATAATGTTCCCAACCTTATTTTATTAACATTTACTGTAATAACATTTACCACCATGATCTATCAAGAGGGGCAGAGTTTTAAACATACTCTATCTAAATTTATCTTACTTCATCTGATCCCCAGCAGAACCTTGTGCAATAGGATTATTCCCATTTTATAGGAGAGCAAACTGAAGCTTCAAATGGTGAAGTACCTCACTCCAGCCCCTAGGGTAATTATGGAACAGGGATTGGGACACGCGGGGGTGTCTGATCCCAAAGCCGGGTTCCTCTTCGCCCTCTGTGTAGCCCCTTCTGTTTTCTGGCACAGAGTTGGTACTCAGCAAGAGCTGAGGATAATGACTAAGTCATTGTCACTTTAGTGCCCTCTATGGATAAAAATTATCAGAGTGCTAGAAATATCATTGCAAACAGATCCTAAGAGCAGTGTTGGGGCCCCATTTTTCTTTGTTATATGCTGAAACATTACCTACAATGGAATAACTGGGTTTGATTTTTGCTCTGGCTGTGTGGCTCTGGATAAGTTACTTAACATTTCTGGGTCTGACTTCTTCTGACAAATAAAGCTACCATTACCAGAGTACTGACTAGCTGTGAAATGTTAAGTAATGAATGAACTGCTTCTGGTAGGAGCTCAAAAATATTATCCGTCCAAGATCTGAAACAATGGAACTTGAATTTAAGGGTTTCAATGGGGGCATAAGAGGCTGTTGATGTGCAGGTCGCAAAATGGTCTGGGGTCACTTATTCATCAAACAGGACCTCGTTCCTTCCACGGAACTGCCACTTGCCATCATTCATTCACCACCAAGCACTGAAAACCCAGGCTCCCGTCTCCACCTGCCTTTTATTTGAAATGTCAATTTTTAAAGAGAGGAGAGGTTGGAGACCCAATTTAACAAGCACGCTGAAACATTGTTTATTGCCCCCATAAACATGGCTTAGTGAGAATTATGGACTTAATCAGAGTGAACTTATCTCCTGGTGAAAAGGGACACATTAAATTTCAGAAATGACACCTTCACTGTGAAAATCTCTGAACTTTTCAAACAAACTACAGGGGGTCTTAACCATGTGGACAGAAAGGGGGCAGCCAACCCTCTGACTGGTCTTGCCCAAGAGCCAAGGAGCCTTTAAAGGTCAATAACAACTTCAAGGCCCAGAAAAAATATTTGGAAAGCCACATTTAGGAGATGGGCCTCAAACGTACCCAGGTCTGCCGAGTGGGAAGTCATATATGTAAGGCTGCTTGGGGCTGCATAGCGAAGAGGGCTTTGGGGTCAGAACAGGGACTACTTACTTAATAAGCAGTGGCTTTGAGACCGTTCACTTCTCTTGCATGTAAGATCAAGCATTCCGCCATAGGTAATATTTTGGGGACCTCCTTGTCCAAAGAGAAATGCTACCATAAACTGAAAACCTACTAAATGGTTTGTGTGGTTCTCCACGCTCACTCCAACCCCCACCCACCCTTTCTTTCGAAAATGTCCAAAAGATGAGGTCCAATTTTCCAAAGGCTTCATTAAGGCTGTAGCAATCATTCTGGGAAAGGTTTCATAAAGATGCCCCAATCTTGCAGAGACTGTATCAACCTGGCTGCCGGCGGCAGGAAAGGCAGAAGATATAAACTTTTATGATTACATGCCCCAGTAGCAGCCAGGAGGACTTAATGAAATTGCCCAGATTTACAATCTGAAATAGCTATTTCACAGACAGATATGGTTAAGGGAGCTGTGTCCTCTGACCTTTCAACCCTTTGATCCCCACACAGCAGGTGGCCTGGAGCCCCCTCCTGGGCATCTCCCTGCTCTTCCGACACTGCCAAACCTTGATGTGCAATAAGCCTGACCCTAGACAGGTGACTCTCACAGTGCTTGTCACCAGCAGCTTCTGCTAATAGAATAGCCCCCATCACTTGGCCTTGGGATTCTAAGCTCCGAGATGGGGGAAGAGCAATCTGCAGTGTCCAAAAGGTGCTGAAATGAGGCTCAACAATTCAGCCACAGTCTAAGGGTTTGGCAGTGCTTAACCATGTCATTACTCAACACTGTCCCCAGACATGGAAACTGTCCATCCCTGGTCTCCTGAGATTTAGACTGAGTTGGGGGAGGAAAAAAAAAATCATGTTTTAAAAATAAATCACAAATCTACACACACACACACACACACACACACACACACACACACACACACAAAACCTAAAGTCCCAAATGTATCTCTCAGAACTTCCCTAAAACCATGTGCAGCAAATTTATACCAATGAAAATCAAAACAATTTTTGGAAACCTAAAATTGACTGTTTTCAGTTCCATGAAATTTCATTTAAAAAACCCCATATGCCAAAATGTCCAAATTCTCTTATTTTTAAAAATTGGGATGACTTCCAAAATCCTAGCTATCTTTTTCTTTCTTTCTTTCTTGCTTTTTTTCTTCTTTCCTGAAGCTAGGGATAGATAATGCGCATATGTACTTATCAAGCTTCATAATTTAACTCATTCAGTCAGTTTGAGTCATTTGCCATCTAATGCTGAAGAGGAAGGATATAAGTTTACCACCATTGGCTCTTATAAGGCCTTGGCTCCTTCTGCACTGATTTAAGACTGTATTTGTCCAAGGGAGCATCCAAGAGTCTGGGTAGCCCCAGTCTGCAGTGTGTAGCTTTTGTCAGGTATTTGGGTTTATAAGGGAAGGATTTTAGGCAGGGCACATAAGCTACTCTGTGGGATGCTGGTAACTCCCAACCACAAACAAAACTGTCATGCCACTGTTGACCACACTTCAAGCCTTCAGCCAATGCTTCTGTTCCTGACCACAGTGTCCACAGGCCATTATTTACCTGCAAGCATCTAAACTTGGGGCTATGTTGTCAGCATCCAGTGGGCAAATAACACCCCCCATCCCCCTGCTTTTCATAGCCTAGGAGGCATAAATTGGAAATGTTCAAACTTTAAATTCACTTTGAAATCAGCCAAGAACCAAACACTATGTAACTAGAGGTTTGTAAACTCCAATTTCAATCCTGCTTTTGTCCATGAAGGTTTATGTTTAGTACAGAAAGCAGTTTATAGAGAAATCAGTTGAGTGGGGGTGGGGGGTGGATTATGATTACAGTTTGCCTACTTTGTACAGAATTATCATTAAGTTCTCTGCCTAAAAAGTGCATACTGAAAAGACTTCATTAAACACAATTACCATTGAGTGAGGGCCTACTAATATGCAGAGGCTTTAGCCATGTTATTCTGAATGGCCATCCCTTGAAGGAATTTGCTCTGATTCGTGTGGGGGCATGTTAAGGCATAGATTCAAGGCAGCCTGGTGACTTGCCTCAGGCACACAAAGTGTAGGGTCCAAACAGCTCCTTTTGTCTCCAACAAACTACAACAAAACAAACCACCACCACCACCACCACCACATTAATTCGTGCAGAAAAGGCGAGGCTTCAGCTTGCCTACACTCCGCTGTGGCCCATTTAGAGGCCTTCCGAATCAATTATTTTAGGTCATTAAGAGGAAGTTTAATTTGGTTGACAAACACCCCTACTGTGATGACCTCACATATCAACAACAAATGCCTGATGGTCACAAACCCACACTATGAGACAGTGGAGCATGGTGTTAAACAAAACCACATGTGCCCGGATGCCAAGTGGGATTTGACTAGGCCAAGGGTACCACTCTTCAATCATCGCTGCTGGCCTCTGAGCTCCAGCCAGGGCTCCACCCTTAATCACTCACAAGGAGTTTATGAAAAGAAGTCACCAGCCCCATGTGGCTGTGCTCAGTGAGACGTACCTGTAAACTGACATCATTTGAGAAAAAAATCAAACCCATCAAAAAATAAAACTGGCCGGAGAAGACGGCAGAGTTAGTCTTTTAGGTTTTTTAAAAAAGGAACTTATTAGTTCGGCACCTATATAAAAGATGCCCTGCTCGTATAGGGGCCAAAACATTGGGTTGTGAACTGAAAAACCGGTGATTCAAACCCACCAGCTATGACACCTAGGGAGAAAGGTGTGGGTGTCTCCTTCTGGAAAGATGTACAACCTTGGAAACCCTATGGGACAGCTCTGCTCCGTTCTGTGGGGTTAGGAGTTGGAATAGACTGGATGGTAAGGGGCAATAGGGACACCCACAAAATAGTGCCAACCATTTCCACCTACTTGGCATTCACCATTGGCAGATACCCATTTGGCTACTTCCATGTATTTTCTCACTTACTCCTCACTAAAAAGTCCTATGATGCGGGCAATCTACTCATTTCACAAAGTCTGGAGCTCAAACTAGTGCCTTAACATCTCTAGCTGCAAAGTGGAGACCATGCCTGAAAGTAGGGACAATGAGAAGTTCTATGGCTAAAGTGCCAAGGAAAAAACCCCAACAACAAAAACACAGCAGAACCATGATTAGTTGGAGCTTGTCACAAACTTTAATCTTTCTCTGACGTCAGTTTTACCACTGCTAAAAGGAACTTAGACATAATGACTGGCTAAGTGATGATAAGAAAATTGGAAAACAAGAGCCTCAATAATGGTTTCACATTTTCTACTGGGATTCTTCCTCATATATTACTCCAACTTTCTAATCCTTAACAGAGTATCTTCTCATCTCACAAGAGAGTGATACAGTCACAACAAATTAGACTGAAAATGGACAGTCTGCAAGAGATACTTAAATCAGCTACAAGTTCCCTTTGATTACATAAATTACTACTAGAGCTGTAAATGGTTTCATATTAACTGATCCTAACATTCGGATAAGTGGCATTTAAGGATCACAGTCATTTTAAAAGCAGGTGCCATTGGCAAGAGGAGAAAGCTTCCAAGGGAAACCTCTCCTGCTCAACCCAGGGCCATCTTCAGAGCCTAAGTAAGCAGATTCAAAGGATGTGAACGATGTGACACCATATTATGTGTGATGATCTTGCCTTGTAACAAATAGCAAGCTAAGGAAAGTCCAGGAAAACAAAGCTACAGTCCCAGGACTTTTTTTCTTTTACATAATTAATTTCCACAGTTCAATGGATCTAAACTTTGCCTCTTATTTTTATACTGATAACTATAAAGGCTAAAGTTTGGGAGGGTACTTCTCAAAAGCTCTTAACCACCATGAGATCAGTTAATTCTCATAACTCTGAGAAAGATACCCCCCAAACTCAAACCCACATCCACTGCCATCAAGTGGGCTGCAACTCACAGCCACCCCATAAAGGGTTCCTGAGCCTATAAATCTTTATGGGAGGAGACAGCCTCATTGTACTCCTGTGGAGTGGCTGGTGGGCTTGCATCACAGACCGTAAGGGTAGCAGTCAATGCACACAGCACACAGCACCACTAAATTCATCTTAATTCTGAAGATGAGAAAATAGAGTCTTGGTGAGGGGCTAAGTAACCTGACCCGATGACAAGGTACCAGGAGATCTCTTTTCAGAAGGAACGTGAGGCTGCATGATCTGAGTCCTCCACCCCTTTCACCTCACCACAGTCCTCAGAGCATGGCAGGGGGCCCACTGGGAAGCAATGGGGGTATGCATAATCCACCTGCCTGCTGGAATCCGGGAGGGGTCAGAAGAGGCTTCCAGGTCTGACTAGGCTATGTAGCTGAAGGACTGGAAACAAATACTTCACCTCTTTGAGCCTTATTAGCCTTTCCATCTGCAAGTATAATAGCTTCAACTTTGCTGGAGACTTAAGATGCTCACAAGTGCAAACGAGCAAGGCACCTGCCGAGCATGGGGTCTGGCACCTGTTTGTTCCTTCTTGAGCCTCTCCCGTCTTGCCACAATTCTCCCCATGAACCACTGACTGCAAGTGCCCAGTGGAGTTTTCCAAGCAGGATTATTAGTACTTGGCACCAACAAATACATCTCCCCTGGAATTTCTCGATACTTGTGAAGACCCATATACCAGTCTCCATTTATACCTGAATTTAATTAAGGCTCAGAGTTTTGCAGCAATTGTAGCATTTCCAAAATGTGAACTGCATTTTACTCCTGCCTAACTGGGGAGTCCTGTGAAGAAGTAAAATGGTAAAATGATAAACAATAATAAGAAAAATAAATAAATAAAAACTTACTCTTCTTCACTCACATTGAAACTGCTTAAAAATAAATATTAAAAAAAGAGAGGGAGAACAAAGGTTTAAGACCTTCTATGGGGTTGGGGCCAGAAGTTGGAGGGAGAGAAAAGGAAAAAAAAAAAGTTAAAACGGCACTAACGACAGAAATTCAGTGAGAAAAGATTTCCTTTTTTTGTCTGTAAATAAGTGAGCCCTGTTATTTGGTATAAGACCCCCATAGTTAAACAGGGAGGACTGCTGCAGATAGACAGCTGTGGCAACCAACATGAGTTCTCTTTTGGCACTTGGATGCTGTCCTCCAAGGGATGGAGAGTGTGGTGCTCTGGCAAGCACTGGATGCATTTGTAATACCAGGCTTGTAAGAGCTCCTAGGTGAGCTAGGATGAGTAGTAGAGAGGGATGCTGGGAGCTCAGCTGTGGGCCCGTACACCCATCACATGCCTTTTGAAATTAGGCTGGGGAAGTGTCAGAGGTCTGCAAACTTAGTATTTGGGCTGAATTCCCTGGAACTACTGCTCAGTACATAAGCACATGCTACCCTCAGACTGGGGTCCAGAAGAAACAAGAAGTACTTTAAGGCAGAGAGGAAAAGACAAAACCTAGTAAAGTGGTGCTTAACTCCCAAAAGAAAGCCACCCATGAAAATCCCTCTAACATGACTTGGAAGTAGAGAGGCCATTTGAACGCTCAGGTTTGGGACTTGAACACATCTGAATTTTATATACATGCTTTTGGTGTGTAATTTACTTACAATTTGATTTGATCTTTACAAATATCAATTTACTTTATTAACAGGGTTAAGTAGTTATGAAGCATTTTATATGGAAAGAATGTGCTTCTAATGGCCCAGAAGGAGAAGGCCCGACCATGTCCTTCCCCTATTTACACCCGTCAATGGCTCTCCATTGCCCTATAAAGTTCAAACTTTTTAACACGGCTTACAAGGCCCTGGATGGCCTGGCTCTGGCCTGCCTACCTCAGCTCTCCCCTCAGTTCAGCTCTCTGCTCCTATCAGACACTGAACTACACATACTTTGTGGAAAGCTCTCTGTTCTATTCTTTAAGTCCTTGCAGGTATGGCTCCCTTTCAGCCACCTACTTCTCATTCAGCCACCAGGTTTTAGTGTAGGCAACCCCTTCCCCTTGAAGAGTTGCTCTTTCCTATGGCATTTACAATTCAGTGTAATTGCTTTCTCTTTGCATCTGCTCTAGGCAGACTCGGTGAAACCAAGAGGATGGCCTTTTCACCATTCTGGACAGAGTTCCTAGTGTGGGGCAGAAGGCTCTCAAAACACTACTGAAGAAGGGAATGTATACTGGGTACCGACTTTATGCCACCATACTGGGGGAAGGTGTGTTTATTTAATCATGTAACCATGGCCCATTTATTTAATCATGACCACAATCCGAAGAGTGGGAACTAATCAGGTGAAGTAGGGGAGACAGCAAGGGTTTGAAAATGCATTCATATTTTATAGAAGGGTCATTCTCAAGTCTGGTTCAGCACCTCTACCTGGCATAGAAGATCCAGAGAAAATGTGGCAGCCACACCCAGTTTTGTTGGAATCCCCTCTCGAGAACGAGGATCATGATTCTTGGAACATAAGGGTTCGGAAGCCATCGACGGAACCATGTGAATGGTTTTAAGGCATTGAGGAAATAATAGCAGCTATGACTGTGGGCATTTGAGTGCCATGCATTTGATTGAGTGCACGATCTCACTGTATCCTCCTAAGAAGCCATAATAGACAGGCAGGTGTGGCCATCACCTCTACTTGACAGGTGAGAAGAGGCAGGCTCAGAAGTCAAGCAGCTGGTCCGAGAGCACATAGGCACACAGGCTCTGATGGGAGAGAGATCCAAGCTAGCCTTGAGAGATATTCTTCTCAGAGCACGGAATGTCTACACTGACACCTGACAAGAGAGATGAGAGGGAAACCAGGGGGAGAGGGAACCACATCTCTAAAGACTTAAAAGTAGGAAGCAGGGGGACCAGCATCCAAAACCAGCATCCTATCCTCTATACCTCACTGCCCCTGTGTACAGGTGCAGCTTTATTCATATATTAATCTGAGCTGCTTTTAAGATCGGTGTCATTGTCATTGCCCTGCCCTTCCTCTTGCCTTACTGACCAGCCTTCTACCAGGAAGGATGCGTAATTCCTTCTGGATACATGCTTTGTGTTATAGAGGTCTGTACACAAAACCTCCTTTGTGAGGAGCAGAGAAAGTGGTCTTCCTGTATTGTATCAAATAGGAGAAATACCCTCCTGACCTGGCACCTGTTCCCTAAACGGAAGCAGCGTGAGTACAAGGCAACCATCACTGGGTGATCTGGCCATGTTTGGGGATTGCCAAGGTGCAGCAAACGCCATCATTCTCTCCAAGCAGAAGCTAGGTCTATGCCAACACTCTCAGCCATTCTGCTAACTTGCCACTAGCCTCAAATTAATGTTTGTTTAAATGGAGGGGGGAGGTTGGGATTTAAAATTGCAGGAGAGAAAAATAACCACCAGCTTTAATGTCGCATTTTAGGAGAACAAAGGTGAACTCTTCCAAGTGACAAGGTTACCGTTTAACAAACGCCAACAAGACCCTATAGAAATACGAAGACTAAAAATTAGGTCTTTCCCCTAAAACAACCTTTTTACTCCCCCAATGAGAACACAAGGCTATAATTTCTACTTTCTTTTGTGTAACAAATTTGAGTGTCATAAAAATGGTTAAAAAGTCTTCCTATGGTAGCTTTTTCTAAACTTTTATGAACATCTGCCACATTCATTTGAAGTTTAAAAAATTCTGGCACATATGCAAAGGCATAATAAGGTGCCTATAGCTTTCAAGAGAAATAACAAGACAGTAAAAAATAAGCCTTTTGCTGAATTGCCAGTACGAAAACTAGTGTGTGAGGGGAGATGGGCTTGCCTGAGCTCTTTCCTTAAGGAGCTTTCCTTTGGGTTAGAAAACACTCCTCCCCCCAAGCAGCACAACTCAGAGGGCCTCAGGGGACTTCAGGGGACACTGCTCTTTCACCCGAAAGGCTGAGAGAATTAGATAAGCCCCATGAGAAAGCATGACCAGGGTCATCTCAGTCTCAGCTGAGATCTGTGGGAGAAGATTAGGAGACTTCAGTTCCAAGATGTGCTAGTTCCCGGCTGCCCAGAAACACTTCTTTGTTTAGAAAGCGCCTTGGTGGGCTCCAAGAGTGGGGCGGTGACTATTTTGGTTCTTCTTGGTGATCACACAAAGGAGTTCAGCACAGGCAGCCAGACTCCTTCCCAACCCAGTCAATCATCAGGGCCTTGATTGGTCTTGGCCAGTGCTTCCCAAGCCTTCTCATGTAAAGGCGCTCTAAAGGGTGGTGTGAGCGGATGTGTACCTGCTCGCCTAAAGTCAAACTCGGTCTCAGGTTTGAGCTTCAAAGTGCACTCGGGTGCTGCATTGCATGACTCTCTACAAAAGGCCTTGTTCCATATTACTTAGAATTATACTGTTGATGCCAGGTGCTCAGAGAGTCGGTTTGCACTCGCAGCGACCCCCTGTGGCAGAGCAGAAATGCCCTCTCTGATCTTTTTTGGGCTCACATTTCTTTTGGAAACAGCATGTGAGGCCTGCCTCCGGGGAGCAGCTGGAGGGGTTCAAACTAGGTTATCAGCCGAGTGTCCAAGCAGTTGCACCATCAGCATTCCTTAGAGTCTTATAAAAAGAAGTAAATGATCGATTGCTCCCATTTTTAAAAAGTGAAATGTTAATGCCAGGTTCCTTGACAACAGGGTTGTCTGCTAAAGGGGCCCTAGATGCATTGCAAATACTCACTCCGCCCAATTTTCAGATGCTACTGCCAGCTTGAGCAGCCTGGGAATACCACAGTGAATGAGGCACAGGCCTTGTTTCCAAAGAGCTCGTGCTCCACGGGATGAAGGAGAGGGACTGAAAGCACACAGCAACCATCCAGAGCAAGCAGCAGAGGTAAGCGCAGGAACAGCACAAAATAGGAGACTGCTTGGAAGAGGAAGAGGAGGGCAGGGCTCCTGGCAGAGTGGGAGTGTGGCTATGTTTAGGGACCAGGAGAGCACTGGCTCAGAAGGGACCTAGACAGGGCAAAGGCTTCATAGCCATGGAGACTGTGCAGAACTCAGGGGCCATGCAAAAGGGGGTTGGAGGGCAGGCGACTGCAAGGAGAAAGACCAGATAAGGAGGTGCTAAAAGGAGGGATGATGGACTGAACTTCCAAATCATCTGCTTGCCCCTCAAACTTAGCAAAATGCTTGGAACTGAAGGGGATTTTGTTTTGCTTACTAGATGAAAGGGAGGGGTGCTTTATAAGCATCTAAGGGAACAAAGAAAAGTGTCAAGGCAGACAGCAGGGAAGGAATATGGCGAGAGACAGTTCAGAGACTCAGTGACTCTCTAGAGAGACGAGGAGGGGTCACTCAGCCATGCTCAGTGCACCCCAGTTTGGTTGGTGTCATTGCAGGCAAAGGTGCCATCTACAGGGACTGGGAATCCTAGGGGTGGTGGCGGCAGGGGGAGGGGCTCGGTGTAGACAATCCATTGTTTGGGGAAGACTGAATTTGAGACATCTGTAGTTCATCTCAGTGGCATTCTACAGGCATGGGATAATTGGGACCCGAAGTTCAGAGGGAGGCAAGCCAGTGTTCGAATCACAGCCGAGAAGCACTGCCATCAACTTGATAGGTAAGGCAAATGCTGCAAGTGGAGCAACTAGAGAGCGTGCAGAGAAGAAAAGAAAGCCAAGCCTGGGAACTTGGAGAGTACTGAAGCTACAAAGGCACGAAATGAAAGAGCTGGAAGAAGCCTGCACTGGAGCAGTCCAGAAGGTGGGAAGAGAGGCAGGAGAGAGGAAACTCTGCAATCGTTGGCACTTAGTCACTTTAAAAAAATTTAATATTTCATACAGCCGCTTTGAATACAACCCCAAACTTGACAAACAAAGGTAAAACACAGAAGAAATCTCTTCAATCTGATCTAAATGCATCCTCCAAGATAGTCCATAAACTGTGTACTGTATGTGCTTAGGGCTGGGTGATGACAGGGAGGAACTGTTAACAGAATGTAGGAGCCACATGGCCGTCCTGTCAAATTAGAAATTTGAGCAGATTTCTGTGGTCTATTTTGATCAAGATTCTCAATGTCAAACAAACAGGTTTTTCGATAACCAACTTGCTTCATTTTTGTAAGCACAATAGCACAGTGAGCAACAGATAGTGAAGAAGCAGGTGGTCCTCGTCGATGTGAAATGAAGGGAACAGAAGAAGAGAAGTAGCACTTCCTTTAAGACATGCAAAGCCTCCGCCCAGACAGGCATGGTTTTAGATTTTCCCTCTGAGAGCTTATCTCCTCTGAAAAACAGGCAAGCTCCCCTCCCCTTCCCAACCCTGCTCTAGTGCAAATTTAAGCTCTCTCCTGCGCAGGGAGAGGCTGAGGGTGCATGTCTAACTTGGTGCAAACTAATGGCACTTACAAAAGCACAGATTAGGGCTTTAAAAGGATTGCTCTCTAATTGGCACAGTCATGCACAAAGCAATCTGCCATCAGAGTCCTTGCTCTGACCAAGCACTTTCACTTTCAGGGCACCTGTGTGAAGGCCAAAAATGCAGGCAGAGTTTAACGCATAAAGACGTTCACTGAAAAGCAACAAACAACTAAGTGTCCAACAACAGGAAAATGGTTAAGTTGTGGTATATCCCCCCCAAACCAGAATGATCTGTAGCACATAAAAATGTGTTACTGAGAGAAGACAAACGACGTGTAGAAACCCCTGAGCCACGTTAGGTGAATGAAAGACTACAACAGGTATCACAGATACATACAAAATGTATACTCTGCACATAGATAACATCCATTATGTACATGTATACAAAACCACAGATTCATCCACGGAAACTCTGGGTCAAGGAGCAAGACCAGCCAAATGCTAACAATGGGGGAATCTGGACAGCTGCACTGTGGAGAGCTTTGAATTTCCTTCTTTACCCTTCTGAATACTTAAAAAAGGAAAACCTATTTTTCTACAAATAAAAAAGAATACTTTTATTACAATTTATAATAAGCATCATTTCACAAAGTGAATCATTTCCCTTACCTCATTCAAACCCCTGAAGAACCCTTCCCTCCTGTCTCCTCTACCCTGCTCCCCAACCCTGCCCCCCCAACCCCCTGGAACTGACCAGCTCCAATTTCCAAGCAAAGTGGAAAATCACTGGAAACAAAAAAACAAGAGCCCAGTGGAAAGAGTCAGAGAGGAAGGCTCAATGCTGTGAGGGTGCTGGGATGGGGAAGGACTGGGCGGCTTGGCTGCTCCACCCTCCGGGATGAAGGGTTATGCTTCTGGGGGTGGGTCTTTAGCATGGATGGGAATGCACCGAAATCCCAAGCAGAGAGATGTGGGGAGGAGAGAAGGCGACTTACCTCCATTAAACTTAAATGGATTCCTATGAGGTAGGGCATGGGAGCACTGTGAAGAGAAACAGAGACACACAGCTGCTTTAATGTCTGTGGTTTCCAACAGAAATTACAGATGGTTCACTATTTGGAGAAAAACGGCTTTAATAAATCTACACCCAGTTACATTTCCCCTCATAACAGAAAACCTAATATGACATTTGGTTCCGAAGCCTAGCGACTTCAGATGGATTTTAAAAGGTGGGCAGGCATGGGCAGCAGCATGGGGTGCTGAGAGGAGCGTCCAACCTTGGGGGCAGAGCCTCAGCTCCGTTTACCTTTAACATGCAATACTGGCGCCTCATTGGAAGATTGATAATCAGAGTGAAGAGGAAATTGGCATCCGATGACTAGTACAGTCCCTGGTACAAACGAAACTGCTTAGTGCCGTGATCACAGCAAAGAACGGCATCAGCAGGGTCCAACCGTGAGCATAACAACTTGCCTCGGAGAAGAGGGACTCTGTAGCTGCTCTTTCCTTCACCCACCAAGAGACCAGCTCTGTCTATCTGGCTCGGACAAGGTACTTGGAGAGGACTGCCAACAAGCATCTCCTCCCCCAAAGCACACATGCCATATGACCACACGCAACTCAGATATCCTCTTCCAAACGCGTCATTCACTGGGCGCAGACTCCAAGGGCGTGTGTGAGCAGCGACTGAGAACCTACCTCCAAAGTTTTTAAAAACTAGGGCCTTTGTTTGATTTGTTTGTTTTTTAATGTGGTTTGGGCAGGAGCTTACAGAACACCTTGGTTTTCTACTCAACAATTCATATGCGAGTCGTCCTTTTTCCTAGGCATGGATGGCCACTTCCACAACATAGCAGCACGCCCCCTTCATTTCTCTTTCCTATCCCTCCCAGCCTTCTGAGTTTTATCCCTGGGCAAATGTGGTCCTTTGGGTCTCGAGTGGTTGACAGCTGTAATGAGTGTGTCCCTCCCTGGTGTACGGCCAATCGTTTGGCTGAGAGTTGAGCCACAAGGGTGAGCTCAGTTCCAGACTTGGAGGGTAAAACATGGCCATTCTGGATGGTCCTCCTTTGGTTTCAGAAGTGTGTGTCTGCATGTGTATTTACAGTGCTACTACCAAGGACAAATGGTCTAGGCTTTGTAAAAGGAACTTTAACTGCATCTTTTCTAATCCATTTGGCTACTTGGCACTCTCATTCACTACCATCGAGCTGACATTTGACTCACAGTGACACAACAGGACAGGGTAGAACTGGTCCTATAGGTTTCTGAGACTGTAACTCTATGGAAGTAGAAGGCCTCATCTTTCTCCTGTGGATCAGCTAGTAGATTTGAACTGTTGACCTTGCGGATTGCAGCCCAATGTGTAACCACTGTGACGCCATCAGGGCTCAGTGCATGTTATCATCACCCCCATTTTAAAGAGAAAGAGGACGAAATGAGGCTGACGAAGTTAAAGCACTTGTCAAATATTTAAGTGGTAAAGCTAACTCCAAATACAGGGTCCTTTCGTTGGTAACATGTGCCTGCTGACCTCATGATACCAAGGCAAAAATATCCAGCGCTTCCTCCCACATGATCTCTCTGTGCGTGTGTGCGTGCACGCACACACGCACACATACACACACAGACAAGATTACGAGCACACGTGCATGCAAGTGTGCATGGGAGAAAGGGAAGAATTTGCCAGCTTTTCTATATGTCTCTCCAGTATGTGATACATCCATCCTATGGGAGGGGCAGAACTTGATGCAAAGTTACCTGGGGTGACCAGGTACCTTTGCCACCTGAGTCACTTGAGGAATGGGAGTAGATGGCTCTCTCGGGGCCAGGGTTGGAAGAACAAGGAGTGGTGAGGAATGAGGCAGGAAAGGGTTGCTTCCTATTAAATACTAAGGAACTGAGACGTCATCCTGAAAGTAATGTCTAGACGAAGGTGTTTAAACATCGGATTTACATTTTAAAGTTGCTCAAACATATAAAACTAAGGGCACAATTCCCTCATTACCATTCAACAAATAAAGTTCTTCAAGCACAAATCCTTCCCTAGAATATAATATGTCCTCCTTACTACAGATCTCAGCAGTGATGCATCTTGGAAGCCTGTAAACCAGACTTGAATATTAGCAGCACAGTTTGGGAACTGTTCTTCTTGAAGACTTTTGTATCTAATAATAGCCACAGAAAGAACTACACACACAACTGCACGGAAAGTAGAGTTGTCCTTTCATTCTTCTTCATTCTTGTTATTTTTTTTATTTTATAAAGGTATCTGCTGTGCACATTCGGCTTCTCTTCGCTTCTCTGGGTGAGGAAATGCCCTACGATATTCCCCCCCACCTTAAACTGTAAACCATTAGCTTAGCTGCCAGCGACACAAATGCTCAAACTTCCCAGCGTGCCTGGCTCTGCTGTCCAAGCTTTTTCCAGCGTGCACTGAAATGAATGTGTTTCTAATTAAGTAGCTTCGGGAACACAACAGCTTCAATGTCAAAAATACAAAGTCTGAACCCCGGCAGGAAGTCTTAAGACTGAAAATGTCTCATCGAGTGGAACCTTGCCTAATGTAATGAAGGAAGCAGGAAGAGTGCAACATTCCAGGGAAAAAACTGGCCACTTATAAATATGTCCAGAAGTGTAGCCTGACACATAGACGGGAGAAAAGGCCCACTCGGATATGGAAGCAAATCTGAGCAATGTCTCCAGCCTCTGCACTTCATGTTGCAATTGACTAGGGACCTTGAGTTTTAATTAGAATTTCAGAACCTGAAATTAACTGCTAAAAAAGAATAAGTTACCATTCAGAAAAAGACATTTTACACAAGCATGAGAAAAAGGTGAAAATAAATATCTATAGCAAAAGTCCTTTGTATAACTTAACCAAAGCTTATCAGAAGAAATATTTTCAGGCATTGAAGTGTGTGGGTTTTAATGCCATGCACTTTTGGGCTGCAATCAAATCAGTAGTACTTTGAAAGAGAGGAAAACGGAGTTGTATAAAAGTGATTCCAGATGCAAGATGAAACAGTGTTGTCAAGGTCCTGTCTTCCGGCCTCTTTAGGTAGGCATTTTTGTTTGTCTGTTGTTTTTTTTAATTTTTTCAAAAAATTATTTTATTGGGGACTCATACAGCTCTTATTACAATATACACATGCATCCATTGTGTCAAGCACATTTGTACATTTGTTTGCTTGTTTTAAGCCCAATAATCTTCCAAAGAGTAATTATGGCTTATCCCAGAACTGTAGTTTCTTAGCCAAGTATTGTTAGGGCTGAAACGGCACTGTATTTAGAAAATATTTAAAATACATTTATTCAGAAACCATAGCAATTCTATGTTTTGTATGAATGCAAGTTTGAAAAAACACCTTTTACACTGTCATCATTTGCTTAAAAAGTTTCAAATGCTTCCCTGAATCTACTATCTTTGCACCCCCACCCTTTGCAAATAAACTATTTACAAATTCCAAGAAGTGGGGGATCAGGAGAAGAAAAACAACTCAGATTTCTCCTTAACATCTCAGTTTTCCAAATATATAGTGATTAATTCTAGCTATGTTCTGGAAACAAGTTCCATTCTCCATACACCTGAGCCATTACTGCAGCTACAGAGTTGTTTTCTTTGGAAATCTATTCTTCTTGGCTCTTTTATTCTGAAGAGAAGTTTTGGGGATGCAAACATCACCCACCCATAATCACATCATCCTCACACAATTCCCCTTACTTTTGCATTATTCCCTTTTAACACCGGCCCACATCAACAAGCATTTTTACATCCTTGATAATATATACTTTATATGTATGTATTTTGCATGTATGTGTGTATTATATGCTTACTGCATATGTTTCCTTATTTTTCACTGGCTACACTAGCATTTCCTATATTGTTCTATAGCTTTTGTGTGCATTAAGACTGTTTCACACTTCAGCAAGTATCGGATGTGCCATACTTTACTGAACCACATTCCTAGAGTTCCATAGCTAGCTGCATCAATTTTTCACCATAATGAAAACTCACAATTTCATGTGTATGAGTTCCTAAGTCCAAGGGCATAAACATTAAAATCCATCCATCCATCTTCCAACCAAATGTTTTCCCACGGTGTAGAACTCTTCCAGGATTGTTGAATGGGTTAGGAAAACCCGTGAGGTACCCAGCAAAGGAGCAGCACATGAGAGGGGCTGTTCTCGTGTCTAAATGGGGTCCTTGGGACTCACGTGGCTGGTACCATTGGATTCTCCTTTTGCCTGGAGAAGAATTTCTTGTTACAGCCCCAATTCTGAAGACGTACACCTAGTTCCAGGATGCCCATTGAACCCTTGAAAGGACAGATAAGATTCAATGACAAATAGAAGGTGCTTGACCTGAAGCTTCTCTACTCATGGGTTTCTGACTGCTGAGCAGCTTCTCTTATCCCAGCTACTCCACTGAGTTCAGTGAGCCTGTTTCTTCCTTCCTTCAGGAAAGCACCTTCACTCTTTTATTATGCACTAATGGAAACACGGTGTATCAAGTAAATGCTGCATTGTTTTCTTGTCACCTAACATTATTCTATTTATATTGGTTGAAAAAGCTCTTGATTTTAGATAAGGTGGACAGGGGGGATAATTTTCCCTCTTGGGTATACATGAAAAGGAAAATCTAGCAGAATAAATTTGGTAAGCCATTCCTAAAAAGTCTTTTCAGATTCAGAGTCCAACTCATCTGGATCACCTTGTGACTCAGAGACATCACGGTCCATGCTTTCCCCACACGGTTCTCAGTGAGAAAATGTCTTCAAGCTTCTCCCCCCAGGTGCTATCTTCCTTTTGTTGGTCCGATACAGAATTTGCTTGGTTTTCAAGAAAATATGAATGCAAATGTCTGTTCTGCTAATAACAACTCTATACCCTGCTTCTCCGCTTTGTTCCTTTCAGTAGGCCCAGGGACATCTTAATTCAAAGCAGAACCACAGTGCAGTGTTTTGAAGTCATTTGTAAATGGCAATTCAACACAACATGGGCAAAACCAACAATACATGCGATTAAAGTGGTGATGATATCAACAGCTATGACCAAGTTCATCATAGGAAGGTTATGAAAACTGCATCACAGCTGCATTATGGCTGACAAAGATAGCAAGATGCCACCATGCCTCTTACAATGGCAAACTAGGGTACAGCGGCACTATGCCTTTGTTCTTGAGAATTATTACACTTCCTGCCTTCACCAGTTCCAGCCTGGGAGAGTAGACACTACTCTTTCTTCCTTCTCCTCTGTAAAGGGCAGGGGTTCTGCTACTGGTGTCAAGACAATCACAATAGACTGACCTGTACCTGAAATGTATCTTTAGTCTGAAGCCTCCCTAGGGGAAAAATGAACTCATATTTATGGAGCTACCACATTCCAGCCACTGGGCCAGCGCCTTTCTTAAGTTATTTACGTAAATAAATCTCAAGGCCATTCGGCAAGGTAGGGCAACTAGCCACATATTCAGGTTGGGGAACAGACCCACAAAGGTCAAATAACGCACCCAAGGTCATAAGCTAGTTAGTGGTGAAGTGCTCACTTCCACTCAGGGCCAGTGGACCGCAAGTCACTGCTATCACACACTGGGCCTTCAGGACTGATGTCAACTGGAAACGAGGGTGGGTACCGGGGTGGGTGAGGGGGTTCACCTGAAAACTCTAGGCCTGTCGTGCAGAGTTCTTCTCTTGCAGGCAAGGCCTAGAGCTTGAGCTCATCTCTAGCAATGAGCAGCCATGAATATGGATACTGCAGACTTATTAATGGCCCTGTAGCCCCCGTTCATTATTACTGCACTTTCACAATTTGTTTAATTCCTTTCCCCCAGATAACTAGAGCCCTCTTAATTATGTTCCCCTGAGGTGAGTGGCTACTAATTGGAAAAGAGTCAGGTGAAATAAGGGAACACTGGCTGCTAAAAATCATAAAATACAGCTTCCGAAGACAAAGTGGGGAGGGGGACGCCTCACCTCCAGGTGAGCTACACCTCTTTGACATCAGCAAGAAAGATAGCTTAGGGTTGCCCAGGGATTTGGATAGCTCGCCGTTTTTCTTTTCTTTTTCCCCTATAAATGTGTAGCTAGCATGACAATTTACACATCATAAAACCCATTTTACTTCTCAGAGGCAAAACACCTTCTTAACCAAATACCCTGACTAGCACAGGGGATCCTACAAGTCTTTTCTTGGTTCACTATTTTTAAAGGAAAAGAAAACTCTGAAAGAGGTCTTATGCATTTGTAGTTGTGTATGTGTGTGTGAAGAAACAAAAGTGTAAACACAGCCTCTCTTACAGTTATAAACTCTGCTCTGAAATAATGAGGGCTTGCACTGTTAGAGGCTGGAGGACAAAACAATAGGAGCGAGAACAAGAACAAAGACCATACAACACAGGTGCTGGAGAACACAAAACAATCATAGTGCTGGTCTTCTTGATAGTGACCAGAGGGATGTTCTCCAGACTAATGTGTAGTGGCCAGTGCTGCACACAGAGCCACTCGGAGCAGCTACCATTGTCTGCAAATTTGCCACCAGCCGGCTCTAGGCCAAGGGGTTGATGGGACTTTATCACTGGATCTTCATGACACCAGTGTGAGCTAAGTATCATCACCTCCTATAGTGCACTACTACCATCATTTTATACATGTGGAAGGGAGGGTTAGGGAAGCAAAACAACTAATTGAGGGGCCCGCAGTTGGTAAATGGCAGAATTGAGACTGGAACCCAAGTGCATTATGCTGAGACTACACAAGTGTACTGTTTTTCAGAAGCCAGGCATTTCCACAGCTGGTGGAAGGAGTAGAAGGAGCTGAACTTTTCTCTAACCTGCTCCTCAAAGGCTGGCCAGCTGGCAGATGTGCCAAGTCTCTTGACTCCACATATCCTGTCTGACCACCTCTCCCCTCACCATAGGAAACCTCCTGTTCCAAACCTGCTTCGGCCCTGAGTCACACAGTGTCACCTCGGCCTCAGTATCACTCCTTAGAGCCCTACTGACACCACGCTGCCCAGCAAGCATGGCTTCTCAGATCACCCAGTGATTGTTAATCCCCTGTTGGTCTGGATTACTCACTTGGCACAAAACACCCCGTAACGCACATGCTAATTCTGGAGTCTCAATGTAGAGGATGAGAACTCTCAGGCGCTGTTGCCCAGAATCTATTGGTGCCGTGGTTGGAACAGGAACAGAAAACACAGGAGAGCTGCCATCTCCTGAGAGTGGGCAGCACACACCACGGGCTGTGCAGGACACTCGAGTTCCTCATCCCACCCTCAAGTAAGCCGAGGACACCACCCATTTTATAATGAAAGGGTTCTAGAAAAGGATCAAAGAACAGAGGTAATGGGGGAGTCTAGCCCAAATCCTTCTGTTTTCAGAGTCTCTTCTGCCACTTCTTGCTTAGAATCATTTTCTGAACCACTGTGCTACATGTCAGAAAAACTGTTATTTGAGATTATAATCTAAACAAGTAAACAGCAAAGGTGTACGTCATAACCAGAATAAAATGATTATTTACCTTAGTAAGCTGGGATTTGCTGATACTCCTTTTTACTCCAAACTGGATTTAAAACGGTCTATATGATTAGGAAATCATGGTAGGAAAAGAGATCAGGGGAGAGGGCAACATGGGGGCAAGGGTGAGGATGGCCCTTCGAATGCATGCTCTTCACTTCTGCAAACCTGCTGGGGTAGCCACAAATGTGGCTCCCAATCTACGGAAGCAAAGAGGATGAGGAAAATGTTTTGTGGTGCCCAGAAGGGAAAAATAAAGAAGGTGCTCAGAGGCATAAATTGGAAAATGGCAACTGGACACCCCCTCGCTGAAGGGTTGAGGGGAGGAGACAAGCCAATCAGGGTGCAGGGTAGCAACGATGAAACATATAAAACTTTCCTCTAGTTCTTAAATGCTTCCTCCCCACCCCTATCATGATCCCAATTCTACCTTACAAATCTGGCTAGACCAGAGGATGTACATTGGTACAGATAGCAACTGGAAACACAGGGAATCCAGGACAGAGGATCCCTTCAGGACCAGTGGTGAAAGGGGCGAGGCCTGGAAGGTGAAGGGAATGTGGGGTGGAAAGGGGGAACCGATTACAAGAATCTAGGTATTGCCTCCTCCCTGGGGGAGAGGGGCAGCAGAGAAGAGGGTGGGGGGAGACGTCGGACAGTGTAACTTATGGCAAAACTATAATAAGTTGTGAATTATGAAGGGTTCATGAGGGAGGGAGGGCGAAAATGAGCAACTGATATTAAGAGCTGAGGTGGAGGGCAAATGGTTTGAGAATGATGATGAGGGCAGCAAATGTACATATGTGCTTAACACAATGGATGGATGTATGGATTGTGATGAGAACTGTACGAGCCCCCAGTAAAATAATTTTTTAAAAAAAGGCAACCTGGGAGGTGGAGAGAAACCTAACATCTTCTGGTATACTAGGGGGTACCACCCCCCAAATGAAATTTTTTTCAAAGCTACATACTGTGTTTAAATTTTTTACAAAACAACTTTATCACCTTCAAAGCACTCTCCATTACATGCAATACCCTTGTCAAATCTGTGATTCCATTCTTGGAAACATTTTTCAAACGCATCTGTTTGGGCGGCGGACAGCACCTCCCTTGGTTTTTTCTTGCTGTCCTTTCATCTTTCTTCATTCGTGGAAACAAAAAGAAGTCACATGGAGGGAGGCCAGGTGAGTAAGGTGTGTGAGGCAAGAGAGGCATGCTGTTTTGTTTTGTATTTTTGCCCAAAACTGGCCCACTGAGATGGCTACATGAGTGGGAGCATGGTCATAGTGGCAAAACCAGTCCCCTGTCTGCCACAAATCAGACCTCTTTTGTCCCACACTGTTAAGCAATCTTTTCAGAACATCTAAAGAAAAAGCTTGATTAACAGTCTGACCTGGTGGAATTAACTGCAAATGTACTACGAGTGGACATTTTTGTCCATTCAGGAAGTTGGTGGACATCCAGATTGAATTTGTCATCAATGAACATTTCACCTCTTTTGAACTGAGAAAACCAATCATACACTTGAGTTTTTCCCATAGTACTGTCCTTGTAAGCTGGGTTCAACATCACAACAATGTATGTGGCGATTTTTCCTGAGCAGAAAACAAAAGTTCACAGCCGCATGTTCTTCTCTTAAATCGGCCATCACAAAAATGAGGTTCAAGGAAAACTGCTTTTATGAAAAATTCACTGTGACCAGAGAGAACCTTCCCAGGTGACACCACTGGGTGCACTAACTCAGAGGGGGTTGCTTGATGTTCGCCTAGCAAGATAAATGCATCCTCTGAAAGTTCCACTCCCCCCGGTATAATTCCAGCTTTTCTGGGGTACGCCCTCATAGTTCCTATGTGCTCAAGTGTTTTCCACAATCTGATCAGCCACTCAGCCAGCAAAGATTACTGTGCCAGCAGGCACCACATTGGCCTGGGCATGGGGGAGATGAAAAAAACCTACATCTCTGGGCCTTGTTGATCTCATGCTTATCAAGCAGGCATTAAATAAGTAAACTGTTGTAGGCATGTGCACCATTACCAGGAGACTAGCAGGTATGGACCTAAGATTACTTCATTTCGTCTTTGCAGCAATCTTGAAAGGCTGATCTCCATCATTTACAGAGGGGCCGATGGCTCAAGAAGGTCAAGTGACTCGACAAAGGTCACAGCAGGTTGAGAGGCAGAAAATATGGCCTGAGAAGCAGAACTGGTGGGAATGCCATGAGTTACGCATGCTTTTTCTTAGGGAAAAAAGACACTTCGCTTCTTGCCTGTTTTCCATCACAGCCTTCACTGATTTATGAGCATTAACAGAGGATGAAAATCCACGAGGAGACCATGAGCACTTCTAGATCAGGGGTGGAGGTGGAGGCTACCCAATTCCATTTGCACTTTCAGCAGCCAGAGCACATAGCCTCCCAGCAGTGGAGATGGACTCAGAATGAGCCCACTGGTCAGCATTGGAGAAGCTTGCTAATGGAAGACACATGTACTTCAGTGGGGCTGATCAGTGACAGGGAAAAAAAGGGCAATGCCCTTCTGAGCAGGATCCTCTGGGCTCCCCAGGGTAACCTACAGAGGGGGCGCTTTGAGAGGAGGATGCCTTCTAGAGCTACAAACCACTGGAATGAACCAAAATGAATGCACGAGTTACAAAGATAATGCTTGGAGGAAAACCTATAGAGGTCAACATCAAAGCCTAGAGTAGCCTGCCCTTTTGTGCCTCCTCAATCTACCGGAAGGCGACAGACTTGGAAAACACCAGGAAAGGCTCCATGGCTAAGCCCACTGCAGCAGGAAAAGTTAATCACAGAGGAAAGGTCAGGAGACAGGGCTCTCTGTTGCCACCGAGAATCCAATGAGAACCATTACAGCTACAGCCAGCTGCAAAAGGGAAGTCCCGGGCTGGGAGCCTAGTAGCCCAGGAGATTCTTGTAGAAATGCACAAAGAAATCAGGTACACAAGCAACAACAAGAGCAAAATAAAAGAGAGATTTATGGAGAAATAAATCAAAAGGAAGGAACACGGAAAAGTGTAAAAATGGAAGATACAACTAGTAACATGAGGAAAATAATTTTCTTCTGTTTGGTTTTCTAAGACGAAGAAGGTATTCCACATGCCAAGATGCACAGCCCATAATTGCCTTCAAAGGCTGCCCTCTTGGCTTTCCACATTTAAGGGGAAGACAAGCCCACGCCTTGACAGATTACTCAGAACTCTGCACCATCCCGCAGCTTCACATATGCTTCCTTGTCCTCACGACTGAGAGGAGGGACAACTTTTGCAAAAAGCCTTCCCAGGAGATAACTTGCCCCAAGGCAGAAGCTACCCATGACCATGCTTTTCCATCTCCTGTGGCTCCTACTCCACTGGTGACTTATGGTTCACATAATTCTACCTAGAAGGAGTTTACTACAGAGAGTACTCCACTACACTTCACATATTCTGACGTTGTCTAAGTGTCAGGTTCGAGGCAGGATTAAGGTCAAGGAGGAGTCAGGAATTACATACAGAATGTGTCATTAGAAGTGGAAAATCAGGCTATGACTTGGTCAGGTAAGCCAGGTATGGCCTATAGATGTTAGTCAGAAACTGACCCAGGGACGGTCTATTATTGTCTCTTACCAGTCAGACAGTACAAGGGGGACAGAGAGAGCAGGCCCTAAATGACAGGTACAGGGGCTCAAATTCAGATAGAGCAGCAGGTGAGGTGGAGGGTCCTTGGGCAGTTAAACTACAGTCAGAAGGACCCCTACAAAGGGAGGGAGATGAGCCAACAGCCCCCATATTCCAACGAGGGAAGGGACATTCCTCTATTAAAGACATTCTGTCTTCTCTGGCACTGAAAGTCTCGGCATCACTGTGAGGATATGCTGCTCCTGTTGGAGGGAAGGCAGGCTCGGACCATTTGTGCTGTCTGGGGGCATAGCTTGGAGCGCCAAGTGAAGGGTTTGATGCTAACCATCTTCAGAGACTTTTGCTTTTTTTTTTTTTGTTGCTATAATTTAGTACATACTTGATTTTAGTCTCTATGTCAGCTATGTTCTTGACAGTAACTTTGCAGATGAAGAAACTAAGATACAGAGATATTACATAATTCATTCAAAGTCACATCATCGGTCGAACCAGAACCATGATTTGGACCCAGACCTTGGATATCCACACCTGAACATTTTTTTTCTACTTGGCTTTTCTGCTCAAGCCTGAGGTCAAATTCAGCCAAATCTTAGCTGGGGATTTACCTAGCAATTTATAATTTTTCTGTGTTCAAGTACTAAACATTGTTTGCCCAATTTCAAACTATGAGGTCCACCACAGACTCAATTACTCTTTGTGCCTGAAATGGAAATCCTGGCCCTTCTCTCGTCTCCCTCCTGATGAGCTCCTATTGCAATGCTACCATCCTGAGGATTGGAACTGTCTTGGTCCCTTGTTGGTTGTTACCCTTTGAAAAAAAAATTCTCGTCTGAATACTTGAATTCCTTAGGAAGGAATGTATTCTCAAATTCAAACCATCTAACAGTTTCTAACTTCTAACTCATAAATACTGCTACAAGATGGAAAGACACACTGCTATTGCTTATTTGTGGCAATTCAACCTTCAAGATGATGTAAATAGCACAGAGTTTGGGGTGAACAAGGAGCTGTTAGCCAAATATCTTTACTAAGTCCACTTCCATCTTAACTGAGTCTTGAGAACCTCAAGCAGATTTTGTTGGAACTTATCTACATATATACAACAAAACCCAATTGAAATTCACAACACCCAGTTAAGATGAAAGAGATAATATAAATCCAAGTCTCAAGTTGAAATATTGTAGGATTCTATGACCAAAACAGTGAATGATCCAAGAAGCATCAAAAGAAGATGAAATAAATACATCGAGTCACCGTATCAAAAAAAAATTGGTTAGCATTCATCCATTTCAAGAAGATGCATATAATCAACAGCCTATGATACTGACGGAACTAACAATGGCAAAAAAACAAACAAACACAACAAGGCTCCAGGGATTGAGAGAAAAACAATCACAATGTTTCAACAAACTGATGCAATGCCAGAAGTATTCTCATTAGTCTACACCAAGGAATTTGGAAGAAGCTATGTAGCTAACCAATGGGAAGAGAGTCAAAGGACAGTGACCTGGCAGAATGTGGAAATTCAACAATATAATTAATGTCACATGCAAGTAAAGTTTTGCAGAAGAGAATTCAAAAGCCGTCACAGCAGTATATCAACAGGGAGCTGCCATAAATTCAAGTTGGATTCAGAAGAGTATGTAGAACAGAGGGCTATCATTGCCAACATCAGATGAATCTTGGCTGAAAGCAGAGGATACCAGAAAGATGCTTGCTTTTGTTTCATTAACTCTGCAAAAGCATTCGACTGTGTGGTCTTGAACAAACTGTGTGAAGAATGGGAATTTCAGAACTTAAATGAGCTCATGTGTTTGAACAGAACATGGGGATGGTGCATGGGTCAGGAAAGTTGCAGACCAGCCTTGTATCCTTTCACCATGCTGATCCGATCTGTATGCTGAGCAAATAATCTGAGGCGCTGGACCATCTGAAGGAAAACGAGGCACCAGGATTGGAAGGAAGGTTCATTAACAATCTGCCACATGTAGATAGTACAACCTTGTTTGAAGGACTTAAAGCACTTACTAATGGAAGATTAAACACTACAGCCTCAGTATGGTTTACAACTCAATGTAAAGAAAGCAGAGATCTTCACAACAAACTGGACAGTGGATAACATCATAATAAATGCACAATGGACTGACACTGTCAAGGCTTTCAGTTTACTTGGATCCATAATCCACACTCACATAAGCAGCAACCAAGAACTCAGACGATATTTTGTGTTCAGTAAACCTGCTGCTCAAGACCTCTTTACCATCCGGAAGAGCACAGATGTCACCTTGAGGACTTGGGCATTCCTGGAGTTGCCTCATTTGTCTTGAAAGCGGGACCATTAAGAAGGAAGAGAGGAGAAATGACAAATTTGGATTGTGGTGCAGAAGAAGACTACCAGAGGAACAAACATGTTTTGGAAGAGTACAACCAGAGTCCTCCTTACAAGGCAGGATGGGGAGTCCTTAGCTCGCATACTTCAGACACATTATCAGGAACAACCAGGCCTTGGAAAAGGCTGTCATCCTTGGCAAAGTAAAGTAGGGAGCGGGTGAAAATGAGGAAGCCTTTCAATGAGATGGACTGACACAGCGTCTACAACAATGGGCTCAAACATAATCACAATCAGGAGGAGGGTACAGGACCGAGCAGTGTTTTGCTCTGTGGTCCATGGGGCCACTATGCGTCAGAACTGACTTGGAGGCCTCTAACAACAACGATGCCCTATTTGCTGAGCACCCGCTTTGTGCTAATATTCCCATTTGACACAAGGGAAAGTAGGCTTAGAGAAGTCCAGTGAATTGAAAGCTAGCACGTGTGAAGCCAGGATCAGAGGCAGGTTTATCTGTTTCCCCCACACTGACCTCCAATTGAATTTTATTCCCACCAACAGGAATGCAAACAATCCTTAAGGTACCAAACAAAAACTGAGTTAATTCTAATTCACAGTGACCCTACCGGACAGATGAGAACTGTTCTTTAAGGGTTTCCAAAGTTGTAAGCCTTTAGGGAAGCAAGCGGTCACATTTTTCCCCTATAGAGAGGCTGGTGAGATTGAACCACTGACCTTTCAGTTAGCAGTAAAGTGTTTAATCACTGTGCTACTATGGGAAAGTGAAATTACTTAGTATACTTCTTTTAGCGACAGTCTTTGTAAGTTCCACCAAAGGAGAGTAAAGGACTACGCAAATAGGGTGTGTGAAATGCCGAGAGAGTGGATTGGTCATTTCAGCAGCAGGAATGGGGAATTCTGTAACTAGCAAGAAAGAATAGCCAGGAGTGATGTGTGTCACGTGTGGAGAGGTGGCTGAGGAGCAGTGCCAAGACCATGAGATGGAGTAGAGGAACAGTACCGAGACCAGGTGACAGAGGTGGGCTTCTGGGCCCACAGACCAAGTACATCTGAGTGTGTGGGGGCAGGAGGCTGGCTTGCAGAGTAGCATTTATCAGTGCTAAAGGAGCCTTGTAACACTTGCTCCAGCAGGGCAGAGGCCAAGGGACTATTGGTTGAGAACCAGAGAGAGATGTGTCTGCCAGCATGGGAGAGAAGAGGCACTGCAGATTAAAAAAAACGAATAATAAAATCCTTTTTTAACATTTTGTAACCTGTCACAAATAAGCCTCACAATCGAGAGCACTGTCTGTGATCTGTGTGTCCACCGCAATGAATTCTCAACCTCAGGAGAGAAGCAGTGTGCTATGAGTGGGGCAGATGGTTGTCAGAATAAGGTAAAGAGGGTTTACCTCCTTTAGTGAAGGCACCTCTGACCTCGGCCTCATAAGAATCATGCTTGAACAGATATGGAATTGGATTCTCCTTCTCCCTTCTGTAGCTGCAGGAGGTCAGATGTGGCTTCCACGTCTTTTCTTAGCCACCAGGATTTCCCCCTCTGAACTCAGTGTGAACATACACCCTGCAAACATGCATGGCTTCAATGCAGATAATGATTAGAAAGCACTAAGTTCTGACCCACCTGAAGTGGCTTCATAGCTCTGTCCAAACTGATGGCCACACCCGTGGCAAATATGGATTGTGCTGCCCTGTGCTCAGAGTCCCAAATTTCACTACAAATCCTGGATAGACTACATGATGCAGCGTGTAGGAGTGGATTTAGAACCCTACGTACAAAACAGATACAGGACCAAAACCTGGACTCTTTCACACAGAATGTAAACATCGCTACAGCGAGAGGAAGAATGGCTTCTAGAGTCACCTGGAAATGACACAGGAATGTTAGTGCATTTTACAAAGTCAAATGCACAACCCAGGTTTTAATTATACACATCCCAATCAAGTTTTGGGTGCAACCATGTCCTCAGAGACCACCAGGGGTTACCTACTGATTTGCCCTTGACCTGGCTGTGAATGTCCTTTTTTTGTGTGGGGGAGAATAAACTTGCTGTGTGATCTTATCACAAAGATGTGTTGACGAGTATCCTGAATAATCAAAATACAGAATTCAACTAGGGAATTGATCAGTAAGTCCTTAGATAGGATGACCCCTGAAGGAGGAATGGAGAAAAAGAATTTACATGATAAATACCATATTGGTTCTTATGAGACTTTTGATTAAAACCCACTGCCATTAGCACAGTACATAAGTGTCCTATGAATATCTGTTGCATGAATGAGTGTATAAGTACAAAGTCACCAAGAAATTTTCCACAAAATCTTGGTGATGGATTCAACTTAAGTCCTAAGACTTTAGTCACTTAGTCAGGAAAGCTTTAGTATCAGATGGCTGTGGACGTCAAGTGAAGCCTCCCATTTCTAAACTGTGTGGCTGTGGGCAAGTCACTAAACCTCTCTGAGCTACAATTTCCTAATCTATACAACAGAATTAATACTATTTATCTGAATGCTTGGCTTCGCAGATTTGTGATTATGTTCATAAAGAGTTAGATACATACATGGTACTCAGTACCTGGCACTCAATCGGTGTTGATGATTATGAAAGGGAATGCTGACCATCATCAAGTTAATTCTTTTGTCCCCAAAATGGGAAGGCTTTCCCAACATTGCTCAAGTCCAAGGCTGCCTTCACCTAAGGTAGGGAGCACGCCTTGTTTTTCACTTTCAAAGTCAAGGGAATGGCACAGATCTAGAGTAGAAAGAAACCAACAGCACGTGTTTTTAAATATTCATAAGGCTGGAAATGTCCTCCTCTCGTTTTCTCTGCCATCTGCTTTTGTTTCTTTTCTTTTCATTCTTATGCCACAGCTGCAAATGAAAACAACCATACAATAACTTGAGTTAAATAAAAAAAGAATAAAATAAAAATAAAAACAATCAAGGAGTAAAGAAGAGAAGATGAATTATAAATCCCCCCGCCCCCCCAGGCAGCAGAAGCAGGCAACACCATTTGATGCGAGGTAAACCTTCCAGAAACCAAAATCCACATTCCATATTTATAATAACAATGCTAAGAGCAAGTACTATTTACTGAATGGCTCCTCTGTGCCACCTGATGACTAATATTTCTAATTCCTAGAGACTCTCCAAATTTTACACAAAAAGGAACTATAGATTGGAGAGGTAGAATCCTATTTTTACTGGTCAGAAATGAAACTGGGATTTGAAACCAGGTTGCATCTGAATCCAAACTCTTGACACTTTCCACGTGACCACCCGATCTCCATAAACAGGAAAGGACAAGAGAAAATTAATTTGAGAAATATTTAGGGCAGACCATTTGTCCTGAACGGAGTTATTCCGATAATTAAAGTCTGTGATTACAGCTCTAATTAAAGTTAACTCAGATAATTGGTTGTTGTATTTGTGAATGTGCAATTAGAGTCTTCTACATAATGACAGAGTTTTCGGATCATACTTGCTATTTATTAAGCTTTACCCTACTGAAGACTGTGATACAGTGCTTAAAGAGTCTGGGCCCAAGGACCAGGGCCTATGGTACCCACAGCAGGGTCTGAGCTCAGCCCCATTTAACATGTCTTTGTCCAGAAGTCAATGAACACCTCATCTTCAAGTGCAATGTAAAAAGCTCTTATGGCCTACACTGTTGTCCTGAAAACTCCTAGCAGCATGTACCTGAAGAAAAACTGGCAGCAGTGGTCCTCATGTGTTAATTACACTTGCGAAGTCTATTATGCATAGAAAGGGCACCTGCTGGCAGTGAAAATGACTAGAATCTGCCCTTCCTGTGCAGTGAGTAAATTGAGAGTTCATTTCTACAGGAGATAATAGTTTTCAGATTCCATTTCGTGTATCCCCTGCATGGGGACGTACTTAACATTTAAATCATCCGCAGAGGAACAAACCTTTAATTTACATGTTTCAGGCTCCTAGCACTTAAAATGCTAGTTATCCCTGCCGGCTCTTCCTACCAAGGATTAAACTCAAATGTGGCAAAAGTCACTGAGCACAGTAGAATAAAGTTATTAGCATTGGCTCAAATTTCATGGCATCTGTAGTTTCTGACCATAGCAGTGGTCGTGCAGGCTTTATGGGGGTAGCAAATCAAGAGGAGATGTTTTCCTCTTTTACTCTTGGGGTCTTTTATTTCCTCATCCTTATGCTTCACAGTTAATAAACAGACCCCAAGCCCCACTGGCCTAGAATGACCCTCTGGTCAAAAGTCACAAAGTTCTTTCATGAAAATAAGAGACCAGGAGAGACTGTGGCTACACGAACACTGACACTTCCAAGATGGTGCCTGGGCCAACAGCTCACACTCAGGCAGCAGAAGATCCAAGTGTGAACAACACTGTTTTTAAGGACTGAATAAGGCCTAAGCAAGAAGCTTTCACAGTGTCATAGCTCAGTGCTCAACTGCTGACTGCAAGGTTGGCATCTGAACCCCCCAGTTCTGTAGGGGAAGATCTGCCAATCTGCTTCAGAAAACATTATGACCTCGGAAACAATGAAGTAGTTCTACTTTGTCACAAGGAGAGTTAAGCAACTAACAACAGCGATGTCAAGGGCTGAGTAGCCTTCCTCCCCAAGTCTTCTCTTCTAAGTTGGGCCGCCAGCATCATTGTCCTTGGTCAGCCTGGTGACACGCTGCTGAGAGGGCGGGAGTGACCGACTTAAACAGGATCTTGGATCAATTTTCAAAAGGAAAGAAGGGCTGGGAACTAGGATGGCAGCTGGAAAGAACTGGCTAGTCTAAACATTACCTTTTAAAAGAAAACCTTACAATGATAAAAATAATACCTTTCCACTGCAGGACTCTTAGAAAACATGGAAAATTAAAGACATGCAGAATCCTTCTTCCTCTTCCTTCTTTCAAATCACTGTTAACATTTTGATATACTTCCTCCCAAATCTCTGCCTCTCTCCACACATACATATATGACACACACACACACACACACACTATTCTTTGTCATATATATATATAATTTTTCTTTGCTCAGCTTTCAGTGTGTTGCACTATGGTGGTAACTTATGTGGTGATGGGAAGCTGTGATACCAGTATTTCAAATACCAGCAGGGTCACTCACAGTGAAACGGTTTCAGTGGAGGTTACAGACCAAAAGCAGATTACAGAGAAGAACTGGGCCATTAACTTCTGAGGAATTAGCCACTGAAAGCATTATAATCGCAGTGGAACATTTTTCAGAGACACTGCCAGAAGATTAGCCCCTCAAGTTGGAAGGCACTCGAAATATGCCTGGGGAAGAACAGCCTTTTCAAAGTATAGTTGACCTTAATGATAAAAAGTAAAACTTTGGGGATCTCTATTTGCTGATAGAGCACAACTCAAAAGGAGAAGGAAAATAGCAAATATCCATGAACAGTCAGAACATGGACTCTAGGAAGCATGAATCTGGAAAATTGGAAGTCATCAAAAAACAAAATGGAACACATGAAGACTGAAGACTGTAGCCTAGGCTTTTGTGAGCTGAAATGAGTGTCACTGGCCTTCTGAGTTGGATAGTTATATGTTTGACTGTGCCTGGAATGACAAATTCAAGAGGAATGCATCACATTCATTGTGAAAAAGAACATTTCAAGATCTATATTTTGAACTGCAATCCTGCGTGTGATAGGATAATATCGATACATCTACAGTTAAGTCCAAATTGAACATTACACACCAAATACTAAAGCTAGTAAGAACTCTAAAGAACTCCATCAAATTCTTCTGTCTGAAATTGATCAAACATGCAATCAAGAGGCATTGGTAAGTACTGGGGATTGCACTGTGAAAGGTACAAACAGAGAAGAATCAGTCGTCGGAAAAGACGGCCTCAGTGACAGAAACAAAACTAGGGAGCACATGATAGAATCTGGCAGACCAATGAGTTCTTCATTGCAGATACCTGTTTTCAATAACACAAGCAGTGACGAGTCACTTGGACCTCTCCAGACACAATACATAGGAATCAACTGACTACATCTGTGAGAAGAGATGATGGTGAAGCTCATTAACATCAGTCAAAGCAAGGCTAAGGTCTGACTGTGGAAAAGACTATCAATTGCTCATATATAGATTCAGGTTGAAGTTGAGGAAGATTAAAACAAGTCCATGAGAGGCAAAATATGATTTTAAGTAACTCCCGCCTGATGTTAGAGATCACCTCCAGGGCAGATTTGACTTATTGGACACTAACAGACCTGGTGGAATGACATCACAAACATCATATTTGAAGAAAGGTCATTAAAAAGAAAGGAAGGAAAGAAAAGATCAAAATGATGTCAGAAGAGATTCTGAAACGTGATCTTGAAAGCAGCTAGAGCAAACAGAAGAAATGATGAAGTGAAAGCTGAAGATAATGTCAAGGACCAACTTGCACGGACAAAGTAAACTATCATAATGAAATGTGCAACGACCTGGAGTCAGAAAGGCAAAAATGAAGAACATGTCCAGCATATCGCAAGCTGAAAGAGATGAAGAAAAAAATCATTTCAAGTTGAAACTGTGAAGGTTTCAGTGGGCAAACCGTGCAAGAGGCCCCAAAAGAACATGGAAAGAGCACGCAGAATCACTGTACAAAAAGGCATTAGTTGATGTTTCACCCAATTCAAGAGGTCGGACACGATCAAGAACTAATGGTACTGAAGGAAGAAGTCCAAGCAGCACTGAAGGCATGAGCAAAATACAAGGCTCCAGGAATGGATGGACTCCCAACTGAAATGTTTCGACAAGCTGATGGGGCATTGAAAGTACCCATTAATATATGCCAAGAAATCTGGAAAACAGCCACTTGGCCAGCTGACTAGAATTGATCCATATTTGTTGCCATTCCAAAGCAAAGTGTCCAACCGGATGCAAAAATTATTAGACAATTATCATTAATATCACATTCAAGTAAAATTTTGCTGAAGGTAATTCAGAAACAGTTGTAGGAGTCCAGGGAGCTGTCAGAAATCAAGCCAGATTCAGAAGAGGATATGGACTGAGAAATAGCATTGCTAAAATGATATGGATCATGGCTGAAATCAGAAAATATCAGAAAGATGTGCATTTGTGTTTTACTGACTATGCAAAGAAGACATTTGACTTGGATTATAACAAGCTATAAATAACATTGCAAAGAATGGGAATTCTAGAACACATGCAGAACCTGTACGGGAACGAGGAGGCAGTCATTTGAAGAACCCAGGGGACACTGGTAGTTTAGTCAGGAAGGTTGCATCCTTTCACCATTACTGAGACTGAGCAAACAATGAGAGAAGCTGGATCACATGAAGAACACAGCATCAGGATGGGAGGAAAGCTTATCAAGTCCTTGTGATATGGAGATGACACAAGTTTGTTTGCTAAAGAAGCAAGGACACTTATGCTGATGAAGTTCAAACACTGCAGCTTTCCATGTGGATTGCAACTCAATGTAAAGAATGTGAAAATGCTCACATGTGGGCCAAGCGACAACACGATAATAAATGGAGAAAAGACTGAAGTTTGGATCCACAATCCACACTTATGGAAGCAGCAGTCAAGAAATCCAATGGCACGTTGCATTGGGTAAATCTCCAACCTCATTAAAGAGGTAAAGAGTACAGATGTCACGCTGCGGAATGAGGAGGTGCTTGGCACAAGCCACAGTATCTTCAATCTCCTCATATGCGTGAAAGGTGGACAATGAATAAGGAAGACCTCAGAAAATTTGATGCCTCTGAATCATGGTGCTCAAGTAGAACCCTCAAAGTAGAACAAACACATTTGTTTATAAAGACACTCCTTATAAACAAGGATGCAAACTTCACCTCCTGTATGCTTTGCACACGCCCTCAGGAGAGACCAGTATCTGCAGACGTTCTGTGTGGTGAAGTCGCGGGTCAGTGAAAAGGAGGAAGACGCTCAGCAAGAGGGACTGACGCAGTGGTTGCAAGGACAGGCTCGAGTATAACAGCTATGAGAATGGTATAGGGCTGTCAGCGGTTCTTGCTGCCCCAACAGCACCGACCAACAACAAACATCTGCTTTTTGTATTATATATGCATATATCTCATTTTTGTGAGTTTTCACAAAACTCTAATCATATCGGGGCAAGTTATTAAACCCTTTGGGGCCTTGCTTTCCTGACCTGTGAAAGGGAGGATGATAATACTGACTCAATATTATCTAACAACAACAAAGTTGTACTAGTTGGGTGGCTGATGGACTATATTGTCTCCCCTGGTTCCACCACTGTGCCCACACTGCCATCTGGGACTCCTATCTGAAGTATACCAAGACCCACAGGTGGGTCTCTTCCTGTGGGAAGCTTGAGTCTTTGCTTGGAGCACATGTCGGGGTCTGAGTCTCTCTCTAGCAGGGGACTCTGAAGCTTGTGTCTGCAAAAGGGAAGGACTGTGTTTTCGGGTGGTGGTGGGGGTGGTGGTGGTGGTGGGGGTGGTGGTGGTGGTGGGTGTGGTGGTGGTGGTGGTGGTGGTGGTGGTGGTGGTGGTGTCTGAATATCTCCTCTATCTTCTCTTCCCTTTTCTAGCTCCCTCACTATGTGTGCCCCTTCTACCTTCCTTTCCCTGTGCACTACACTTCTCTTCTTCCTCCTTTGGGAATATCACTGCCAGACTCTGCCCACCTCTCCCTAATCTAGTATTACAACATCAATCAAAAGCCAATAGGCTCTTTTCCTTAGAGCCATATAAACCTTAAATAAAAAAAAAAAGAGGCAGAATAACTGATTGAGAACTTGAAAGGAGCATCAAAGTTAAACAGAAGTCTAGTTTGGGGATGGGAGGACCTAAGATTATTTGTAGGGAGAGGGAGGTAAGTGGCAGAAAAGGGGATTATTAATGATAAGAGAGTAGAGATCTGGGATGGGCAACAGAGAAATCTCAGGTGACATGACCCAGGTGAAGTCAGTGGCTTTGGCCTGCCTGCTCTTCTTCAGGTGCAGTAGTGGACAAGACGACGACATACATCATGTAACAAACCTTGGGGATAGGGAGGAAGGCAGTAATGGAAACAGACTGTATGGCCTCTCCCTTCTCATCAAAACAGGGGGTGAAGCCTGTCCCTGATTCTGGTGCAACGTGGGATGGTGAGCAACTTGGACATGGCAGTGGTCAGGGGGCCAAGGGTTTAGAGCAGCTGCTGTGAGGGTGTGTGAATGATAGCAGAGGAGGGGAACGAAGGTTGAATAGCATCACTTTCTATTAGAGCCTCCTCCTTGCAATGGCTTTGAGAGCTTCTCTAGCAGCACTGCCAGACAAAAAGCAGAGGAGATGGAAGGCTGTGCTCAGGGTCAGTGGAAAAGCCAGGGGAATAGGAGCCCGTGGGAACTGGAGAGAAATCCTGGAATAGCTCCAGTCTCCTGGATTTTAGCACCTTGAGCACAAATAACATGTTTGTTTGCCTGTTTTCTGAACCTGACTGTGAATCCCCTTAGGTCTAAATTTGATTTCATCTCTGTTTTCCCCACACATAGCCTATTACCAGACACAAGGAAGATGCAACACTCATCAAGGTCCAGGACCAGCAAGAAGGCCAATAAAACCAGGAGGAGCTACAAACTAGGGAGGCAAAGCTGAGGTGGCCAGAGGTGGGAGAAAGTCAAGGCAAAGATGCATGGGGTATACAAAAGAAAGGAGAGAGAAGAGCGGACAGCAAAGGAAGGAAGTCAAATCGGAGGGGAAATTTTTCAGCAAAAGCTGGACAGATTGAGCAGTTTTCAAATGGTGAAATGACACGAGGTGTGGCACCCTCTGGGTGGGTGACAGTTACTTCAATCTACAAAGTCCTTTTGCAGATAAGTGATTTTATTTCATCCTCAAAAGAACTCCAGGAATAATTATCAGTAATTTCCCCTGATATGGGCCTCAACTGTCCTTCTTCAGCTGCACCCTTATTTGCACCCCCATCATGGCTTCACTGAGGATGGGAAATAACATCTCCGTAGACGGCAAAATACAGCAAATGTGAGGACAATGGGAGCAAAGGCAGGGCAAAGGTTTTAGTCAGCAGAGGTGGTAGGCAATGTTGTAGACTTCTAAAAGAACAGGGGATGGAGACAAGCAGGCAACAGTGAGAGAATGTTGAAGAAGGCTCCTCCCAGTTGCTCTGCTAGTATGCCAAACAACAGAGCAGAGCATGGGCAAGGCCATGCCAGTGGGGACAGGAGCCGACTGCAGAGCCTGGGAGGAGAAGGAGCAGCTTCAACTGAGCTCCTTAAGAATGTGATACTCATATTTTCGTACCTCAAATGTTAGACTTATTTCTAAGTATATCTGGCCTGCTGATTTTAAAAAATGGTACCGGTTTTCCCTTATTAGTCCTACTTTTTGAGATACAAAACATACGCCATATATCATTCTTCACTCTACTCACCCGTAAAAAAATAAGGATACTTTAATGTTGTGAGGGAGTGCACACTAGCTTTATTTAAAGTAGTTTGTGTTGTACTAAAGATTTAGGTTGTTATAATTCACACCGTGTCCTTTAAAGATATAGTTGAACAGCGCAAATTACATGAACTTGGAATTTCCCCCATGTATCACTTCACTTTTATTAGGAACTGAATAGTAGGCAGTTCCAATTTATTCTCTTAAAAAAGGATCAGACATAAACCTTACCGTACAATAAGTAAGGAGCCCTTATGGTGTAGTGTGTTATGTGTTTGATTGCTAACCACACAGCCAGCTATTCAAGCTCACCCACCACTCTGCAAGAGAGAGACTTTCTGCTCCCATAGAGATTTTCAGCCTCAACATATGTACAAACGTGCTTGACACAATGGATGTATATATGGATCATGATAAGAACTGCTAAGAGCCCCCAATAAAATGATTTTTAAAAAGATCTACAGTCTCAGAAACCCACAGGAGAGATTCCATTCTGTCCTATAGTGTCGCTACGAGTCACGATCAACTCATTGGTTGTGAGTTTGGCACCAATTAGTAGAGATTTAAATGTTCCCAAATCACAAATGAGTCTGTCAGAGTTCAAATTCATTGAAATTAAAATGTTCCAGTCTTGTGTTAAGATGGCACAACTTCTTCACCTGGACACAGAAAACTCCTAAAATAAAAGTTAGAATTTTTCTTAAAAGAAGTTTGGAGCCAACCTCACTTCTCGAGACATTTAACATGAATGATCCATTGACTTCTCTATGTTAAAATGTGTTCTGGAATGCTACTGTATAATCTTAAGAAGAAAAACTTAGGTCGTCAAAATATGGATGCAAACTGCTAATAAGTCTTACATTTTTGACACTCTAAATTACCCTCACACCTTCCAAATATGCGTGTTTTCAATTTTATTTTTTAAATTTCTATTTTGCTCAAGCTGTGTTCTGGCTTAACAGTATCTGACTTGTAGTCTCTGTACACACTGCACAGCCTCCCATAAAAAGAGAAAAACCTGATGCCATCAAATTGATTCTACCTCACAGCGACCCAATAGGACTGAGAAGAAGTGCTCCTATTGAGTTTCCTAACCTTTAAATATTTTAAAGGCTGCAGAGTGACTGGTGGGTTTGAACCACTGGCTTTATAATGGGCAGCTCAATGAATAAACAAAGGATTTCCCTTAATAACTAATTCTCTTTCAAATATTTCTTAGTTTTTTTGTCTTAGCCTGTAATTTTTGGGTCTGAATCCTTCTCATATTGAAGTATGAATTCATGAATGAGTATACTTTCAGAGCTGAAAATACAGTGGAACACCATATCCAAGAAACTGCAGCTGATGCAGTCTAACCAGTGCAATTTTCTGAATCAGCACCCCAAATAACCCCAGGAACAAGCCTAAACACCAAGACACTAAGAAGACAAAAAAATTGTTTTGTTGGGCTGTGTAATCTTTGAGGAACAGAGCAGATCCAAGTAATTAATGTAATAAACTAGTAAATTCATTATTATGAGGAGTGTAAATTCATATTCTTTTGTATCTGTAAAAACTATAATACTTCCCACCTACTCCTGATGGAATTAAAAATAAAACCTAAACCACCAGAGCCAGATGTTACAATATAACTAGAAACAATTTCAAAGTTATATCAAGGTATAAAGAGAATACACAAAACATTGGGACCAGCTATCTGATGAACCAAGAAGAAATTAAGAGAGGCTTGGATTATACACTCCACATGGAGAGAAAGACATTGCCTGTTAACCTCTTTGAGTGGTGGGAGAACAGGATGAATAAAAATATCCACCATGGTGAAAAAAGCTGATGATGCCCGGCTATCAAAAGATACAGCATCTGGGGTCTTAAAGGCTTAAAGATAAACGAGCAGCCATCTAGCTGAGAAGCAACAAAGCCCACATGGAAGAAGCACACCAGCCTGAGCGATCACGAGGTGTCAATGGGATCAGGTATCAGGCATCAAAAAACAAAAAATATCATTGTGAATGAGGGGGGCGTACGGAGTGGGGACCCAAAGCCCATCTGTAGGCGACTGGCCAGCCCCTTACAGAAGGGTCGCGGGGAGGAGATGAGCCAGTCAGGGTACAGTGTAGCAACGATGAAAGATACAACTTTCCTCTAGTTCTTTAATGCTTCCTCCCCGCCTCCCCCCACCCCCCCCATCATGATCCCATTCTACCTTACAAATCCAGCTAGACCAGAGGATGTGCACTGGTACAGATAGGAACTGGAAACATAGGGAATCCAGGACAGATGATCCTTTCACGACCAGTGGTGAGAGTGGCGATACTGGGAGGGTGGAGGGAAGGTGGGGTAGAAAGGGGGAACCGATCACAAGGATCTA
>NW_022103929.1:1667198-1701710 GCF_000313985.2 Echinops telfairi | reverse complement strand
AAAAAATATCCACCATGATAAGATACATACAGAATAATGACAGAAATGGGCCAATTCACTAATGAAACATACTAGACAGAACCATTGATTTTCATTTGACACCCAGTTTCTTGAATGAGGGTGAATCCAACACAATCAAGTAAGGAGCAGCTGTGTAATGTCTGTCTGCTCCTAGGACAACGTGGCCACTGTGTGGATGTTTTCAAAAAGATGGCTGCAGAATGGGCTGGAGACCCCAGCAAAAGCTATCACTGGCCTGGAATTAATCATTGAACCAATGGTAAATATCTTCAGTCACCTGTTAGGTGGGTGGCAGGGTTATGGCCCATCCCATGACTCCTTTCTTTCAGGGAGCTCTCCATTTCTGGCAGCTCCTTTTCCGACACATGCATAGTGTTTCCTTCTCTATTTCTGTGGCCTTGAGCTATTTGGAGACAATGTCTTTAGCCACATTACACTGGAAAAGAAGTTATTCAAAAGGAAATCAGACCCAAATCAACCACATAAACAGTGTCTTTTGTAATCTACTAAAGAGAGAGATAATGATGACATCTCTGCAGAAATATGTATTGAGTACCTTGCCATGAGCCAGTTTTAATACACGGTGCCCTTGCAAATTTTACCTCATTTCATCTTTACATAATTATGTATTGAACACTTTTGTTTTGCAGATCAGGAAAAGAAATCTTAAAGCCAAGTGATTTGCTCCAAGTTATACAACTGAAAGGCAAAGAGCTGACTCTAAAACACATTTCATTGAAGAGTGAGATTCTCACTAAAAACTTCAGAGGGTTCTGGTGTCTGATTTGTGCTCCCAAATCACAGCTGAGAGCAAGTCTATGGAACATGTCAAGACATGGCAAGAGCCTGAATACCTGGGGGACCACAATTGTTCTTGTCAGTCTCCCAATTTGTCTTAGGAGACACACACACACACACACACACACACACACACACACACACACACACGCTTTGGTGTCTCCAAGTGAAGAAATGAAAAAAGTATGGCTTGCTCTCTTGAACCCTTTAAGAATGCCATCAAGACTTACTATATGAAAACTGTTGGGAAATAAGAGAGCCATGCAACCAGGTGGTCTAAAATCCAAATGTCATTTTGAAGTTAATATTTTTAATTTAGTCAGTTACTACCTTAACGAGCCACAGACCTAACCCTGGTTAGCTCATGGAGGAAAAGCCGAGGGCAGGGCCTGTAGTAGCCTTACCAGCAGTAGTCCAGCAGGTGTGGAGGCAGGACAGGGATGTACACGTGCTGCCAGTACATAGGGTAGAGCATCGCGGCAGACCCGTGGATGCAGGCAGTCAGCTGCAACAGGAACAAATTGGAGTCAGCCCTACAAAGTCTAAGTGAGCAAATGTCATCATTTGAGCTCAGTGATAAAATGAAGTACAGGCTTTTCAACACACTGAAATGCTAAGTTAAAAATCTGCACAAAAAGTTCTCAGTTAAGGCAAGCACTATGATTTAAAATTTTTAAGTACTTTCTTTCTTTAAAAATTCTATTATTTCTTATTATAAAACAAAGGTGCTGTTACGGGGGGGACGGGGGGGGGGGACACACAGAAAATGGACCAAGGATAAAAGAATTCCCATCTAAAGATTATTTAATATTTTAAGGTACTGGGCACATATATAACTCGTGCTTCCTTTTCTAATGAGAATGACTGTAAATACAATTTTTTCCAAGGATCTTGCTTTAGCTTGCTATTATATGATGGCATTTCCCGCACACATTGCAGTGCGAGGTAACTTCAAAAAGTTCAGGGAACCCTTCTATTATTTCACAATTCCATTTTTTCCCATGAACCTTTTATTCAACTAGTCTTCTGCCACTATAATCAGATCAGGCCCATATTTTTCTATGAGGTTCCTGGATGTAGACTTAAGAGACAAAAGTTGTAAATATTTTAGGCCACTTGGTAAACACAGATCCATACATAGATGAAGAGGGAGGGCTCTCGACACTCCTGCCACCATGAACTGGGGAGCTGGCCTCCTGCCCCTCACATGATAGTCAAGGTAGTGGTTTTATCATCGTCTATGCCTTGTTTTTACTTTTCGGTCTCTGACCATGACCAAGACTGAATGTTTTGTCATAGTTCCTTGACCGTAATTTCTTAGGTAAGTGGTCTGTTTGTATTCTTAGTTAGCTTGCTCTAATGTGCATGAGTAATTTTTTTTAATTGAGTTACCAGCAAGTACTGATGACTATATAAAATATACTAATTCTTGGGAAGATTTAAAAAAATCATTTATCCTAGTTTAATTTTCCTTGAACTTTTGGCTGAAGAGGAGTTTTAAATAACTATACAGATAAATCTTTTCCTTCTTGGCTGCTTCCTAAGGGTGCCGCTCTCCATTTCCTCCTCAGCATTTAACTCTAATCCATCTGGAATTAATTTAGGGTTAAGAACTGAGGTGAGAATTTATTTTTCCACACAGTTAATCAATTGCCTGGGCACTGTTTACTGACTGATCCTTCCTTTCCTCGTTCTTTTGACATGCTCTGTTTTCTATTCCTTTTTTCTGCTTGTTTGTTTTTAAAGAGAGAGAAAAATCCACAAGTGGTATATGATACAATAAAAAATTTGGGAAGCAAAGATAATACAATAGATAAAACTACTTCAAAATTCAACCCAGGGAGAGGAGGAAGACAACCCACACCTTTGGAGACATGGCTATGAAGTGACAAAAGCCAACAACACATGTTTCTTTCTGTCTTTTTTCTTTAATGTTCCTTTGATTTCTGGGAAGTCTGCTCCCTAGAGGCCTTTTGCTTCTTTGGGAAGCTGGTAACTGGCCTTTGCTGACAGAAAGACATTCACGTGGTGAAAGAGTGACGGGCCAAGGCCCAGTTAAAAGAAACCCGGAGGTTAGTGTAACACGAACAGCTTTCAATGGGATATTCTGCGGAGGTTTCATGGTTGTGAGAGCTGCTTGTTAAAGCCAGAGCTGCTCCTCTCCACCCCACCCCCTCCTCTCTTTTCACTCAGACCTGTCCTTTCAACCAGGTACAAGCCACGAACAGGAGATGATCCTGCAAGCTCACTCAGAGCTGCTCCCTGTGACTCTGCTGGTTCAGTCCATCCATTCCTGGTCCATTTCGGTGAGTTTCTGTACAAAGCAGGCTGTCCTACATAGATAACCGATCCCTCAAGGTCAGAACAGATGAAAAAGCTCTACTGGTGGTATGTTAGCAGAGAAAGAAGCCACTTTCTTCTAATTCTACCCTAATCTCAGGTTGGAGGCTGACGAAAGACTTGGGTTCCACCCCTTTTGGCCTTCCTTCAAGTAGCCACAGAGTGCTCTTACTAAAGTGCAGGTCCCTCCCGTTATTCCAAGGCTTCAGTGGTTTGTTGGGAATAGGCTTGTCTCCATGGCCCAGGCCCTGTCTACCTAGGGACAAGCTTCCATGGCCACAGTCTCCATTTATAATAAATGTCCCTACTGCTCTCCTTATCATGAATGATCTGCAGACCCAAGAAGAGTTTTGCATGCCTTTTAACTCTTTCTGTGCACCCCTCCCTGAATCTGCTGGGCTTTTGACCCTGGCAAACCTCTCCTCTTCCAGATCTCTGTATAAGCACCACCTCTGTGAAGTAGGTCCATTTTGTTACCAGAATGTAACTGTCTGTATGTCTGCCTCTCACCGTAGAGAAAGAGTTTGTCTCTTTCCATCTCCAGGTCTTCAGCGATGATAGCACATGCACATTGCTGTCAGCTTCTAGCAGGTTGGCCTCACTCATGCCAAACCATCCACGACAGCTGTGATGACTGACTTTCAAAAGCAGACTCCTAGCCTGTTCTTTCTTGTCCATCTTCGTTTGGAAGCGCCACTGAAAACGGTTCAGTATGATTGTAATAGGTATGCTTCCTCTGACACATAGGTAGCAGCTGTGCTTGAGGTATATTAACCAGATATCAAAACCATGCCTCCTGTATTCTACCTCTGAATCACCACTGCCCTCATGGCATGCATGCATATATATGGCATTATATGTGTGTGTGTGTGTGTGTGTGTGTGTGTAAATGGACCAATAGACAACATCATAATAAATGGAGAAAAGATTGAAATTGTCAAGAATTTCATTTTGGATCCACAATCAGCACCCATAAAAGCAATAGCCAAGAAATATTGCAATGGGCAAGTTGCACTGGGCAGATCTGCTGCACATAACCTCTTGACCATGTTGAGGATTAAGGTGTGCCTGCCCAAGACTCAGTATTTTCAATCATCTCAGATGGCAAAAGCTGCCCATGGATAAAGAAGAAATGTTGAATGCGGAATATGGTGTTGGTAAAGAATATCGATTCTACTATGGACTGTCCAAAGAATGAACAAGTCTGTAGTGGAAGAAGTACAACCAGAAGGCTCCTTAGGAACAAGGATAGTAAGACGTTGGCTCATGTCTTTTGACATGCTATCAGAAGAGACTAATCCTGAGAGAAGGCATCATGTTGGGTAAAATAAAGGGTCAGAGTTAAAGAGGAAGCCCCTCAAGGGGCTAGACTGACACAGTAGCTGCAACAATGGGCTCAAGCACAACCAATCACTGTGAAGATGGCACAAAACTGGACAGAATTCTCTGTTGTGCATAGGATTACCATGTGTTGGAATAGACTCCATGGCATGTTCAAATGATTTCTGAACAATTTCTTACACATCAAATATAAACACTTTAAAATCTACACCATATCACACACATGTAAAATAACACCTTCATCGAGCATGTGTTTGAAAAAAATCATCCAATAATGCTCTTTTTGATTCTCCTTAACCTTACAAAAGCCTACCAAGCTAAATGCCAAGACTTAAAAATTATTTATCCCACATAAAAAGCAAGCTTTTAATGTGTTCTATCAGTACATTAGGGAGTTTTCTAGGGCCAAACCTCTTTAATTGGGGTAAAATGCATTCACGCATCTGATTAAGAAAACAAACAAACAAAGAAAAGAAATTGTTTGGCTCTTTTCCAAAATACTAAATAGCACTAACTATGTGCATCGCTACTTAAGAATGAATAATGGCTAAATCAATTACAAGAAGTCTTAGGATTTAACTATGTGTAACATGGAAAGACATATACTATGTTCCATAAATTATCACTAGAGTCACTTATTATTTTAAAAAACAATTCAAAGACCCCCATTTCTAAAAACTGAAAGATAGAAAAGGTCGATACCTGGTCCTTACAAAATACAAAATTGAAAAGTACTGAAAATATACAATTTGGAGTATAGTCCACAAAAAGGGCATTGTGAATATTTAATTGAAGTGCAAGTTGAGGAAAATGAGCCTATCAAAATTTTACTCCGTGGGAGAATAGGAAGATAAGATGTGTAAAATTTGCCCAAAGTCATTAGTCACAATGAATATTCATCAGAAGCCAATTATCAATCCCATTTAATGACACCCCAAAAGATTTTGCCCTGAAGCAGCTGAATAGTCTAAGGTTCCAGACAAAAACTAGACAGATTCTACAGCCAACAGCCAGTCTAGCCAGGACACAGGTTATAAAGTAAACCATTGGTGGGGTTTGGGATCCACGTTAGCAAATTCTGTCCTCAATTAAAGGGCCACAAGGTTAACACTATTTTAGAACTCTCCTCGCTTTCTCAAGAGACAAAGTTAGTAGGACATGAATGCAGAGATCAAGGATAGAGTTGGGGGAAAAAATGGTCACAAAGACACCTTTTATTTCTTTTTAAAATTTTAAGGTCTTTCTCAGAGATAACATCCAGAGTTTCAGACTAAGAGTCCAGTCCTTCAGCTGATTCTTAAGGGCAGCACTCGGATTTGACATGGAAGAAAAATAAGAATCCCACGTATGTGTGCCAGGCACCGGCCGTGTGGGGCTTTAGGACCTTGCAAAGTATTATTTTGTAGAGAAAGGGCGGTGGAGAAGTGCACATGTTTATCTATGTATACACTCATCAACACATTTCACAGGTGAGGACACGGTCTCAGAGGTAAAAGAAATTGCCCAAGGTCACACAGCTAGTTCGTGACAGAATGGGACTCACATGCAGGCCTGTCAAACTATAATGGCTGTTGTATTTCTATGCATACAAAGGAACTTTTTTTTTTACCGAGTACTCATTCTGTGCGTGGAGTTTGCTGTGAAGGAGATGCCATCCCTGCGAGCAACACCAAACGATGCACAAGCACCAAAACACCTAGTTTGCCAAAACAGTAGATGACCAAGTATCTGGGGCAACGTACCCATAAAATAATCATTTTTGGGGAAAAAAAGCAGATGTGGGCATTTGCTCAGGATTAGTTACATTTAATTAAGATGCCTTTAATCCACAAGCAAATGAAACTTTGATGACGATTCGGGGAGAGAGGTTGAGATCCCATTTTGGAGAAGTGTATATTTGAAAGTCTCGCTTTCTATTGTGTTCTCTTTCACATCCTTGTGTGGAATCTTCCATTGACTCTCTCTATGATCTGAGCGAGCCATTTTCTCTCCTGTCTCAATTCCTCTACCATGTAAAATGAGAAACTGGACTCCAGGAACTCTGCTTCCCTCTCTGGCTTTGAAGATTTACAATTCCAGAAGAAGGGCCAGCCCCTGACTTCCTGACATTGAGCATGCTCTGCTCCTAGCCCCGTGTACCTTTTGAGGCAGCCATGCAACAGGGCTCATCTCCAAGTGGGCCTTGCTTTTTCATCTCTGCAGCAACGGGGACCCACCTTTAATCTGGGGGTCCTCTAGGAACCTTTGAGCCTTCTCCACTTAACAGTGGAGAGCACAGCGTGTGCTCATGCTTTGCCCTTGATAATCTGAAGACCCCAGTAGTGGATGATCTTAGGAGACCAAGGGCATGGGGCCAAAGTGAGGGGAGGCTCCTCAAGGGCAAGGCTACATTTGACTCCTCTCTCCTGATCTCCAACTATGCCTGATACAGAGCAGGGGTTTAGAAAATGTCTAAGGAATGTTACAATGCTTCGAGTTTAAAATCATGAGCAAATTGCAATTGCTTAATAGATCATAAGTAGAAGGCTCTTTCTAAAAGGCAGTATGATTGAGGATAAAAAATCATTTGGGGGCACACTCATTTTTCACACCCAGAATGCAGAATGTTACAATGTCAAACTGACCTGCTTTCACAGGCTTCAAGGAATTTCACCTTCTAAATTCCTTTGATCTTAATAAGCAGAGAAATTGGTCACATGAAGAATGTAGAAAAATGCTAGAATAATACCTTTAAAAACACACGGTACACCTAAACAGAGAATCACCCATGAAAATAGTATGCATTGGAAAAGTTCCTATCTTTCTCAAGTTAAGAATTAGATTAGTTTACTTAATTCTAAGGCACTTTTCTAGTCATCAAGGAGCCCTGATGATACAGTGGTGAAAGTACATGGCTGTTAATCAAAAGAGCAGGAGTTCAAACCCACCAGCAGCTCCATGGAAGGCTTCCTGGAAGATGACAATGCTGGAAACTCGATGAGACAGTTCTACTCTGCCCTATGGGGTCACTGTAAGTCACAACAGACTGGGGGGCATTGGGGTTTGCTTGTGGGGTTTGCAGTTGATATGGAAGTGTCCCATTATTCAAACAGTGTTGTGGTTTCCATTTGTTTATTTTCACTTATCCTCAAATGGGAAAGTCAGTATCGGCAAAAAGGTTTAAGTAAAATTCGGACACAATTCTGTAAGTTACTTTTCCAAGGGTATAAGGAAAAAAACCTGTTCATTATAAGTTGTTTTGCTAACTTCATGTTGTGTTAACTACACTTAATAGATTTTAGCAGAAAGGCTCAAAAACTAAAGAACCACAAAGATGTGATCCTCAGCTGGCCTAGACAGGTGCCAGGCATGGGAGTGCAAAGAAGGGAAAGAGCAAAGCAAGTCCTACATTTCTTAGAAGTCAACAAATAGCTCTGTTGGGGGTGGTGGGGTGAGGGTGGGGTGTGTGCACCTGGACAGCCGTGGCTGGGGTGTGTGTATATGTGGGGGGGGGGGGGACGACTGTTGAGAGGTGGGGTCAATCCTTCTTCCTGTCATTCTCTCCCTTGCATCCTTACCATCCTCTGGAGGAAAAAGAAGGAGACGGGGAAACACAACGTGGAGTCAAATAGAAGACCTTCCCCTAAGAACCATATCGCCCAGTCAAGGAGAAGCTCACTCGAGCAATCATCTGCCTCCTTAATCACTTCTCTTGCTTTCCTTAAAAAAACAAAACAAAAAAGTTTTAGCTACCTCCTAGAATAATTAGAGCAAGTTATCAGCCAAGGCAACAAGCTTTCGTGCCAAGATCTGACACTTGAGAACATCAAAGCAACCACTGCTGCCAGAGAAAAGCTTGAGCCACCCAAGGAGAGGCCTACAGCACCAGGAGGGTGGACAGAGAGCCTTTTCCTTTAAGGTGGAAAGGTGAAAGGCAAGGTTGGCTTTGGGAGTGATAAGACTTCATTCTGCCCCTCCTACATTCTGCACCTGTGACAAATATTACTTCCAGGTCACAGGGTCAGGACAGGATGCTGGTAGGGTGGGGGTGGTGCCCTCCTAACAGGTAACCACTGTCAAAGGTCAGGGAAAACCGACTTGCCACCTCACACCCTAGTGCAAACGGATATTTCTACTTTAAAATTATTTCTAAGATCAAAATATATCTTTAGCAAATGGATTTACATCTATTGGTTTAATAAAAAAATCATTTCTAAACATCTAGCCACGAGTACTTACAAGTCTGTCACCCACCCCGAGAAGCAACCACGGTGGCAGCAGTTCTGGCATTTTAGGCACAGGAAAAAAGAAGGAAAAGAAAATCTCCCCAACAGAGCTTAGTTGAGCCAATCCAACCTTAGAAAGTGAGTCAACTTCGAGTGTTTGACACTACGAGGTCACAGCTACCACCATTACTTATTTAGTGTTTAATATATGCCAAGCACTGTTCCAACTGCTTCTCACACATTAAAATCTTCACAACAACCCTTTAAGCTAGGCAACACTTCACAGAAGCGGAAACTAAGGTTCCTAGACGTTCAAAGTCACAGAGCCACCGACCAAGCTGGGCCATTAACCCAGTTCCAGAGTCTCGGTTCTTAGTGCACATGAAAACGCCTGGGTGCTATGATCCCTTTTAATGCGACAATCATCGAGTATCCGCCGTGTGCACACATTGTGCCCCCAAGCAATTTAAAATATAGCTAGAAAGATCAAAATGCAAACAACCAACTTCAACCCAAAGGCATTATGAAAGAGGTGCTATGATAGAGGTTCAAGTGTGTTAGCCTGTAAAGATAATCATTAATTCTGCCTGGGGCAAGAGTCACAGAGAGCAAGGCATCAGAGCAGGGGCTGGGAGGAGGCAGACCGACAAGCTGCTGGTTCTCCTCTCTGCTGGGAGGCCAGTGAGATGGTCAGGAGGGTCCAGGGGATGCAGAGCTCTATGTAGTGATGACTGTGGAGACTGGAAATAAGGGAGAACAATTTAGTCAATGAGTAGGTGACTAAGGCAAAGTGGGTGGAGATGGAAAGCCTCGTACGAGTTGCCATGGCTATTTTCAGTTGCTTGGATTCATTCACCACCCACTGCCCCCAGTTACACTAATTAAATCCTCAGAACCCTTCCAGGATGTCCATCATCCTCCTTGTTTCTGAAAATCGAATCAGGGTCTATTGCCCCACCTGGGGGGCAGGGGGTGGGGTGGGTGGGAGTGGGATTCAGAGAGAACTAACAATTTGGTACTGAATAGGATGGAATACTAGATTGTCCCTGGTTGGCACCAGCAATTTGCACTTGGCTACTAACCAAAACATTGGTGGTTTGAATCCACCCAGCGGTGCTGTGAAAGGCCTGGTGATCTACTTCTGAAAAGATTACAGCTCTTGGAAACCCCAATGGAGTGCATGTAAGTCTGAAACACACCGAATTGCCATGAGTCAGGATGTGTGTGTGTATTGGCTTGTTTTTGTTTACTGAGCACTATGTGATCAGCAGTAAGCTATATGCTTTCGTATTTACAGTCATTGTATCCTTCCAACAACTCTGAAGTCAGTATTAATCATGGCCCCCATCACAGCTGAGGTTGGAGAAGTTCACAGAGGTCAAGAAAACTTGCACAAGGGAGGGTTAGAAAGTGGCACAGGGAAGATGAAGTAGATGGGAGAAGCAGAAAAGGAACAAAACCTTGGCATGCTCTAGTCTAGCCTTTTTCTTTGGAAAAAGACACTATCAGCAGGGCTGTCTGACTCACCTAGCTAGTAGATTCAATACTAAGGTAGTAGGTATTGTGTCAATACCAAGGTAGTAGGAAAAAAATTTAAATGAATGTTGAGATCTGTACCAACTCCTCTTCACTGCATAGCCTAAGCTTACATCAACTACCTCGGCTCACCCAAGTACCCACGTTTTCTGCCTGCAGTAACAAGAGAGGAAGTTATGAGTCCTTGTTCCGGTGACCTATTCTCAACATTATTTATTTTGTTGTTGCTGAAAATATACACAGCACAAATACAGCAATTCAACAGTTTCTACAGGTGTAATTTAGTGTTACTGATTCTACTCTTGGAGCTGTACAAACACTCTCACTCTGCTTTTCTTTCTGAGTTATCTTCCCTATTATTAAATCCACCAAAGGTTGCTATCTCAAAGCAGACTTTTTTTCCAGTTAAGGCAAACTAAGAAATAAGTTGTAAGATGATTTCGGGGGATATTTGTGATTTAAGGTTTAAAGAAAGTTTTAGAGATTCATCCGCCCTCCATGGCTCCAGAAAGTCTACAACCCATGAAAAGGTGAATTTGTGTTATTTCCCCCCTTTGTCCAGGATTTTTCTATGGAGTCTTTGATCAGAATGTTCATTAATGGTAACTGGGCACTATCCAGTTCTTGTGGTCTCATGACAAAGGGGGCAGTTAGCCATGCATTCCATATCTGCCTCCCTTTTCTCATTCTTCTTCTCCTGTTGCTCCAGATGAGAGAGACCAATTTGTGTGTCTTAGATGGCCACACTCAAGCATTTAAGACCCCAAGCACTAGGTAATGAACTGAACTTGAAGGGAAACAGAAATGTTAGGCCCATTAACTGGGACGCTTCACAAAACCATTACCTGAAACCTCCATGCCAAGTAACCATATCCCATGAGGTGTTTGGTTATACATAGGCAGCTGGGGCTTCTATTCTTTTTGGTTGTTGTCATTGTAATATAACTACCTCACAACATTGCCAACCAACTGTTTACAATTGCACAACTTATTGACAGCAATCACAAGAATCAATGGTGCAGCCCTACCTTTAATCAATGTGATTTCCCCTCCCCACTGACATTGGTCCAAACTCAAACCAAAGCAACTGCCATCAAATCAATTCTGACTGACGGTGACCCTACATAGGGTTTCTGAGACTGTACATCTTCACCAGAGGATATAGCCTCATCTCTCTTCCATGTGCAGCTGGAAGGTTTGAACCACCAACTTGGCAGTTAGCAGGGTGTCTAACCCACAGTACCATCAACCAGGGCTTCTTCCCATGAAATGGTCACTGTTATAAATGTTGGTCTCTATGTGTTTGCATTTTCTTGCTTTTTTACAAAATTCGTGTTTGTGTGATGGTCTAATTCACTCAGCGTACTCTTTTCAAACGCTATTTAGACTGCAGCCTGTATCGAGGTTTCACTCCTCCCACTGGCTCAGTAGTAGATACTGTCTGCACCGCACTTTGTGGCGCACGGCTCACAGATGGCTTTGAGTTGGAACCAACTTGACGACATCTAACAACAACTGACACCACATTTGTGTATCCATTCAGCTACTGATGGGCATTTAGGGCTTTTCTACCTTTGGGCTATTGTGAATGAACAGTGCTTTGATAAACACTGGTGGACGAGTGTCCATCTGAGTCTTGGATTTTTCATCTTTTGAGCATATAGCCAGGAATGGAGTTGCTAGGCCATTCAGTAGTTTTATTTTCTAAGGAAGCACTACACGGCAGTAGCACTTTGCATTCCCAGCAGCAATGGATTAGGGTCCTGCTTACCCCACATCCTCACCAACATTTGTTATTTTCTAGTTTTTCGTTTTGCTCTTTTAAACCTTAGCCATCCTAGTGGGAGTGAAATCGTACCTGACTGGGGTTTGATTTGCATCTCTCTAATGGCTATCACCTGACTGCATTTTGTTAAGGATTTCCCTCTTCACCAAAAGGATTAGCTTTCTTCTCTCTTGTTTGAATACTCTTCTCAGGTTGTTAAACGTGAACTAGGTTATTCTCTCTCTTTTTTAACATATAAATGATGAACAAACAGATCATTTATTTTTTTTTTTTAAATAGAACACTAAATTTAGTGTTAGAATCCTCTGTTTGGTAAGTTTCCAGGTACAAGGTCTTGGCTTCCCCCAGCACAGTTTGAAACAAAATAAGGCAGTTTGTTCCTGCAGCTGGAACACGCAGAGCGGAGTGTGCAGGCAAAGAGGCCCTGGCTCTGGTCCAGTATTTCAAACCCATCTTATACTGCCACTCTCTTCTCGGCTTCAAGGGCTTTGGGAGAGCAAACAGGATTCACTATTTCTAGTTTAGAAGAGCTAGAAAAACATCTCATGTCTCGTTCAAATGTCCAACCTATTTCACACCATGCCCAGGTCAAATTCACCAGGAGAGAAGTAAAAATGAAGTCAAATCTGAATATCCTCTAGTTCATAAACTGACCCTTCTTAAGTTACTGGAGCAGATACATTGGATGCAGTTCATGGGGGAAAGTGGTCTAGCGTGGGGACAATGTTGAGAAGGTGTTCATCCCTTAATAGATACCGGGCAGCCACTGTTGGCCAGACCTGATGGGAGGACAGAAGTCAAGTCCCACATTCTCCAGGACAACTTCTGTCTACTTAGTAAGAAAGACTAACAAGGGGAAATACTAGGTTTTCTACCCTTCTTCCCCAAGCTGAAATACCAACAAAAAGTAATCATTGTTATAGTTATAGGTAGCGTAAGTCATTACACATGGAGCCTCAATTAATTAGATAATTCAAACCTAGATATGCCTGACACATAGAGTGGGTGACCTAAAATGACTCCCTTGAGGAGTACTGGAGAGGAAACTCCCCTACAAGGTACTAATTCTAAATCAAAATAAGGATGTTCTACACACATGCCTTGGCTGCTCTCAAAGCTCCTCTTTGGTCACCTTGAAGATGCTTACAAGCTACTTGAGAAACTTTTCCCAATTGGGTTCAGTGTATCCTTTGGGGTCTGTATAATAATTCTTAAATCCCCCTAGAAGGATGTATATTCCTTACAGTGTGACTCTGGCTCTCCTGACAGTTTGAGCAGTACCACCCAACATATCCTGGCCCCAAAGACAATAACATTGAATGGATTAACATACTGCTGCATACAGCGGCCTAGTCGAGTCCAACTCCTGGTGGTCCTACACGGTGGGACAGAACTACTCTGGAACAGAATTTTTAGAGGAAAAGATGCCTGATCTTTCTCCCATGAACTGGCTGGTAGGTTCAAACCACTGCCTTTCAGGTTAGCAGCCCTTTAACCCAGTGCACTGCCTGAGCACCTTACCTGGGTTAAGGATCATGGCTTAGCATGTAATTCCTGGGTCTTTCTCCCATTCTAATCCAAAGACTTCCCTTCCACTGACCTGTTTACATGGCCATCTCTCTCATTGCCTAGGATGGGACCTTGGATACATTACTCCATCTCTCCTTGAGAAGGAGCTCTTCTGTTAAATGGGGTGAATGCCAATTTCCTGGAAATACTATGGATTACATATGATCCCTACACAGGTCTTACTTGTTGTTCATGGGAGTTACTGTATCAAATTCAGCTCAGATATGAACATATAGAAGAAAAATGGGACCTGTGTGCTACAGAAATCACAGTGAAGCTTTTACATTAGAGAACAAGATTTAGTTAAGCCTTCCCTATTTATCATTTATAAAGAAAAACAATCAATATACATTAACTGAGCAAAGAGAACAAAAAGTTACATTTTCTCCCATACAGAATCTCACAATGCTATTGACCGAAAACCCCTGAAACATGTGCTACCTAACTCTGAATTGAGTATTGCTGTGCTTGTGTCTGCTGATGCACAGTTATCTCTCTAGAAGACAGCACTCTGGAAGGTTCGACAGCTTTTATCTTTCAGGTGCTTGATGGCTGTGAGGGGCATTAAGCCTACATCTTATCACACAAAATTGAGAAGAATGTGGTTTCCCAAGGCGTTACAGGTCACAGCTGGATTTGTCCAGGGAGGGTCACCAAAGAAACTCGGGCTCAAAAGGGACTTTGTACTCCTCTTTCATTACCCTCCCACCCCAAAGATAATAATGAAAAGACTACTGAGAAATGACGAGGAAATAATTGGAAAACTTTTAAACTCTGAAGTTGGAGAAATCCTAAAGCTAGAATACAACTGATGTCTGTTCGCTTAGATTTTCATTAGAGAAGTTGCACATGAGTACTATTGGTTACATGTGAGGTATAAATACAGCACCACCACCCACTCCACCCTCAATAAAACAAAAATGATTTCCACAAACATGGTAAAATGCAGGACTCAGATAACATTCAACTATTTGCCTTTTTTAAAAACAACAAGGTGTTTTGTTTTGTTTTTAAAAGTCCAAGTGATACATCGTTGACAGCTTAAAACAGTGGGAGTCTCCTCTCCCTTGATTCAAGAGACACAGAATTTCCTTAATTTTTAACTGACAACTTCTTGATCATATTTTAAATACTAAAATTTGAGCTTCAGTTTGCAAAAGCTATTAATTTATTGTTGGCATACACAATCCAGACACATGTCCATGATCAGTGCTGGCTAGTTGCCAGGATCTTCTCCAGGAGGGCACTAACTCAGTGTAACTTGGCTTGACACAGAGGTCCCTGGTGAATCACACAGAGGCTGTCCGGGGGATCGGTGGGGGGCCACATCCCAACACGAGAAGACTGAGAAGGGCATGAGGAGAGATAAATTAGGCTGTAAATCGAGATAACCAGCTTGCACAAGTTTGCTGTAAAGGGGAGAAGAAAAAAATGAGAAGACAGCTATGTGGGTTAGAGAAATTTTCTTTCTTTTCAAAATTTGGAGCACACACTACCATATTGGTAATGCTTTTAACAGTGTGCTCTAGGGAAGAAGAGTTAACAATGTAAGAGAGAAGAGGTTGTTGCTGAAAGAAGTGCCACTAGAGTGTCCCCTTCTTAAGGAGGCCTTGCTTGACTATGCTATCTAGAATTGCAATCCCGGATGTCTCGCCATCCCGTCTAGCCTCCTTCTCGGCTTTGTATTATTCCTTAGAACCTATCATTAGCTACCACACTACCCAGTGAAGCTGTTTCTGCAATCTGTCTCTTGCTAGAGTGCAAGCTCCATGAGGCCAGGTATTCATGTCTACCTTGTTCTTAGTGTCCTTAGTGCCTACAACATGGGCACAGCAAATACTTACTTGGCTCTAAATAGCATAAATCGTTCATCCCCAGGATAGGATGAGAGTACAGAAGATTGTGGGACCTGCTCCGACATTGTAATTTTCTCTTCAGATAGCCTCCATAGGAGGAATACAGAATTCTAGGTTAGAAATCAATTCCCCTTAGATGTTTAGGATGGTGCCTCATTTCCTTTTGATAGTTAGAATTACTGTTGCAAAGTCTGATACATTATTGATTCCTAGCCTTCGTTTAACAACTATTATATCTCCATCCCTGATATTCCAAAATATGATAAAAGTGCTTGGTATCTTCTTTAACTTTCTAAAACAAAAAACCCCAAGAAAATAAAAACAAAAACTCTCTGTGACATATACACACATAAAAGTATGTACCTCAGATAAGCAATATTTTAAGGGAAAAAAATTTAAGCTTTCAAAACCCATCACCTAGCTCATGCGTTGACAAACTAGACTATTCTTGGAACACAGGCACACCCACTAGTTTACCTGTTGCAAACTAAAAGGTCAGAGTTGAGTATTGATTTGCATCAAAGATAATAGAGCCTGCAAAGTCCTACCTTTTCTTCAACAAAGGCTGGCCGCTGACCCAGTCTTAGACAGACAGCAGTGCACATCTAACTCTCTTCAAGTCTGCTGTGCGCCTCTTCCCGATCACACTCCCCCTCTCTCTGAGGAAACCAGTACCTAACTTTTGAATTAAGCATGTCTCTTTCTCCTTTGATGTTGCACGTAGATTGTCTAACCTGAACTTTATATAACAAACTCACACTGTATCTTCTTCTGTAACTTCCTTGTGTCATCCAGCGTTTTACCTGAAAGACTCAACCGTGTTGCTAGGTGAAGTCCTTTCCACCGACCATCCCGGTCTATTTGTTCTCTCGCTTGGCACTCTGGAACACTGGGTTGAGATTCAATACTTAAGAGGGAACAGTGGCCAATTTTTTTTCTAAAATTGTCTCCAATTTGCCGATCCATCTTTCAATTAAAATCAATTCATTAAAAAGCCCGACTCACAGACTGTCTACTCACAGTGCTGAGCTTGCTGCAAATGATGAGGATCCGGCGTTCACAGAGCATGCTGGCGTACAGATGCAGCATGTTGTTTACATCCACAGCCACAAAATATTCTGTCAGATTTCTCTAGGAGGAAAAAGAAGGGAAGGTTTGTGGCTTATTAAGTCTGTTCTGATTGCAAATGAGTATCTAAGACAAGCATGAGAAAGAAAACGAATCAGAAGGAATACTTTCATCATGCCTGTCCTGTTCTTTCTACACGAGAGACCAAGTGTCGCTTGTGTAGATGATCATGGAATGGAAGGTTGGAAGAGCTCTCTGAGAAGAAGCCGGCTGGGCAAATAACATCGTTGGGTGCTGACTACAGCTTACAACATGAGGTCACCTAGTACACTGCATTTGCACCTCGATTTTATCAACTCTGCGGGTGAAGCAGGACAAGGAGTCTGCAATCTGGCAAACAAAGAAACCAAGGCGGAGAGATTTCTGTCCAGATCAAACCCTCCGATGAAATGATGAAGACAGGACTGTAGCTCGGACCTCTGGCCCCTGGCCCCAGAACCATCCCAATGCACCATGCTATGCATCCAATCAAAAGGCAAGGCCCAAGCGCCCAAAGGCTTCTGGCCCAGAGTCTAGTTCTATCCAATGGATCCCATGGGGAAAAACCAAGTGAGCTCACTCCCGTCTTGACCTCGAGTTTACCTGCTCCAAAACAGCTCAGTCAGAATTAAAGCAACTTCGAGGTCAACAGATTTACAATTCCCAGGTACTTCATTCAAAAGGCGAAAGAGACACAAAAAACCACGACGACAAGCAGCAGCAAGTTGTGACACAGCACGAGGTTAACAAGCTCTTTCCATAGCCGGAGCCTGCGTCAGTCTTTCAGTTGGTAATACAGGTTGGTGCTCTTCAGAATTCAGAATAATGTAATGTGTTTCATTTCGGCACCCCTTTCTATGTCCACCTGATTTGAATCACGCCCATGAATATGCTAATCGCTTCAATGGAACAGGTTTTCAATGTCACACACAATACAATCCTCTGAACATGGAGGAGGCCAGGGTGGGAACGAGTGCTGTTGCCAGGGGTTGCAGTTTAGAATGATTAAGGATCCATAACCCACAAAATCCATGTAAACCTGGTGGATTTTATATGCAAAAAGCACAAAGGGCTTCTCAACGATATTATGGGTTGGGAATAAGAAGGGGTGTTGATCTTAAGATTCATGCTTATCTGGTTGCAGTGCCAGGTTAGCCACTGAGCTTCACACGTAGTGAATTAGTGAAGGAACCGTTCCATATACGACTGCCGAACAAGTGGCAGTCATTTTAAGTGTGCTTTTAGGCAATCTTTTTAAAAAAGCCAAAGTCTTGGCAAGTTCGGTAACTGCTGAGATCAAAATCTGGACTCACCACCAACCCCAGAGCCAATGCAAGCCCCTCCTCCCGACTCCACTGTCCCTATCGCCTATTTGGAAACATCTATAGTGTACACAGGCTCACAGATACTATTTCATTTAATCTTGAAACCACGCTTTACCTGCAGATGAGAAAAGAGAAGCACCAAGAAGTACAGTCATGAATTCAAGGTCACAGGGTAAGTGGTTAAGGCATGACTTGGGTAAGGGTCTGCCTTTAATCTCCTATACCATTTGAAGGGGGCTGGGGGGGGGCGGGATTTAAAAAGTCACAGCATAGGAGCAGAGCAGGATCAAAATACGCCAAGAGAAAAAATAGAATCTGGTGAAAATGATGATTATCCCATAATTATTGAGTAATATTTATGTGCTGCTCAGTACTGTAGCTGTGCTATCTCTAACCTTCTTGACCACTTTGTGAGATAAGCATTAACATCACCACTTTAGAGCCTGAAGATGCTGAGGCTCAGGAAGGTTGCATCCCAATGTCACCTAGCGTACAAGGCAGAGTCCGTTTCAAAACCAGGTCTTCTGAATCTAAAACTCCCGTGACCACCCCCCCAACCGGCCTCTGAACAAGCCTGGTGGAAAACAAAGCAAAGGCAGCCTGCATGAGGCCACAGACACATCTCTTGCTGGGTGGGCCGAGGAGTGCTGAGCTAATGATGTCGGGTGGGGTTTGCTCCAGAGACAGTGACATGGCAGAGCTCTTCTTGCAAACAAAAATAGGAGGCATTTCAGTGGAAGCTTAACTGCTGATGAATTATATGAATTTTTCTTTTAGGAGAGGATGGAAGTAAAAAGAAAATAGAAATGAGGAGCTTAAAGAAGGACAGAAAGCCCATTAGCACTTTTGACAGATCCAAAGATAACTTTGAAGCCACCAAAGCGTGGCCTCAAGAGTCTGCCAAGAAGCTTCACGCTGGGTAGAAATATGTTACACAGCTTGCCGTCCAAATAGGGAGACACAGCGTCAGAGACAAATCCTGCGCCTTCTTTTGGTGGGAGAAAACAATTTGTTTTGCAGGCTACTTTCGGGCAGGGGGTGAGGGACATCCAGGAATCAAAAAACGCCAATTGGTGAAGGGATAGCCCCCATCTCCACTCACACGCTGGGGACTCCGGTCCCAAAACTCTATACAGGTAGGTTAAAAATATGTAACATTTAGCCAAATCCTCTTTAAACTGTCATGTACTTTTTTTGGTATTTCTCATCCCATCTGTGCTGATTACTAAGATATTTGTGTCTAAACAGAAGCTGTCTTTCTTATCTGCTTCCTCCCCTGCCTCTTTCCTTCTGGGATGCCACCCGCCAGAGCGGGTGGGAGTGGGTGGGAGTGCCGACGACCCTGGGAACCTCACTTAGCCATGGATGAACTGGTAGGGTAGAGGGGGATCATGGGAGCAGTTGTAGGGAGCAAATTTGGCTCCCACCAAGCTGAGCTCAGAAGAAAACTCCTTAGAGGGGTCCCTACCCCCGCCCCACCCCACCCCCCAACCCGAAGTTTAATCAGCCAATAACTTGAGTCATGTCAATCCTCAAGGCTCACATCTGTCATGCCTTTTTACATCCCCAACCCTTTACCTCTACTGTTTCCTCTGCCTAGAAAAGCTCATCTTTCGTGAGAATATCCATGTCCTTTTCAAGATTCAGCTGTCACCTTCTCCTGGAAGGCTTCTACATCAACTGGGCCTGTCTTATGACTACTCTGTTACAACTGTGCTTTGTGCCACTACGTTAAAGACCGTTGGGGTTCAAAACAAACAAATGTGTATCCCCTCATCTAGCAGTTTGATAGAAGGTGGTAGTGAGTGGAAGGTGCCGGGTCCTTAGGGTAAGTGAGAGCAGTGTAAGGTAACAAGAGATGCACCAGCCTAGAAAAGGAGCGGTGTGCTCTCGGACATTCTGTGTTACACCGCTTGCTGGCCAAACGGGGAGACACAGCATCAGAGACAAATCCTGTGCCTTCTTTTGGGGGGAGAAAACAAAACAAAAACACAGAAGAGCATGGCATTAGACTTCAGAAAACTTGAATCTGACTTCAGGGAAGTAACCGATTACTTGTTAATGTGATGGTACCACCGAGGATGCACCATGCTGGAGACTACACAAGGCAGGCCTGATAGCCGGACAGTAGCTTTTTAAGGTCTCCGTGGCAGCTGTGAGGGAGCCTTGGTGGCATCATGGCTTACACCTGGGAAAATGTGCAGAGGCAGTTCTACGCTGTCCCACAGGAACTGCCGTGATGACAGTGAGTTTGCATTTGAGGGAGGTGACACTGGCTTAGATAGTGCAAGGTTGGTAGTTCAAAGCCACCAGCACTTCCTTGGGAGAACAATGTCTCTGTCTGCTCCATTTAAAGACTTTCATTTCAGAAACCCTATATGGATTGGCTATGGGTCAGTATCAAGTTACATAGGCCACCTACTCATTGGTTAACTGGGGAGTAGGGGGTAGGGGACCACTGCAAATTAAAACCGGTGCTCTGTTCACAACCAGGTCAGTCATGTTTCTCAGATGGGTAAGACCAGTGTAGAGAGGGGATAATGAGAGCATTTCCATGCATGGCCAGCTGTCCTAAGATAAGACAGCAGCCAGTACATGCTGGGAGCTTACAGTTAGACTAGAATCAGGGATGCCTTCTCTTAGAGCACTTTCAGGGAAACTAAGTCTTCAATATCCCATTTGTCTCCCAGGACCAGACACCTGTTTCATGGCTATGGTGTGCCTAGCACCATCCCAGGTGCTACAGAGATAAAAAAAAACATGACCCCCATGTTCTAGAGGGTGGATGGTGATACGTTAGAGACAGGAAATCAAGGTCCACTGGTCAAGGGGACACAAAATTTGGGCCTGGCCAAGAAGGGAAGGGCTTCTGAGGAGCCTTGACCGAGGAGAAGACATTTTGTGTGGGCCTCCCGAGAGGGGTTCACTCAGTAGACTGGGGAAGAGGGCATTCCAACAAGGACAGGGGACAGGAGTCTAGAGGAGCTCCGAGCTGATCAGGACAGGGAAGGACAGGGCACAGGGTGAGGAAGAGGGAGTGGCAGCGCTAAGACAGGACAGCTTGGTTCAGCTCTGTAGTTGCCTAGACTTTAACCCCCAGGTAACAGGGAGCTATTGGAAGATAATGCCGATTGGGCCTGCATTTCAGGAAGAACTTTTTAGAAGCCCCGTGGAGGATTGGTAAGAGAGAGCAAAGAAAAGGCAGGGCAATCAATTAATAAGCTTACCATAATCCAGAAAAAAGCATTATTAAAACTACCCAGATGAGAGCTTTGGAGTCAGACTTAACAAAAGCGGAATCAAGAGGACTTGACAATGATAGAGCCTTGAGGAGTATCGGAGGAAGAATCTTGATGACCCTCGGGTTTCCACCGTACTTGGAGCCCTGGTAGCGAGGTGGTTACAAGTCGGGCGGCCAGCAGGCGAAAGTGACAGTGCTGGAAACCCACAGGGGCAGGTCCACTCTGTCCTATAGGTTTGTTATAGGATCGCTAGGAGCTAGAATTGACTGGATGGCAGTGAGGTTGAGGGGGGTTTTGAGTACATTAAACTTGTCAACTTGCCCCATAAGATTAAAAACAACACAACAGGATTTGTACATATTCATTTAATAAAGAAACGCTTCTAACAATCATTCCTGTCAAACATAGTGTGGCCTAGCGACCTCTGAGGCCTAGCAGATTATATTGCAGCCACAACTGAGCCCACAAAACCACCCCTGCTCCACTTGGTTCCCTCCAACTACTCTGTATGGCTCACTTGCTACAAAAGAACCACCTGGCTCCTCTGCCCTTGCAGGGTTCATGTTCAAAGTTCTGTTTCCTTAATGTCAGTATATTTTCAGGCTTAAGGATATTCCTTCTTTACCAAGGAGTATAAGTGCTATCATCGTGTTAATACAGTTATTATTTACATGAACACTTGCCTGTCCACCTGGCATTTATAAGGAGCCCCTTGGTGGAGCTGGGTAGCAGAGATGAAGACTACTACCCAACTAGCTCTGTGGTCATCAGGGGCAAAGTTGACTGGAAGTTGAATTTCACAAGTGGCACACCTCAGAAAAGCCATGTAGACTCTCTCTAGGATTCAGTTTCTCATCTCCACAACAAAATGATGATAAAGGTCCCTTTGAGCTCTGCCCCTCTGTGGTTCTAAACCCGGATAAAGAGGAAGAGAATGACACCTGGTAAACCCCTTCCCCCAGGGGAAGCCCCATAATGATGGCTCCCTCTTGGCTGTCCCTGCTGGTCCCTCCGCCAAGCCAGGTGACTGGGGAATTCAAGCTCACAGTGATCCAAGCCAGAAATTATTAAGCAGGTGGGGGTGGTGATGGGGGGTTGGATGGGGCTGGGTGGGAGGCGACATAGTGGGGCTTAGAGAGAAATCGTCTTAGGTTCAATACCGTAGGGAAATGAGATAATCCCCAAACCAAAGAACCAACTCTAAGCTGGGTACTCCTTGGAGCCTTGGAAACAGATGCTAGTCGGCCCCACTGTCTGTCGTTTTCTTCGTCTTTGTGACGCTCAGCTTCATACCCAGTTCTGATGGTAAAGACTTACTGTACTGTGTCTGGAGGACGCTTCCAATGGGAAAAGGCTAAGTTTTGTCAGTGGATCTTGATTTCTGACAATATTCCTGTTCCAATTGTTCTGCCACAATGGGAATATTTAAAACATTCAACAGATTTTATTTTATTTTTATTTTTCTAGAACAAGTTAGGTTACCTTACTTGTGTGGGATTTTTAAAGGGGAATTTTAATTTTAAATTCTAGAACAATCTGAGAAAGAATCACACAATCACAAATAAGTAATCAAATCAGAAAAGTATATTGGGGGTGAGGGGCGGGGGGGAAGCGGAGTTTACCCAGAGGTCAATTTTTATCCCTCTTTGTGAATGGAGAAACCATTACAATAAGCAATTACCTGACAACTCTTATGAGCAACAATGGAATTCTCTACAATCTCAAGACTTGATAACAGGCCTTCTACTACCCGCTTAACTGGTTTATTTTTGAAAGTCACTATGAGTTCATAAATCTCCCCTATATCATGGAGCATCTTCTGACAAAGTGGAGTCTGGGCAATGTTATATGTAACTGTCCATTCAAAATGCTGTCCTTGCATCATTAACCACTCGGTATGACACTGCCCAGATAACTAAGACAGGTTACTTTAATATCCCAAATGAAGTTCTCTATTATTATCCATTAATCAAAAGGAAACTTCAAAGACTGGACAGTAAAAAGAATCACTTATACCACCAGTTTACAATGTAATTATTATTACATATCTGTTCATGATCTGTGGCTTTTTAAATGCAGGTCAACCGTTTAAAATTTGTAAAGATTTATGCTCATTTAATTATTGCCTGTATAAAAATCACTCCTACATGTGTTATCCTGATAGAGAAAACCCTGATGAGCAATCATATAGTGATAGTTTTTCAATGAAAAAGAAGAAATATATGTGTGTGTGTTTGTGTGTGTGTGTGTGTAAATAACGAGAACCAATTTCTAACTTCAACAGGGAATCTCAAAGTGGGAAAAAAATTCATTTTCTATGTTTGTTTTTTATTAATGTCTTTAAGACACACTGACACAAAGCAAAAGGAAAAGAACTGCTATTTTTCCTTCTTCTTTGAGAAGGGTCTGCATTGCCAATTTACTCATCCAGGCATTCATTCTATAATACATATTGAACATCTACTGTGTTTAGGCACAGGGATAGTTAAAGAGCTACAGTGCTATCAAAGAGAAAGAGCCCTGTTGTTATGGAAGAAGACGTAGCATTAAGCAAATACACAATTATGATTTACACTTAGGGTTAGTGATCTTCTAAAGAGTGCAGGGAGCTCTGGAACAGTAAGATCAGGACCCAGCACCATCCAAGTGCTGGAACCCTGATTTTAGCATTTCCTGGTTGTGTAACCAAGGCCCAGTTACTTGACTTTTCTGGGCTTCATGCCCTTGACAGAACAAGGTTGTTAGCAATTATACCCCAAGATTGTTGCGGTGTGTGTGGCACAGAGTGGATTTTCAATAAATACCAGCTCCTCTCCTTCTTATGCTCTCTTTTCTCTAATGCTGTAATGAGCATGATTACATGATGACCTAGTAACAGAATTAAGTTTCCGTATCTTGCTAATCTATGCAGTTCAACATCTCCTGTATTACTGGCAATCCTGGACTCCCTACCTGAGCCAGTTCAAAGCTTCAGAAACCCTGGTGTCAATAGAGCCTGCAAAGGGACTCCGGTAGCCAAACATACATTTGTGATGGAAAAGCTGTAAAAGATCTTTACAACTAAGAATGTCAGCAAAAACCTAGAAAAGGCAAGCATCAGGGAGTCATGTTCCCTAGCCCTTAGCCCCAACTCAGGCCTCGAGAGAAGAGTGGAATTCTGGGAAAGCTGAGGCCCATTTAAAGAAGGATCTGAATTTAATACTTCATTTGTTTCTCATATTCTTTTCTTCATTAGATACAAACACTGATGCTCAAAGAGTATAAGTAACTAGCTCCAGGTCCCAGAGTGGTGGAGCCCAGTGCCTGGGTGTCTCCAAATTCATGTTCTTTCCACCACAGCAAACTATATCAGTATTAACAACCCCATGGTTAGTGCTTGTTTCAATTTGTAATGCAGCAATTTAATCATTTTAAATTAATCCTCGAAAAATCGCCAAGAGATTAAAATGCAAATTTCAACATGGTAACATGGTTGGAGCTCAAGAGTGATTCTATGTCAAAAAGCACACAAATTGGTCCCACAAAAGTTCAGATTCTCCTTAGAGGAAAGGCATTCCCTGCTTCATTTCATATCAGAGACAGAAAAAAAGTCATTTTTCTCCTCATGAATATAAAAAGTCAACTCTAGGGAGGCAGGAGTATTGTAGAAGCAACACACTCTGGTTCCGTGCAAACCCAAGTGGCTACACCCCATTTAGGAGCAGACCTTGGGCTGGTGACCTCAGGCCAGTGTGCTCTGGGCTACCTCTCAGAATGGCTATAGGGATTAAAATGGAATCATGTATGTAAGGAGTCTGGCAGATTGTTATTATTATTCCTGGCTAGAAACAAATAAGGCCAGCCTTTTATTGGTTTGCAAAGGAGGATTTAGGGGACAATGGGTTATACACAGAATTACTTCATTAGTGGCAAAACCAGCAGAGGGAATGTAAATGTTTTAAATGGCTGGGTGGGGGTGGGGGGGTGAGCGGGGGTGAGGCGGGTGTGGATGCGAGGTGGCATACACTGCAGAGAGGAACTAATTGGAGGTGGAGCTACCAAGAAGGCTTTTTTTAAAACAACTATTTCTAATCTTAATCATTGGGGTTTGGGAAATTTAGACATTAAAACTTTCAAGCACCTTAAAATTTAACCTCTAAAGGAATTCTCAATCCTAAAAATAAGAAATTAAATAGTGAGCCCAACCTAGGCAATAATTTCAGCATAACATTGTTTATAAGAGGGGGGAAAACTATAGTGGAAACAATCTAAATGCCTACAATAGAAAATTAATGGGACGTTCTAGTAAAACAAGGTGAATTAAACATAGAATTTATCTTTTCTCTTTCCTGACACCCTCCCCCTCAAAATAGAATTCAAGCAGCAGTTCTCACGTGGAGGCTGTTATGACTCAGCCACTCCTGGTGGGCATTGGCAATATCTTGTCACAACTGGGGTGTGAGAGCTACAAGCATCGGATGTGCACGCAGGGCTAAATATACTACAATGCACAGGCCAACCTGAGCCAAGCTGCCTTTAATGGTAACACCAAGAAACCAAAGTGTGGACAGGGTAGGAAGCCACCAGTCCTACTCACAGCACAACATTCTAAAAAGGCTCAAAAGTTGGAGACACCTCTGAATGCTTGAAAAGGGGTAAAGAAAAATCAGAGTAATTCTAACGTAAGATTCTCCTATCCCAGCTCACCCAGCTAGGCTTTCTCAGACCTCTCTAGAAGAATGAATGTTGATTTTTCAAAGGCAATGGAACCGAGACAACCTTGGGTCAAATGTAACTGAAGATGGGGGGCGAGGGGGGCGAGGCGGGGAGGTGAGACAAGAGCATTAATTTTAAGACCTGAGGACTACATAGTAAATGCTGGCATTACCCTACCACCTTCTCTCAGCTAACAGAACACACATACCAAACTCACTACCACTGACTCAGACTCAGCTTCCAGACACTGGGAATCAAATCTGCAGTCTCTAGTCTAAAGACTGAAAGACAGATTTGCCCCTGAGTTTCAAAGAAAAGATCTTGATACCAATATTTGAAAGTCCCCCTCCATCAGCCTACAAATAGTCATGGCCCTGATTCATTATTTTCAATAAGCCCACCAGGTGGCAAGTCGGCTTCCTGAACACTGAGCTTCCAATCAGCTTTCTGGTGCCTCACTCTTTGACAGCCATCTGAGGAAAGCCTCTACCATAGAAGACAAAGAACAAAACAAACGCACAGAAGAGAGGAACATTAAAGATAAAGAAGAACCAATTTTAAAATATATAAATAACAGTCTAAAAGAAATGAGATATTGGGTCAGTAAGAGCATCCCAAAATTAATTCAGGGCACCCAACAAGAAGGGGTGGCTGTGCTAAGGCCAAAACTCCATCTGGGAATCAAAAGTAACTCTGAATCGAGAATGCAGCCTGCCATCTCTCTACCTTTCCACTGCACCCTGCGAACATGACTTGATAAACAATTTTAGAGAAGAATGTGATTCTGCTTGCTTAAGAATACCCTGCCCAGTAAACCTGGTCCAAAACAATAGGCAGAACAGGTGCTTACTAAAATAAACCTTAGAATTATGTATATCCTCTCTACAGTCACACAAGGAGGGTTTCCTGACTGATTCAAGGTCAGATGTATCAATTTCAAAATGACTTTGTAATTTTAAAGAAACAACTTTAGAAACGTATGTAACCATCTACCAATCAATTGGAACCCGAACCAATTTTGTAACCATTTCTTCACCTAAATATCAATGCTCAATATCACATCAAATGAAATAAGAACAGCGTGTCATTAAAAATGGAAAAATTTAACAAACATTTGGATATTAACAGTATGAGAACAGAAATTAGATATTCAGAAGGGGGGCAAAAAAGATCAATTGAATAAAATAAAATGAAGATTAAAAAATATTTTATTGGGAGCTCTTACAGATATTATAACATTTCATAGTTCAATCATAGCAAACAGAATTGTACAATTTCTATCACAATCAGTTTCAAAACCTTTTCTTTCTTCTTGAACTCCTTGATATCAGCTCCCCTTTCTCCCCTCCCCCCAGGAACTCGTATTTTTATTTTTATTTTTTTGCTGTATTTTATACCATCCAATATATCCATTCACATGCAATTCTGTTGTGAGCTCCCCTAGAGTGGAGTTATACAGTCATCAATGCTATCAGCTCCCCTTCCCCCTCCTCTCTTCCATGCCCTCACGGAACCATTACTCCTGTTGCTGTTTCCGAAGGGTTATCTACCTTGGCTTTCATGTATTGAATGATCTTAATTATACAAATGAACATATGCAAGTCCAACATGACTAATGAGGTAAAACAAATAAAAACCATAATAGTATGGGGGGGAGGAAATATTAAAGAACTAGATGATTGTTTTGTGTTTCATCAGTGCTATACCACTGAGTTAGTTAATTGCGCCAGCCTGGTCGATAATCACATGTGGTGCTGGTTGAAAGGCGGAGGGATAAATGGGTGAAGAAGCCTCGCCTTTCTAGTTCTCGGGTCTCTTGTTTTGTGATGGTTGTATCAGGTGCAGCTGCCTTAGCAGTTCCCTGCTTCAGCTTGCAAGATGGACTTCCTACAAGACATCCCCAAGGAGAAGCCACATGGACCTATCCCGATGTAGACCTGGGTGCTGAAGCAGCCGTGTGGAGACCCCTGCTAGTGCTGAGATGCTTGTTCGTTCACTGACTCAGCTTTCCTCCTGCAGTCGGCATCATTGCCTCTGTTTTGTGAGGTGAAGGACTTTGTGGACTGGTGTTGGGTATGGGTTAATGTTGGACTTGTGGGCTTGGGCAGCATTGGGTTGGGGTGTTTTTGTGATGCACATTTTCTTTGCATAAAACTCTCTCTTATCTATGAGTTGCTGTGGATTTGTTTCTCCAAAGTACCTAGACTAATACAACCACTCCCTGGACTTATCATCCCTTCCGTATGGCCCTTCTGAGAGGGACTGTCCAATTTTCTTTCTTTTTTTTCATATGTAATGACTGTAGTAATCAGTTTATTACACAGATTAATCATTCTTTAATGTACAAGCTCCAGGGGAGCAACTGGGTCTTTACATATACACAAATATTTCCACCAAATGTATTTTCACCCTTATATCCAGATAGACCTAAGCAGTTAAAAACATATGAAAAATAAGAGCTATTAGTTATGTATTACCTGAGAAACCACATATAAAACAAAGAGTATGGAAGAGAAAGAGAGACTGAAAGGATGGAGGTTGAAGGGGTGGGAAGATGTAAAAGAGTTGGGAACAAAGCCCATCACGCTTTATATGTACTAATAGCTCCAATTCATTTAATGCTGACCACTTAAATGTAGACTTCCAACACCTAGGATGTGTGGGTACAGTTTAGTTTGGTCATAACTCTCCCCTTAGATATAGGTAGGTCCTTCAGAGCAAAATGAACACAGAAACCGCTTCATGTTCTTCACACCTTGCTTTTCACAACTGTTTTACATGTAAAAGGATTCCACTTAAAACATTCTCTACAGGTTACCGGAGCTGATTTTCCTCATCCAAGCACACCATACCCACCAACCTCACCTTGCCGTTATGCAAATGTAAATCTGTAAAGAAAGCTTTTAGTCTCACACCTAGGTTATGCCTGGAGAACTGGCTTGTCACACACACACTTCTCTGACAGGAGGCAATGTTGGAACAGGAGTGCAATATTTCTAGTTTGTTGTTCCAAGTATGGACAACACGCAGCGCTGTTGTATCAGGTAAACACATGCACAGGGGAAGATGAGGCGTGGGTTCATAGAAAGCAGTCAAATTAAATCAAAAGGACTTTCTCTTGCACAGTTCCCCTATCTTTATTTGTAGAGGTTATCCAATAATTTCTTTAGTTACTTCGCATACTTCTGAGTCTGTTGTATTTTTCTCTATCTGTTTTGTAAATGTGCGCAATCTCAGGCACTAAAGGATCATCTGGATTGGAATCACACAACAGAGAACAGAAAGTACTTTTGAAATAGTGCCAGAGACCATGGTGACTGTAGAATATCAATACAAATGCTGCCATTACTGTTAATATTGGGATGGTAAATTCTTGTAGTAAATGCAACCTTAGGTGGTTTGAAGGGGTAATCTGTCAGGAAATGAATTGTCAAGAAAAATACTCCACCTAGATAGGGACTGTCATTTGGTCCCATTATTGTAGCTTGCCAATGGAACATATCATCTCTAATAGGACCCACTGAACACTGTACTGGGTAGGTGGGTGGGGGTCCTGTGGCAGATGATTCAATTCCTTGTGGATTCTCTTCAGAGCCATCATGGGAGGCGAGTGGTAGCGGCCCCAAGGTGGGGACAGGGGCAGGGAATGCAAGGCCAGCCTGGGCGATCACAGGTCAGGAGGAGAAGACCAGGAGTTCAGGAGAATGGGACAGGCTGAGAGCCAAGGTCCACTGGGGTCCTGAGCCTGCTGCAGCAGTCACCACATCACTTTTCTTACAGGTGGGTTTTGGGTCTCCATTATATCCATGTTCTTTCACATTGATTTGGTTGCTTGTTTTTGGACTTCTGATACCTAGTCCCGTTGACACCTCATGATTGCAAAGGCTGGTGTGAAAATCTTCCCTGTGGATTTTGTTGCTTTCTTGCTAGATGGCTACTTGTTTAACTATATGACTTTCAGATCCCAGACACTACATTTTTTAATAGCTGGGCACCAACACCTTTCTTCACCACAGTTGCTTAGGCACTCATTTTATCTTTAGTGACGGTGTCAGGAAGGAGTATCATACAATGACACATTATTAGAACAAACCATTTTTGTACTTAAGTAAGATTTAAGTAGAGGCCCAAAGCCCATCTATTTATTTTTTTTGTTGTTTTGTTTTTTGTTTGTTTTTTTTTTCAAAGCCCATCTATTTAGAAGAAGGATTTTTATAAGATAGATGGAAAATAGTAGAGAAAAGACAAGAAAATTTGGGGCTCGAAGAACTTCAATTGAAGTCCCAGAAAAAGAAATAAAAAAGGATTTTTTTAAAGAGAAGGAATGTGAGTAAATTGTTCAGTAATAAAGAACATGAATTTCTAGGTTGAATGGGCCTAACAAGTGTTCAGTACATTAAATGAAAACAGACCCATAGCAAGGCACACTGTTGCATAATGATATTACTCAAACCCCCAAACCAAATCCAGTGCCATCAAGTCAACTCAAACTCACCGCAACCCCACAAGACAGAGTAGAACTGCCCCACAGAGTTTGCAAGGCAGTAATCTTTATGGGAGCAGATTCTCACTTCTTTGCTCCATAGATCAGTTAACAACCAACAGCTTAACCACTGCAATATCAGGAATGCTAATTTCAGGATACTAGGGACAAGTAAAGAATCCTAAAGGAATCAGGGCTTACAATGGCTAAGACTTTTCAATTGCCACAGATATAAAAGAAATCCAGGACACAAAGTTTCAAAACGGTTTAGGTAAAGGGGACTTCCAACCAGAATTTGAAACAGTCAAATCTCAAATAAATATAAGAATAGTCATTTTCAGTCATACAAGATCTAAAAAGGATTTTTCCAATGTGTACTTTCTCAGTAAACTACTGACTAATGTTTTAGCTAAAATACAGACAAAAATTTAAAAAGACGAAGACATAAACTCCAAGAACTTTGATGTGACAAAAATTGTAGAGGAAATAAAATGTAGTCATAATCTACTACCGGTACTCCACTCATATGTAAACTATTCATTTAACAATTATAACAAATTTTAAAATTTTGTATTTCATCAAACTATAAATTTTCTTCTAGTGTTAGCTTTTTAATTGTTGCTGTTATTTTCCTAGCTTCTTGAATTGGAAGGCAGTGTATGATTTATTTATTTATTTATTTATAACCCTATTTTAAATTTATAACAAAAGTACTCAAAGCTATAAATTTACCCCTACATGTGCTTTTGGCTACACCTGTTAGCTTTTTGCTGCTTGCTATTTATTTCTAAATAAAATCCATTTCAAATTTTTGTCTTTTTGCACTTAACCGCTATTTCAAGTAAATGAATATTTTCAGACTTTTATTAATTCATTACTAATTTCTTGTACACTTTATTGCAACAAAAGACAGCCTTTCTTTGGACATTTTCAGTGTAATCTAGTACAGAATCAATTTTCATCAAAATTGCATGTCATTTGAAGAGCCCATCAATTAGGCTTTTGTTCATGGTATGAACCTATTTCTTAACTTCCCTGCGGATTTCCTGGGTTCTTCTGGGATTCTTCCCTGGTCTACACGGAATGAGATGCCAAGTATCAATGTTTATAGCCTCTATGTCAGCAATACCTCAACTTTCTGGTTCATACTAACTTTATCTCCTAAATCGGACTTCTTTTTGGTTTTCATCTTTAATCTCTTGGTATATTATTTCAATAGAAATTTTAGAGAGATGAGAAATAAGTGTATGCCTCAAATTATAGAACAAAGCACTAAGTTTCTACAATCAGATCACTGTAAGAATTATAATTCCATCACTTTTTTAGTGGTAGAACGTAAATATATTAAATTACCAGGGTTTCTATTTCTTTACACACAATGAGAATAGTTGTAATAGTTACTATCTAAGTTTCATAAGAAGAATAAATGAGTGCAAAGGACAGTACACATGATTTGGCAAACACTAGTACTCAAGAACTGTTGGCTGCAGATGAAAACCTTGGCTATTTCTGTTGTTGAAACCAATGATGAAATAAAAGTTTTATTACTTAATGTAAAAAAAAAAAGCAACATTTTCTACCAGTCTCATCATATACATAATAAACTCAATGAATATACTTATAATTTCATCATACTTAAGGCTTATCTAATCATAAAACACCAGTATACTAACTTCATTAATTAGATTTGTATATTTTTTATTTGTAAATGGACTGTTCAATAAATAACACTTGGAAGAATTTCCTATCTGTGAATCTGTAGTCCACTGCCATTGAGTCAATTTTAATTCATAGCAATCCTGTATATAGTTTTTGAAAGTATAAACCTTCCCGGGAGCACACAGTCTCATCATGCTTCCACAGAGAGACTAATGGGTTTGAATCCCTAACTTTGTGGTAAGCAATATAACACCAAATGAAAAGTGTAAAGGGTTCCTGGAATCTATAGGAGCTGGGGAGAAATATATCAATTATTCCAAACTTCGAAGAGATAAATAAAATGCTTAAGAAGTAGATTTAGGAGATTTTCAGGAACATGGCGACTGAGTAATACATACTAGAGGGACTCCACAGAAATCAGCCCAGGAGAGTTACTAAGAGGTAAATTCAAAACTGCTGGATCACACAAGGAGCATCATAAAGATAAGTAGGAATAGATCCACAAGGTTTTGAGGGGCTGGGTGCTTTTGGCTTGCCACAGTGGAGGCCTTAGCCCCTCCACTGTCTGGCAGGAGCCGGGAACTTTTGGAGCTGGCGCAGGGACTTTATCTCAACACAGCCACAGCTTGCCAACACCTAGGGGCAGGGATTAAACCATTGCAGCCCCACAGGCAGGGATCGGGTTTCGGCTATATTGTTATTTTTCTTTCTCTATCTTCTCTCTAACCCTCCACAATCTCAGCATGCTTAGTTTTTCATTTTTGAACTCCTCTTTGTCTCTTCCCCGTTCTCTCACACACCACTGCCGACCTCCAGACCACTCCCCTTATCCTTGGGCTGCCCACCACTGAGTTAGGTGAGCTCCACACTGTGGGGCAAAGGCCGAGACTGGGGAAAGCCAGGCCAACCTCAGCCAGAAGATACTCCACCCAAATTCTTACTAGAGAATTCCAGCTTGTGTGGCTGGGGGAGCTCCTATTTCTCCTCTGTTGTCCCACATAACAGAATAAACTTCCTCCCGCCTACCTTAGTGCCTCACACGGCCTAAGGCAGCTCGGCTAACACTCTCCAATGTTCCAAGCTGCTGCAGGAACCTCTTTCCAACCTCCGCAGTGATCTAACTGGCCAGGGCAATTCCACCCACAATTCATGGTGTTCTACATCAAAGCAGGTAACCGACCAGCCTTCTGGAGCATTCCTCTTGAGAGCGAAGCCACAGGAGGATAAAGTGGTAGGCTAATTCCATAGGGAAATTAGCTATAGGTAGTTCGAAGAAGCATTTCTATGAGTCTCCTAGAGAGAGCCAGTGCTTTTGACTCCTTGGAAACAATACACAAACAGCAATCAGCCCCAATGACCACAACGAAAAAGCAGGAGAAACAAAGGCAATGGCAGAAGATGTCCTGAACCTAATGACATGCATAAAAGAAGCAGACACTGAGCTGCCACAGAAATAAATCTTAAAAAAAAAAAAAAAGGAAAGATATCTCTAAAATGCTGCTTGGAGTCATACAGGCTATGAGGGAAACAATACAGAAAAAGGATGAAATGATAGAGGAGATAAAGTCCATACACCAAAGGGAAATACAAAAGCTTAGGGAGGAGATAACAAAAACCAGTAGCAGACTCATGGACCTCAACAATCGACTGGAGGAAGCAGAGAACCACACCAGTGACCTGGAGGACAGCCAAGCAGACTTTAAAAAATGAGAACAAAAATCTATAAAATCATCAGAAAAGCTGAAGAAAACCTAAGAGCTATGTCTGATGCTATAAAGAGGAACAACATCAAAATAATTGGATTACCACAGGAAGACACAACCAAGAAGTCACCTGCAACAATAGTGAGAGAATTCTTGAATGAAAACTTCCCCAACTTAATGAATGAAAACCAGGCAACCATTCAGGAGTCTGAAAAAACACCAGCTAGACTGAATCCCAAGAAATCACCAAGGCACATATTAGTTACACTATCCAACTTTGAGGAAAAGGAGAAAACGATGAGAGCAGCTAGGGAAAAACAAGCAATCACATCTAAAGGTTCCCAAATAAGAATATGCTCAGACCTATCAGCAGAAACTATGAAGATGAGGAGAGAGTGGAGTAACATATTCCAAAAATTGAAAGAAAACAACTCAAAATCAAGAATACTGTATCCAGCCAAATTATTGATCAAGATAGATGGAGAAGTAAGAGTTTTCCGAGACAAGTAAAAACTCAAAGAATACATCAGAAGAAGTCCAGCCCTACAAAAGAGCCTTGTCGACCTAGTATGGGCAGAAGAACAACACTAAGGATAAATAAGAGACCGCCATATAGAACACCCTCACCCAGAGGGCAATAAAGAGAAAACAGACCCCAAGATAGGGTTGGCTTCAGGAAGGAACGAAGTCAAGAATGATACACACACACACACACACACACACACACACACACACACACAAATAAATAAGAAAGGTAGGAAAACACCCAACACAAAAAGTATAAGATGACATCACAGAGTTGACAGACGGAGATAATAACCCTGAATATCAATGGACTGAACTCAG
>NW_022103929.1:1665162-1667098 GCF_000313985.2 Echinops telfairi | reverse complement strand
AATAAGAAAGGAAGGTAGGAAAACACCCAACACAAAAAGTATAAGATGACATCACAGAGTTGACAGACGGAGATAATAACCCTGAATATCAATGGACTGAACTCAGGCATTAGAAGACTGAGGCTAGCAGACTGACTTAGAAAACAGGACACAAATATCAAGGCTACAAACAAAAAATAGGCTGAGAATCAAAGGCTGGAGAAAGGCATACCTAGCAAACAGCAATGGGAAAAAAAACAGGGGTTGCGATCCTAAATTCAGGTAAAATCGACCTGAAAGGGCAAACCATAAAGAGATAAGGAGGAACACTATATAATGCTCAAGGGAATGGTAGCTAAAGAACCACTAAGCATTGCAAATGTATATTCCCCGAATGAGAGACTCTCTGAATATGTCAGCCAAACCCTCCAAAAGATGAAAAAACAAATCACAGCCTCAACAATTATACTGGGTGACTTCAAGACACCACTCTCTGAGAAAGATAGATCACAGGAAAATAAACTCAACAAGGAGGCTAGAGAGTTAAACACTACAATTAAATAATTTGACCTGATAGATATTTATAGAACTTTTCATCCAAATACAAAAAAAAAAAAAAATCACATTCTGTTCAAGCCGGTATGGCATATATTCAAATATAGAACACATGCGGGGACATAAGGCAAATCTACATAAATTTAAGCACATTGATATCATACACACCTCTCTCTCTGACCACTGTGTCAGAAGGCTGGAAATCAACAAAAAGAAGACGAAGAAAACTAGAGCAAACAATTGGAGGATGAATAACTATTTTAAAAGGAGTGCGTACTGGCACAGATTAGAGGTAAAATTAGGAAATTTTTAGAAACCAGCGAGAATGAGAACACGACATACCACAACTTAGGGGACACAGCAAAAACAGTTATCAGAGGACGTTTCATAGCAATACATGCACACCTGAAAAAGGAAGCGAGACTCATGATTGATATGCTGGCACAAAATTTACAACAACTAGAGCAGAGTCAGCAGGACAATCCTACTGTTAGAAGAAGAAAAGAAATAATAAACCTCAGGGCTGAGATTTAGAAGAGGGAAAATAAGAAAATTATGGAAAATATTAATGCTGCTACAAGTTGGTTCTTTGACAGGATAAACAGAATCGATAGACTGCTGGCAAACCTAACCAAAGAAAGGAGGGAACAAATTTCAAAAGCCAGAATAAGGGATGAAAGAGGGGACGTTACAACACACCCTAATGAAATCAAAAGGAGAATTACACAGTATTATGAAGGATTGTACTTCAATGAATTCAACAACTTGGAAGACATGGAAAAATTCTTGGAAAAATAATCCCTCCCTAGACTACACTCAGTGGATGTCAAGAATCTCAACAGACCCACAGCAATAGAAGAAATAAACAAGGTTATCAAGGGATTACCAACAAAAAAATCCCCTGGACCAGTTGGCTTCATTGGAAAATTCTACCGAGCATTTAGGGAAGAACTAACACCAATCTTACACAAAGTCTTCCAAAACATAGAAAAAGACAGTAAACTCCCGAACCCCTTCTATGAAGCTCGTATAACTCATACCAAAATCGGGCAAGGATCCCACAAGAATTGAGAACTATAGACCAATATCCCTAATGAACATCGATGCAAAATTCATTAACAAAGTACTGGCCAATAGAGTCCAAAAAATGTAAAACAATTCACCATGTCCAAGTGGGATTCATACCAGGGATCCAGGGATGGTTCAACATAAGAAAGACTATTAGTATAATTCACCACATTGACATGAAAAACTATAAGAACCACATGATAATATGAATAATTATAAGAATCACTTGATAATATCAATAGATGCAGATAAAGCATTCGACAACATGCAACACCATTTCCTGTTTAGGAATGGAAGGAAAATTCCTCAAGACAATACAATCTGTATATGAAAA
>NW_022103929.1:1663293-1664612 GCF_000313985.2 Echinops telfairi | reverse complement strand
TCATCGTTGTTACATCGCACCCTGACTGGCTCATCTCCTTCCCTTGCAGAGGGGATCTCCAGTGGCCTACTAATGGGCTTTGGGTCTCCACTCCGCACCAATGTTATAGTCAATGGAAAAAAGATGAACTCAATCTCACTGAAAAAGGGGACCAGACAAGGATGCCCTTTGTCCCCACTCTTATTTAACATCGTACTGAAGGTTTTAGCTAACAGCATAAGGCAAATGAAAAACATCAAAGGTATTCGTCTGGGGAAGGAAGAAGTAAAACTATCGTTATTTGCAGATGATATGATTTTATTATGGAAAATCCCAAAAGCTCCACAAGGGGAGAACTGTAAGCAATAGAGGAGTTTGGCAGCGTGGCAGGATACAAGATCAACAGAAGTCCATCGGACTGCTATACACATCAGATAAGATCACAGAAGAGGAGATCTAAAAGGTGGTACCCGTCACAATAGCCAAGCACAAATTGAAATATATAGGGATATACCTAACTAAGAGAACAAAAGATCTATATGAGAAAAACTACAGGATACTATTATAAGAAACTAAGAATGACCTCAATAAATGGAAGAATCTCCCATGCTCATGAATTGGAAGGCTCAATCTATTAAAGATATCAGTTTTGCCCAAGGCACTAAATAAGTTTAATGCAATCCCGATACAATTAACCTCATCTTTCTTCAAAGAAATGGAAAAAGTGATTACCAAATTCATATGGAGAGGGAAGAAGCCCAGAATTAGCAGAGAATTCCTAAAGAAGAAGGACACAGTGGGAGTGGCTTGCTTTACCTTACTTAAGCACATATTATACAGCCACAGATGTCAAAACTGCATGGTATTGGTATAATGACAGATACTCGGGCCAATGGAAAAGAACAGAAAACCCAGAAATAAAATCATCAGCTTACAAACAACTGATTTTGGATAAAGGCCCCAAAAAGATCCAATGGGAAGCAGATGCCCTCTTCAACAAGTGGTGCTGGAAAAATGGATATCTACCTGCCGAAAAACGAAGCAAGACCCTTATCTCACTTCATGCACAAGCATAAACTCAAGGTGGATCACACACCATGAAGTAAAACCCCAAACTATTAGGGCCAACAATGAGGTAACTGGAAACAACTTGAGAACTTTGGCACAGAGAATATATAGGCTATCAGAAATAGGGAAGGACACAAACACAGAGGAGGCATAAATTGACAAGTGGGACATACTGAAGATAAAATAACTGTGTACATTGACAGAATTCACTAAGAGAGTAATAAGAGAGTCCACGGACTGGGAAAACATCTTTAGCAATGACACATCAGACA
>NW_022103929.1:1662045-1663078 GCF_000313985.2 Echinops telfairi | reverse complement strand
ACAAGTGTTGGAGGGGCTGTGGAGAGACAGGAACTCTAACCACTGCTGGTTGACATGTAGGTATGTACAGCCACTATGAAAATCGATCTGGCGATATCTAAAACAGATGGAAATCAAGCTACCATACAACCCAGTAATCCCCCTACTGGGCATACACCCAGAAGGGGCAGGAAACAAACCATGGCCAGACATCTGTGCTCCAATGTTTATCGCGGCACAGTTCACAATTGCAAGGAGTTAGAAACAACCCAAATTTCCATCAATGGACGAGTGGATTAAAAAACTGGTACATACATACAATGGAGTACTACACATCGCTAAAAAGCAGTGATGAACGTATGAAGCGCATCACCGCATGGGAAGAACTGGAAGAAATCATGGTAAGCTAAGTAAGCCAAGCACAAAAGGACAGTATAACATAAGTCCACTGAGGTAAGTTAAAAAAAAAAAAAAGGCAAAGGGGCATAGGGAAAAGCTACTATATACAAACATTCCTGGGGCAAGGACCAGGTGGTATGGTAGCGGCCAGACAAAATCCAAGGATACATATGGTAGCCAACTAAAAAGGAGGAGGGGAAAGGGAAAAAAAAAGAAATGGGTAGAGGGGGAACAGGGCAGTAACCCACCCAAGGGGAGGGTATTGTTTATATCTCCTCAGGGAAAGAGGGACCAGACTTGAACCCAGTGTTCCAAGATGTGAATGCAACATGCTGGCGTGGAGTAGGGAACCAGTGGAGAGGTCTGAGGGGCGGGCCCAAATCCCAACTACTTGGACAGCTGCCCCTCCCCCAGAAGAATTTACTTCAGAGGACAGCACTGAAGCTGCAGCTCAGGGAGAGGGACATGTCTGATCAGAGCACACAGAAGCAAATGAAGGGGGAGGAGGAGAGAGGGGAGCACATCCTGGCCCACCAAGCCTCGATGACAATATCTGCGCTCAGAGCAGCCAATCTACAGAGAAGACCATATGGCTGGCCCCACTATGAGACACAACATCCCTCACTGACCCATAGCCCTACAGGGGACAACACTA
>NW_022103929.1:1649734-1660386 GCF_000313985.2 Echinops telfairi | reverse complement strand
GACGGACAACAGAGAAGTGGATGAAGGGAGACATCGGACAGTGTAATATAACAAAATAATAATTTATAAATTATCAAGGGTTCATGAGGGAGGGGGGAGCCGGGAGGAAGGAGGGAAATGAGGAGCTGATGCCAGGGTCTTACAAGGAGAGCAAATGTTTTGAGAATGACGAGGGCAATGAATGTACAAATGTGCTTTACACAATTGATGTATGTATGGATTATTAGACTGTATGTGCCCCTAATAAAATGATTTAAAAAAAGTAAATATCTACAAAATGATGATGGCAACATATGTACAAATATGCTTGATACATTTGATGTATGATTTGTTATAAGTGTTGTAAGAGCCCCCAATAAAATGATTTTTTAATTAAAAAAAAGATGCAGTTTAGCACCCAGTATGATAATAATCAATGAACATTACATAATTACATAACCTGGAAAAAATAAAAAATAAATGAAGTATATTTAGTATATTTAATTCTATATAGTACTATTTATAATTAGTGTAAATTTTTTGAGACTATCTCACGGTCAGGCTAGAACCCATTCAGCTTGTTCAGGTAGCAAACATTAACCATCTATTCTCTCAGACTCTTTTCAGTGCTCCTAAGTTTTTATGCGGTGGGGATGGGATTCTCACACTTATACCCCCAAATACTTTAATTTCTCTTGGGTTGCTTTTAAAAATGAACATGCCTTGTAAATCTACTTGAGTAAATCCATCCTAATAGAGCTACTTTACATGGGAATCTCTTTATATAGAAACATGTGATTAACAACAGCAAAAAGGAGAAAATATTGATATGTACAACAGTGGGGAATGGCTAAATTAAATTACCCAGCAAATGGAATACTGGACAGTTAACGTAAATGATTCTTACAAATGACCATGGGGAATGCTTTTGTAATAGGTGACAAAAACTGTAAAATACACAGCCTAAAAAGGCTTGAACGAGACATTAAAATACTACTAAGTGATCATCTTTGAGAAATATGAATAATGGTCTCTCCTTGGGTTTATACTTTTCATATATTCTGGTTTTGCTTTTACTTATATATCATTTCCATTATGGACAAACACAGAATTTTATTTAATTTTTAAAAAGCAGCATCAGCAAAGAAGAGCAAAAATTTAACTTTTTCTGCCATGTTCTGGGATACTCACATTCTCAGGTATACTAGGAAGGTCTCTGGTATCAGGCACAGTAAAATAAGAATGCTGGAAAAGAAAAGCAACAGCTATTTACATTTTGCAAAAATGAGCACTGAGCACATTACTCAGAAATAAGATAAAATTATCTGAAGATATTTTCCTACTTGGATGAGAAAACATTAGTTTCTCTCACTGTAAAGTCCATGGGAGATTAGATATATAATATATCTAATTTATATATATATATAAATTCCAAGTGGATTTCTACTCTCTGAGACAAACTTCCTTGGGAGATATAGATGAAGAGCTCAAAAGAAATAAAAGGCTACTTCCCAGAAAAAGTTTGCAGGGCTCTAGACAGGTGAAACCTCCAGGCTTCATAATTTACTGTTCAATGAGGTAAGAAGACTCTAGGGACCAAAGATCACTAGGTTCGTTCAGCAATGGTCTTTACTAACCAAATCTGCCATTTCATTTCAGCATCTGAGATTACACCTTCTACAACCTGCAGCCAAAATCAACCCCAAAGGCCCATGCAGTGCAAAGGATGGCACCAGCTACTGCACAGAACCCACTACACAGTTCCTCCACAGTTAGTTAACCGTGAAGAGATGCCCACCCTTGGTGTTCTGCGAACAAGTCTCTTGGCTCCCAATGGAATTTCCAATGAAGGGAGCCGGAGACTTAGTGGAGTTGAAAATTTGACCTGTTCAAAGAACTTTCACTGAGACATCTCCAGTATCTAACAAGCATGTGTCCCTGAGTTAAATGACAACAGGCTGAACTGATGACACTCCCTCTGCTGCTTAAAGATTAAGAGGACAATGGCAAGCAGGAATGGAAAAGGCCTAGTTCTGGCCAATTAAAGATAGAATTGTGCAAAGGCGAGGGAAGGTCACATGCAGAGAAGGTCAGCTTAGCCATGGCCTAAGTTCAAACCTGGACCTCCAAGTGACATTTCAGGAAGGCCCGCCCCCTGCCAACTCTGCCCTTATTCTTAGATAATTGCAAAGTAGGCCTCTAGAAGAATGAATTGTATGCGCTTCATGAAATGAAAGGCCCTAGGGACAATTAGAAATAATGACAGTAACAATAATAGTATGATCTATTTGTTTAATATCTAACAGATATTTATTGAACACCTGCTACATGGCTGGCTTCGTGCCAGTCCTTTTACAAATATTATGTCTGATTTCTATAATAAAATTTAAGACAGATATTATCTTCTTATCACACATGGAAAAATTAAAGCTCAGAGGAGTAAAGTAACTTGTCTAAAGTTGCACAGCCAGTAGGTGGCAAAACTGGGATTGAAATAAAATCTGGAATTATAGAGTTATGCTTTCTCCACTATAACACATTTTAAATCTGCTTCCTACACGCAAATGACAGCTAATGTCATTGGAATTAATACAAATAATATAAAGCAAAATAAAATTTTAAAAATCCTCTGCAATGCATCTTGCGTGTCTATTCCAAGATATGAAATACAAAGTATTATCATAGAGATTATGTGGCATAAAAACTAGTTAATTTCCAATTTGACAAGGAGGATTAGAATAGGAATAGTGAAACACAAGATTTGAATTTGACCCATGGGATACTAATTTCTATATCAAAGGGCTCAAAGAGAGTGTCAGGAAATGCTCGAAAAGGGAGCTACCCACAATGATGGAGTCCGTGGAAAAGATTTTGCACAGTAAGACAGAAAGAATATGGAACACAGAGTCAGCCATTTATCAGCTCTGTGACCTTAGACAGGTTAATTCAAAAGCCCAGAACCTCAGTTTTTCAATCTCTATATGGAAGTTTGTATACCATGTATTTCAGAATGCTGTGATGCACAAGTGTCAATACCTGTGACATGCTTTGCATTCAATAAATGGTATTTGGATACAAAATTGTTATACCTGCTCTCAATTACCAGTCTACGGTTCTATTTTTCTCAGCATAGATATCGAGCATATAGGGATATTCTCTTGTAGAGAGTGACAAAATACACAAGTCCAGGATTGCCATTTTTCTGACTTTGTAGGACACATAATGTAGGCAACACTACTCTTCAAAATCAGAAATAGGAAAAAAGCACTTTCCAGTCAATGGAAAAGGGGGGGAAACCTTGTCTTTACAGATCCAATAGATTGTAAAAAGTAAGCCAATGCAATTCCAAACCCAAGTAGTCCCCAGGCTGTCCTTTGAGATTCTGTCTTGCTCCATCGCCCATGAAATGTTAGGGATGAAGGGAGGTCAGAAACATTCCTAGAAACCACTGGCATGAAACAGCTGCACCACCCCAACAGCTCCTCGGCCCCTGAGATGCCTTGTGCTCGAGGCCTGGCAGGAGCTCTGGTAGTGCGGTCATTCAGGGGAACACCTCCCCAGCAGCTGGTGACCCAGCCTAGCTACTTCACCGCTACCTGTCGGATGCCATTACATACTGAAGCGGCAAGATCAAGCTGCTTAGTAAAAGGGAAAGAGACAAAGGCAGGGTTGTTTGAGCTAGACAGAAAAACTAAGGCAGGTTTAAAGCTCATTTGTCTGTCTTTTCTACACAGTTCCCCTTACGAGAATTTCTGTTTAGGAATAAGGTCCCTTTCCTTCTTATGCTCTGTTAAAATGGGCAAAAACCTCAACAAGTTTCTTTTTTTTCGTTTTTCTTTTTAACACATAGGGCACAGTGGAAAGAACAGAGGCTTTGAAGTTAGCCTTGGCTTTGAAAACCCCTATCTTTTCACTTATTAACTTGGATGGGCAACTTGTTTTCCTCTCTAAACCTTCATTTCCTTGCTTGTGAAATGAGAATGTGAATAGTTATTTTGCAGAGTTGTTTTGACATTAGAATACATACACTTGACCATAAATTTAGACCTTAACAAATAGATTTATGATGAGTTAGTAGTAGTAATGTATTTTTTAAAATTTTAAACCTATAAGAAATATTCATTTTCTTTAGGAGGGCAGCTACTACAACCACAGAATTCCAAGACTGTATTTGTTTCTCTAGAAGCTGAAAGACAAAAGCTTTTTCAGGTTCCAAACCCCACAACCAGAGGGAAAATACCCACTGGATACTTGCTAGATGGCCCAGGGGGAGCCACTGGAGAATTATGAGGAAGGTGAAGACAAAGGTTTGACTCGGGGAATTAGATGATCCTAGAAAATGAAATCTGAGATAGATCCCCTATACCTCTTCAGCTGCCTTCCGTGATAATGACAACATTGGGGCTCAGGGGGTGAAAGGTCTTAAGTTTACTCAGCTCATTGGCGAAACTGAGAGTCAGAATGCTCAAAGGGCAGTGCAGAGGATTGCCAACCCTTGCACACCAAACAGAGAGCACATCTTCAAAAGAGCTGAAAGAAACCATTATTTCTAATGGCCAGGAACACACTCACGCCCTGCCCTCAATGAGCATGCAGTCTAGTAGAAGAGATGGACAGGAAAAAGGTCATTCCATGTGGTGTGACTGCACACTACAAAATGCACAAGATTGTTGGGAGGTGTGGTAGTTAGATAACTGTCAATTTGAGGGGATTATGAGTGAAGAGGCGGAGTCTAGTCTGTCAATGGGATTACAGCCAATGAGGCCTCTATTTCCTCCTTGGAGGTGGGAGACCCTCTGCTCACACCCTGGGAGACAGAGCAGCTGACAAGACTCATGGACCCATCCTGATGACCCCTGCCAGCACTGAGATGTTTCCAATGACACTGGATCCAAAGACTTTCCACCCACTGGCCTGTGATCTTCTACATTTGGCGTCATTACATATATTTCATGGGCCTGAAGAGGACTTTAAAGATTGGTATTGGACATATGGGCTAGTATCTTGTGGAATTATGGACCTGGACTGGGTTGGGTTGGGGTGCTTTCTCAATGTTCAATTGCTCTCGTGTATAAATCTCTTTCTTATACACGTATGTGTGTCCATGGATTTGTTTCTCTAGTCTACCTGGACTGACACGGGGGAAAGGAAAACACCTTTGGGGGGTTGTTGAGGAGATTTCTCTGGAAATAACACTTGGGTTGTGTCCTAAAGGGTGACCGGTTCCTATGGCAAATGACATGCAGCAGTTGAGGAGCAGGGGCGTGGTGGGGGCTTGCACAGCATTGCTGAAGGCAAAGGGTGTGGCAGAGAGTGGCCCAGGCTGCAAAGGCAGGCCAGGCCAGCCATCTCATTCCATACTGAACATCTATGATCCAGGAGATGCGAGTGATGGGATGGCAATCAGGAAGAGAAGAGGCTGGGTCGTTTGGGAACTGTTCCTCATAGAATCCCACCAAAGAGAATAATTCAACTCTCTGGCCTGTCTTGAGCCCAGAGGCCTCTGAATATTCTGGGATGGGGTAGAGATGGTGCAGACGATAAAAAAAAACGTCAACCTGTTTGGCTGAGTTCCTCTTACTGTTACACATAAAATGGTCTCAGTGAGCGTTAGTATTTTACCCACTTACCACGCTGAGATGAACAGACACTCCAGGGTCAGGAATGGGAAGTTTGTGCAGAGTTTCAAGCAGCTCATTCCACTGGCTCTCCTGAAAGAAATGCAAGACAGAAGTCACAAATATAAGGGGACCTGCAAGGAGCTCTGAGCCCAGAGTTGGGAGTGGGAGTTGGGGAGAACTGGCCCCTTTACAGAAACAGGTTTGATATTCAAAGAGCGTTGGACAAAAGATACAGCTTATGGCTCAAGCATAAGAGCCAAATAGATCCTCCCACAACATGTTTGACATTTTCTACTCAGTGAAGACACCTACCATGACCGCCTTTTCTGTATCATACACCATAAGCTCTCAGCTTCTCAACTCCATAGCAACAACTTTTAAATGCAAACAACCCTAGCTTAAGGAGCGGGGGTGGCTGGGAGAAATAATGATGGTACTATAGATCTTGTCTCCATCATCATTACCTTCAATTAATTTTATTGAGTGTTCACTAGGTACACATGGCAGCCTCCAATTATGGGAAGTCAGAAATGAACTACATGCAAAAGCATGCACTACAGAATGGTGGCTGTGCATTTTAATTAGTCAAATCGAGCCACAGAATGACATGTAAAACACTATAAATTAGTTGGTTAAAAATAACAATTCACCTTTGAAAATACTCAAAGGAACAATGCTCTCAAAATTATCCAAAAGCCCTTTCTCTCCTCCCAAGGAATTATCTGTGCTGAAATAATGGCAATAGGCTACGATTTTATATCTATTTGATCTACTCCACCTCTCAGATATGAAAACTGAGGCTCAAAGGATACAATAATTGGACTCAAAACAGACAGTAAGTTTCACAGCTCGAATCAAAACTTAGATCTTCTGTGTTCAACTCCAGAGTCTCCTCTGTGGGCCTGCAGCTGTTTGGGGTAGTGGAGTTGAGAAGAAAGAGGGAATATGTCCAGTGGTGTGTAGGTTACTCTTTGGACTGCTAATCACAAGGTCAGTAGTTCAAATCCACCAGTTTCTCTGGAAGGAAGATAAGGCTTTCTTCTCCCATAAATATTTATAGGCTCTGAGACCCACAGAGGGCAGTCCTATTCTGTCCTATGGGATTGCAATGAGTCAGGATAAACTTGATGGCAGTGGGTTTGTTTTTTGGGGGGTTTGCTGTGTATGAGGGAATCTTCAGAAGTCCATGAAAAAATGTCTATTATGGGGGAGGATCTATGCACGAATTTCAATTTATTTTTGCATCAAATAAATTCAACTTGTTATAACACATCTGAACATGGTCAACAGTTCAAAGCCACCAGTTACAATGTGGGAGAAAGCTGAGGCTGTCTGCGCCTGTGAAGATTGACAGGCTTGGAAACCCTGTATAGGGTCAATATGAGTTGGAACCAACTCAAAAGCAGTGTGCTTGGGTTTTTGTTTTCTTTTTTATTGAATCTTTATTCTATATCTAGCTACATTTGCTAAAAGCCATGGGTTCACACTGGGAGCTCCAACTGCAATCCAACAAGCACCCTTCTCATTTCCTCCTTTTACAGACCCGTCATACAGATGACAGCCAAAGAAACCCCAGGGGACAGCAGTCCCACTCTGTCCAATAGGGTCGCTGTGACTCAGAATTGCCCTGGGGATACACAATAACAACTATTTTCTACTGCAGTGAAAAATCTTGCCCCCATTTTCTTCATACATATACATTGTATGCAACCAAACTCCCATGGTTGCTCCTGCTGCCGCCCTGTCCAGACACCCTCCTGGTCCTGCTGGGACGCTGACAGCCAGTGCTGGCCTGCTGTTACCCATCACCACACAGAAAGGCCTGGCCCACCTCAGACTCCAACAGCCGCCCAGGAAAGGCCACTCGTGGCCTCTCTTCCCATGTGGGTGCCCCTAGGTCTCATTGGACTTCCAACATCCGGTGCCCAGTCTTTGCCATCACTTTCTATACAATCACCTTCCTCATCTCAGTCAGGCTCAGATCTCCCTTCTTCATAACCCCCTTTAAGTGGATGTTCACACTGTGCTATTTAGAGTCTGGATCAGTCACCTCCACAGACCTCTCAGCTCAGCTCAGACACCAGCAGTCCGGGTCACCGGGGTAACTCTGCTGTCAAAACAACAATAAACAGAGGCCTATCTACGCAGTCTTCTAATGACTTTTGGACTCGGTCAATTGTAGGCTGACTCCGCATCATCTTTCAACCAAGAGGAACTAAATAAAAAGGGTTGGGGGTTCAAGGAGGTAGATTCCAACCAAAACATGTTCCTAATTTCTCCAACACACTGAGAGGCGAGTTACCAACTAAAGCAAGTACCCCAAGGAATGGTTCGCCAATGTACAGAATCAGTCCTCACGTCTCTCTTACGGTTCGGTTGTTTTTACCCAGTCTTTCCTGCATCGCTGGACATATATTTAAATGTACTGGGTTCTTTTGTTTTTCTTAGTCCCCTTTTAACTGACTGGAGCATAAATAAACATGGAGGAAAAACATGCGAGTCAACCTCTGATTTTAAAATAGTTAGGAGTCTATATTCTATCCAATTCTACTTATTAAAGACCTCTTTCAGATGTGAGTGAAAACCTGAATGTTTGACTAAAGTGAACTGTGAATCAGAAATCGATGAACAGACCCAACGTGACTTCCTAACTCATTCATCAAAGAGAAAATTCCTTCTTTTATGGTTGAATTCCCTGATACGGAGACATCCTTTCAAAGTGAGCTCAGTGGTCTAGGGAGCCATTCCTATTAGTTATTCCTTCCATTTACTATGACCTCTGGAATACATTTGTCAGTGAGTAAATATAACTGGAGGGGAAGATTTATCCATTATACCCACAGTTTCTACCTTTTCTCCAAACAGCATTACCCAATGTCCCCAAAACACTGACAACTCAGAATATTAATATTAATTGTACAATAAAAAGGGTTTGGGGTCAAACGAGATCAGAAGCACTGAGTAACAGAGGTTATTGCAGTGTAGGGCGTCCAGACCGTCTATGATCTGAACTCCACAGAAACAGATGTAAAACACAGCTCTCCTCCACACACACACGTGTGCGTGCACATACCTGCACACACACGCGCACAATATGACTTAACGATGGTGCCTTGTTTATTGAACATTTTTTAGAAATACTGCTTCTTTTTTTTTTAATGGCAGCAGGAGAAGTCTCTATAATGTTTACAATAATAGATCATTTAGAGATTTTAAAACTTAAGCCATCTACCAGAAAGGAAATATAAGAAGATAACTACATGGATAAATATTCGATATGGACTCACAGAAATGTTATTAGAACAATGAGACTTTTTACCTATCAAATAAGCAACAAATTCAATAAATAATACAAGTGAGAGTATGGTGACCCAGGTACTCTCACACATCGCTGCTAGGGAACATCCTTTAAGAAAACTGCACAATTCTTTTGGAAAGCAGTTTAGCACATGTTTTAAAAATCCACTGACCTTATGATGTCCCATCTGGGATTTTTTTTTTCTTTTGGAAACAAACCAAAATAAAGGAAATTCTTTGAGCGTTATGGTTTCTAATAGTGAAAAACATCTCAATAGTAAGAATTCCCAACATTAGACAAATGCTTCAGTAAATCAAAGTACTTGAAGCAATGTTACCTAGCCATGAATACTATTTACAGTGTTTTAAATAACATGAGGGTAATTGCCTCTGTACAAAAAACTGTGGGCTACAAAAGCTTACATGCCGCTCCAATTAATTGATCCTTGGCATCTATGAGGATAACTTAAAATTAAAATCGGTTTCTTCTCAAAGTATGGTAAGGAATAGCTTAGTTTTTAATGTAACATTCAGATTGTTAGACACATGACGATAAGTAAAGCAACAAAGCCTGACTGAAATGGGACTTGGGACCGCTGGCTAGGTCACTTGCCAGTTAAGCGTCTCACTAGCAAGCCTCAGCTCTACAGCATGACAGGAGTGATTCAAACGAGTGCCCCAGCATAGTTTTGATTTAATTTGTGTCAAGAACTCTCAGGGCTGCGTGGGAATATTAGAAATGCGGACTATAAACTCAGCATATGCTAGGGATCTAATTATTACTTACTTAATGCAAAGAGAAAAAGAAAGAAAGGAAAAAGAACTCTCCAAATGCGCCCCACTCACTGCAAGAAGGGGGTGAGGAGAGGTTTCCTTTCCTCCCGACTGGTTCCATTTCGCAGACATCCTACTACGGCATGCCTTACCTTTTTGGTAAACTTTCTGGTGACACCGACGGCATGTTTTCCTTTTAGAATCATTTAAAAAAGCAAATGAACATTGACTTGTTAAAATAAATAAAATAAAATACCTGTCCTTTTGCCGTGTAATCTGCCAAGATGTTGAGGATCTTATAAAAGACCTCGAACCAGGGGAGATAGCTAGGGAAGAAGAGGGAACACGTAAAACATTAGTATGCAGGTCCAAAATTTACCCAGGAGCTAATGCAAGACTGGCAGAGTTCAGCTTTTTCTCTATATCCTGAAGAGTTTTTGTGGCATAGACAATGCTAGAAACACAGACTGGTGAAATATAAATGTTAATTATTTCTGGGATTTAAAACAATGTTGCCTGTTTAAGGGGAAGAATTGAATGTCCATTATAAATTATTCCCATGCCTCAGAGCTAGAGCAGCTTCACAGAGGAGAAATTCAAAATAGACTCTGTCATCAAGCCCCATCCCCCTAAGAATGTCCCTCCCCACCCATATCCTCTCCAAGAAAGCTCCTGGTCAAGATTCCCCAAACTGGACACATGGTGACACACAGAGGACTCATGGTGCTGGTGGAAGCAAGGTGTCCCTGAAGGGCCCCACACACCTGAAAACCATCAGGTTATTTTTTATTAAGCATTCTACCTATAATGCACCTCCCCTATACTTACTGCAGAGTGAACTCAAAACTCTTTGTCCCCAGTGTCCTGTTCAATGCTCCCTTAACCTCTGATAACGGCCTAGCTAATGACCTTACCCTTTGTGTGGCCCTGATGATGATCTTTTTTTTTAAATCGTTTTATTAGGGGCTCATACAATTCTTA
>NW_022103929.1:1645944-1648485 GCF_000313985.2 Echinops telfairi | reverse complement strand
ATATATTTACATATGTACATGCATTTATTTAGACCTATATAAATGCCCTTTGCCTCCTAGCTCTTTCTGAGGACGATCCTTCTAAAATGAAACTCTAAATTACACGCTGGATTAGCTTCCTGCAGTGAGGGCCCATCACTATCACACCTAGAATGGCACCCCAGGCTCTTCATCCAGCAGGGCCTTGACAACCGCCATCTCTCTAGCTGTCTTCTCTCCATTCCCCCGATGCACGCTCCTCTCATCCCAGCCTCGCCTGACAACGCACAGCCTTGGCTCCTTCCTGGTCTGGTGTAGCTGACATCCACTCCACCTTTGGGTAGCCCTCACCCTTTCTCCAGCCCCCCACCCCCATGTCCCGAGCTCTTGGACCTTACATCCCCCTCTTCTGGGCAGCCCTGGCCTCATGCATACTTCTGTTGTAACATTTCATAGCGCTCAATGGCATGTCTGTTTTCCCAACAGGCTGTGCACAAACAGAGAGAAAGGGTCACATCTTTCTTTGTTTCTTCTTCCCCGGAGCCAAACACAAAGCCTGGCACACCGCCGGTGCTCAGAGTTTACTGAACAAATAAATGAAGCAAAGACTAACAGCAAAGGGATGCTGGTACTATAGAACTGTTGTGGAAATGTTTCCCTGCCACTAGGAAAATTGTCACTTAATTGAAATGACTCTGTTCTCAATGTGGAACTTTCCCCAAGCCACATCAAACACACAGAAGAATGTCGCCCAACCAAGGGCTCGCAGTCCTAATCACGCCTGCCTTGCTCACAGCATCCAGTACTGATAGGGGCGACCTGATTTCGAGTTCTGAGGGGGGTGGGGGGGGAATCCATTCCGCCCCAGCAGCCTGTCCAGATTACCAGCTGTACCCGGAGGGTAATAAATGAAGTGAGAGGCAATAGAGAGGACAGATAAAGTGTCATTGCTGTCTGCCTGAAGCCAGCATATGCTACTGTAAAATTTAAGTAGCTTATCAAAATACACTGATAAGCAACTTAACTTTTCACTTCTATGACAGTATTATCGCATATGTTAATATGTTTCCATCAGCTCTGGCAGCTGCATATTGACTATTACAGAGCAAATGACTGCTGCCACTTCACCCAGTATTTACTTTGGCAGAGCAATGTAAACATTCAAGAGGGATTAGGGAGAAGATAAGTTTCCCCCTTCCTATTCTGTTAAATAAACCTCAGCTGAGTTAGAAGCCATTATAGTAGGAACAAGAAACCCCTTAGAAGAAAACCCTTGCACAGATTAGCGGACACTTAATCAACAAATTCAACCTAGGATTACAATTTCTCTGCCCCCGCTGCCCGCCCTGGATGAAAAATAACCCACGGTTAAAGGCAACAACTGAAAGTCAGGAGGGGGATGGGGGTGTTGAATAAGAGGAGAAAATATCTCCTCACAAGGAAGTCAGAGCCACAAATAAATGAGAGCAAAGCTTGAGCTCATTTTAGGAACACTAGATGAAATAACTTGGGGAAGGCTGGAGTCTCAAATAATTTCTGAAGCTGTGTTGCAGTTGGAGGACTGGGTTCAAATGACCAAATTATCTTATGCACAGAGCCTCATGCCTCAGCATCCTTCCCTGCGGTGGTCAGGGCTGCCTGGTCCACACTCAGCCTCACTGAGTGATTCTTTTTGGCTATGCTAAGCAGAACCACTGACCATGGGAGGGTTTGTGGTTATCCTGGAAATAAGCCCCCACTCTCTGGTCTGGCCAGACACAACTGTTCCCCACATGTTGTCCCCTGTGCACTGACAGATGAATGTCTAGTGATGGCAGTGTTAAGGGTTTGAAACCAAAACCCAGCTGTCTTCTGCTTCAAAGGCTCTCTGTTTTCCCGTCGGGAGGCGGGGTTCACAGCTGAACTTTATCCAGCGGTGTTTCCTGTATTGCTTCATTAGTGCTGCCACAACAGCTTCGGGCAGCCTGCAAGGCCGCAGGTGAGGACACGGAGACCCTCCACTCCATTTTGCGCATGTCTGTCATCATCGGCTAAACAAGACTTCCCGAGCCACAGACAGGAAACAAGCAAGTCATACCATGGCCCCTGCCTGGACACCTAAAGGAGCTCAAAACATCCTGGTCCTGCGCTGCATGGCACCTCTGTGTGGTCTGTGAGCTTGCCCCACCCCCAGGTCACTCACTGTGTTGTGAGCTCAGGCCCAGGTTGGGAAAGAGAGATACAGATATAACCACGAGTAACAGTTTGGGTGGGAGAAGCTGGGACTCTTTCCCCTGCTTTAGACTTTGGGTTCATTTATAATCATAGGATGGCACATTACCGTGACCCAATCAACAGGTGCTTGATTGATCAAAATAGGAAAAAGCCTACATTTGACCTAGAACTGAGCTGAGCTTCAAAGTTTCTGGCCAACTGGAGATCCCCTTGCAGAGGGGTCTCGGGGAGGAGATGAGCCAGTCAGGGTGCGATGCAACAATGATGAGAAATACAACCTTCCTCTAGTTCCTAAAGGTTTCCTCCCCGCTCCCACTACCATGACTCGAATTCTATCTTGCAAGACTG
>NW_022103929.1:1607544-1644490 GCF_000313985.2 Echinops telfairi | reverse complement strand
CCTTCAAGCCTTTAAGACTCCAGATGCTATATCTTTTGATAACCGGGCACCATCAGCTTTCTTCACCACATTTGCTTATGCACCCATTTGTCTTCAGCGATCCTATCGGGGAGGTAAGCACACAATGATAATGTTTTTTTGTTCTTTGATGCCTTCGACAACTTGTGATCACACAGGCTGGTGTGATTCTTCCATGTGGGCTTTGGACAACAATATTTTTTAACTTTGTGCCTAGAACATTCTTGCCTACCTACCTCCTAGTTTTTGGTATGTCTCAGCTTTGGAATGCTCTTTGACCCCTAGTGTCTGGCACAGAGGTTCCTTTAACAGTGTATTGTGTTCTTTTCCTGTGGCCACTGATTAGATAGGAAAGCACCACTTTTGAAGAGGAACATAATCACCTAAGAAACAGCCACTTAGAACCATTAGTTCCCATTCAGCGCTCCTGGTTTGACCTAGCATGTATCCCTGTTTCTCTATCAGTGTATTGGTTGGTCAAACACCCATAATTAAATGCAAATTGACAACAAGTAGAACTACAAGTCCTACATAGGATATAGGATTTCATGAAGCTCATATCAGAGCTATCTATTTAGAGTTGAGAGCCCAGGTGATGCTGTGTGTTAGGCACTGGCTGCTAACCACAAGGAGAGTGGTTCGAACCCACCAGCCACTCTGGAGGAGACTAATGAAGTCAGTTGCTCCTGTGAAAGATTTACAGTCTGAGAAACCTTCTAAAAGGGAAACTATAAGTAGGAATCAACTTTGGCTTGTTGTTCAACTCAGAGTTGGGGGGAAATCACCAACAAACAATGACCTGGCAGCATCAAGACAGTTAGCAAGTGGAGAGAGAAAAAAAAAAAAAACCAATAAAAAGAAGGATGGCAACACAATAGTGACTTCAAAAGAAAATTATTTCAATATCAAAGGATTAAGAGAGGCCCTTGGGAAACTGAATGAGGCCTCAAATAATTTTGGGGAAATAACTCTTTTTATGATTATGCTATGAAAGGCAAACATGAAATGTTTTATGTCCGAAAAATTATAACCTTCCCCGCAAAACCATTTGATTATTTGTTCAAATAATTAACGTATTTCTGAAGTTAAAAGCTAAATTTTGATAAAGTAAAATTATTTTCAACTGTTTAGTTTTCCTTCCCCGGCCCCCAAACAAAAACTCTGAAGATTTCCCTCTGATTATTATGAAAGTTGGGCTTCCATTGCCATTCAGTTGATCCCAACTCATGGGGATCCTATAGGACATGGTACACCTGCCTCTCTGGGGGCCTGTGGTTATCCATCTATATGGGAGCAGGAAGCCTCATCTTTCTCCTGTGGAGTAGGTGGTAGGTTTGATCTGCTGGCCTTGCAGTTAGCAGTTCAACGGGTGACTTCCTATGCTACCGGGCTCGTTTTCCATTTACATGGATGCATTTAATTCTAAAATTGTGAAGACCTGTCCTATGTGAGGACGCATCCGAGTTTATAATACATGCTGGCTTGTCTTCTCCATTAGGGTCAATTCCATGAGAGCAAGGATTGCGACCACGTATTGTTGACTGCTTAATCTTTAGAGGGTTCCTGGTACATGTTAGACATTCAATAAATCATAGCTTTCCTTGACAGAAGCAACTCATCTCTGTAGTGTCTATGAAGGCATTATCTCTACAGCTATAAAATAATAGGCAGCCTAGTAGTGGGAGGATGGAGCTCCAAACTGATCAAGCAGCACTACAGCTAAGAAAATGACCCAGGACAAAAAAAAAAAAAAAGCAGCCCCATGAACTGCTGGAGTCTATGACAAGTAATTAGAACAGAACAAGTATTCCAATCAAGAAATCCCTAAAACTCAAGGTTTTGTTACTTGTCCACTCCCCACCTCACACACAACTAAATGCCACCATCTACTTTTCATTCATATTTAAGTGCTATGAGAAAATCTCATAAACCAGGCCGATCATTTTCATACAGCACACTAATTTTTCAACTATAAGGGGAGCCCTTAAAATTGCTAAAGAATGCCCTAATCTATCAGTTAAGTCAGGTTCCATGTTCCCCATAGAATTGGCTCCAAATCTTTCCTTCTCCCAACCTTAGCACCACTCACCCTACTCCTCTCTGCAAATTTCTGAAAGAGCAAAGGCCTTCTTCACAGGAGCTGTCCTCTCTTCCACTGCTCCCTTTCCTTTCCCACTGGAGGTGGGAAATAAAGAAGATACTACCCTTAATAACCACATCCGATTTAATAGTTTCCATTTTTATAGATGACTCCCAAATCCACCAGCCTGGAACAGATTGTTCTCCTAACACCTACCCCTACATTTCTAAATCCCTCCAGAGGTGTCCAACTCAAATATTTCCTTTCTTATTTATCACAAATAAAATATCCAAAATTTATAAACTAGAATATCTAGTCCTCAACACTTATCTTTGTGGCTCATGACTCTGCCATCTACCCAGGCCTTTAAACTCAAATTCTCGTGTGGTCTTTGACTTCCTCTAATCACTTGTCGAGCCATATCAATCTTCCTCCATAGTCTCTGCCATCTGTCTCTATCTTTTCATTCCCCTACCTCTTCCATCGATCACGTGGGCACTGCTTCTCATTTCAATGACTACAACAGCCTCCTATGTCACCATGATATCAGGTTAATTGTATAAAGCATAGTATGAACGAGCTTCAGAAAGTTTGTGGGAGAATTCCATTATCTTTTAATTCTACTTTCTCATGCATCTTTTGAAGTCCCACTCTTCAGCTCAAATGGCTCCCCCTCCAAACTTCTTGGGTCGGCATTCAATGCCTTCCATCTTCCAATCTTCCATTCTAGTCTTTGCACACTCATTTCTCATTATTATCACCATCACCTATGCTGCCTGCCTTCAGGCCTTGTGCCATTCGACCTCCTCTGAAGAGCGATAGCCTCTCTTCCAAGAGAGCCCCAGTAGTACTGTGGGTGAAGTGGTGGGGTGCTGGCCACAAGGTTGGCAGTTCAAATCTACTGCAGGAGAAAGATGAGGCTGTTAGCCCCCATAAAGATCTGTAGTCTCAGCAACCCTAAAGAGCAGTTCTACTTTGTCCTATTAGGTCACTAGCAATCAGTATCGACTCTGTGGCAGCAGATTGATTTTTGTTGTTATCAGTCTTCCAGGTTCTTCTTTCAGCGCTCCCTCCTCCCTTCTCTGAATCGCCATGGCAATTTTTCTGTCTCTCACCGAACCTTATTACTTTTCTTACCTAGCAGTTAAGTATACATGTCCCCTCCCCCCTGGAAAGCCAGACCCAGGTCTGACTCATCTTCAGGAATCCTCTATAGTACACAGCACCTTTCTGGCACAGGGCCAAGGACTTCAATATGTGAGGGGCGGAAGGACAAGAGGGAGATCTGTGACAATCATCCTGAGTCTTCCCACCAGGGCTTCTTTTCATACATACCAGCACTAACTTCTACATAAAATCCCAAACCAAATCCACTGCCATCAAGTCTGTTCAGATTCACGTACATCTTTACAGCAGCAAACAGCCTCATCGCTCTTCCTTAGAGTAGCTGGTAGGTTTGAACCGTCAACCTTGCGGTTGGCCCAATCGTTAAACCACTGTGCCAACAGGGCTCTTATACAAATTCACGGCCACAGCAACTGATGAAAATACCCGAAAGGAGCCCTGGAGACACAGTGGTTAAATGCCACTGCTAATGGAAAGGCCAGCGGTTTGAACCCACCAGCTGCTCCACAGTATGACAGTCTGCACCTGTACAGATGTACAGCCAGGGAAATCCTGCGAGGCAGTTCGACTCTGTCCAATAAGGTCACTTTGAGTTGGAATCAATTCAATGGCAATGGATTTTTTTTAAACATACTAGAAGTCAAATGTTATTCATATTCCAAAGGTCAATAGTAGCACAGCTAGATTATACTGAATCAAACCTTGGGTGTAGACTAAATCTACTACAAGCAAGAATGCATTCCCTGGTAAGTGGAAATCTTTCATCCATTCAGGATGAATGCACTGAGACCCTCCTGTACACCATGCATGCCAAACATCGGGGATACGAAGATGCATGAGCAAATGGTTCTGGACCACATTAGACTTACTGAATACAGAGCCCACAACACACACACTTCTACAAGTGTCTGGTCAACTCTGGAGATTACATCAGCATGTCCAGCTTTAAAGATAAAGTTCCCTCCACATTAAAGTATCAGGATAGGCGGACTTACAGAACAAAGGAAAGAACATGAAAAATAAGAACAAACATTGAACATTAAGTCCAAATTTCTCCTTCAAGATACAGTTGCCTGCAAGAGCTAGAGAAGTGGGCGGGTGGGTCTAGTTTTCAAATCACAGCATCAGCACTGAGGCATACACAGTCCTCCCCATGGGAAAAGCACACCACAGACATTTCTCTGCAAGTCAAAATTGAGGTAATGTTTACAGTCCAAATATCACACATTTCCAGATCGTTCGACTTTAAAATGTTGCGATCAATCATCCATGTATCCACAGGCTTGCCTACATTTATTAAGATCTAATGTGGTGCGGGTGAAAAATAGGAATGGTATACCACAGGCTGCCAGAAGCACGAAGTATGGCCTTAGAAATGAGGATGGTGAGACGTCATCTTAATGCTTTGGACATGTTTTCAGGAGGAACCGGTCCCTGGAGAAGGGCATCGTGCTTAGTAGAGAGAATAAATGCGGGGTGGGGGGAAGGCCCTAAATCAGATGGTTTGATTACAATAATGGGCTTAAACATAAAGAACAATTGTCAGGATTTTGCAGACTGGGCAGGGTTTCTTCTGCTGTTCACGGGTTTGTTCTGAGTCAGGACCAACTTGATGGCACCTAACAACATATGCCTGACTCTCTGCTTAGGTACAGAGTGGGTCCCAGGTCCCAATCTTTGGGAAGCTCACAGTTTAATGAGGGAAGCAGAGAGAGCCTGAGCCACACCCCACACTGGCCCTGCACACGACCACCCAATCTGTGTAATGGAGACACACACATTCATATGTCTACGGTGACAATGACCCACAGGAAAGGACTTTGAAAAATTCCATTTTCTTTCCATTCCATTTTCTCTCAAATTTTTTGACTGCCCCTGCATATGAAACCCAGCTACCACGGTGCCTCTAACAGAGGAAACATTCTGCTTTTCCTAGAGAAAACCACACCTTTGCCAAAAGTAAATGAAAGTCAAAGGAAATGAAATAAGAAAAAACCCAACCCTTTGGGGAGATCCAAGGCCAGCCCCACGCAATCTGAGCATTCTGCCTTGCTCCCAGTTGCTAATCTCAAATTGTAAATTGATTATGGTATCTAGTTAATAACACTCAAAGAGCTCCAATTTATGCCCATAATTAACATCCCATTGTGATACCTATTATATCCATGCAGGGGGGAAATACTGTATGTACTGAATGAACAGAAATATTAATTTGCATCCAAAAAAAGAAACACCCCAAAACTCCCATAAAACATCTGTGTTTATCTAAATCTACCCAAACATGTACTGGGACTTGATTTTGGAGCGGCTCTGCCGTGCTCCTTTCTGGGACAGCATTGTGGTGATTGAGCGAGATTGCTCCGGAGCAAAGCGTGGGGCACGTTTCTATTATCACTGGTGAAGTTTTGGTAACAGATGATCTTTGCAGTAATGACACCTGCACTCACAATTCAGGGTAATTCTCAGATATTTTCGGTGGGACCCAGAGAGGGCGAGCACACGGGCCTTTCAACATTTTCCTCGAGAGTTTATGGTGCTACCACTCCTATATTCTCAAACCTGCAACTTCCACCACCACCCACCACCACCACCACCCCTCTGTTCAGAGCATTTTGTGTCCTCCAAAGGCCCCTAGGCTCTAAGTGTTCTGAGCATCCATCGTTGGCTGCCTCCCAAACAACTCCGTGTGCTTTCTTCTGTTGCCAGCTCCAGGCACACTAGTCATGTGTCAGCTCTTTATGCTTTAGGAATTAGAGTACATTTTATATGCAGAAACACAAATATAAACAGCTCTATTTCAGATGTTTTAAGCAAACATGGCAGAAGATAAGAGTTTATATTTCCAGTGCTTTGTGTCAAGACCCGTATGCCTTAGCTCTACTAAATGTGTATTTTAAAGAACTTAAGTATTAAAAACATGGCCTGTGTCAACAATCCCTACACAGATTGTGTTGTTGCCTTTTTAACTTTAAAGTACGAAAGCCCTCTATGTATGCTTATGGTGACAATTAAGGAAATGCTAGATTAGGCAGGGCACAGGTTTTCCATGAGCAGCACTCATTTAAGTTCATTTCCACCCCAAATCTCTGCTTGAATATCACTCAATCACAAATCTCTCTATAAAGGTGTCTGGCTGTCTCTTAAACCCATTTATGCTCTATGCGTCAATGCCTTTTCTTGGCAACTTTTTCCATATGCTTAGCTTTTTCCAGGGCAACAGTTTGGTCTCCATCCACAGCAGAGTTCTCCAATCAACACAAGCAGGCAGGCAGATACAAAGAAGAAGACACAGAGATATTGGCACACAAAGAAGGTAGTGCGTGGCTGTAGCTGACCAAATAAAAGTAATGTTTTTGAAGGTAAGGAGTTTTAGTCCAAAAGAAAATGAACTTAGCACCTATGATCCCCAAGTAATCAGAGGGTCCTGAACTTGAATTTATAACCCAAACACTCTGTACCAGATGCAACCTGAGACACACAACTGGTAGCACTACTGGGAATTTATGACTTATGACTTGGTCATATTTAATTTGTAACCAAACACTTCCCCTTCCTCTTAGCTACCTTAGAACTCTTTATTAACTCTTGTTTTCACAGGTCAGAGGTTAAATAAAGGAAGGGAAGCATTTAACCAAGAGTGACCCTGTGCAAGGAACATTAGAATAAGTGATAAGGCTAGAAACTATTCAAGACAGCTGATGTTCAAAGCCTCCTTTGGGTAAGAAGCAGGACCTTACGACCAGAGAGTTGGCAACAAACAGGCAGGAAACTGTTCGGCTCTCAAGTTACCATTAGTGAGAGAGCACCTCTCTCACCAAAGAGGGGTTTTCCCCACACCCCAAAATGCTTTTGGAAAGGAAACTAACTGGCGGTTTTGAGGAAAAGGAAAGCAGAGGTTTGTGCAAACCACATAGCCCTTCTCCTGGTTGCAGTCAGCCTCAGGCATATGTCTCGTCCACCAGATTCTCCCACTTCGAAAAAAGCCCCACCGCTGGGTAAACTTTGCAGCAGACCTTAGGTAGGCAGAGGGAAGCAAGTTTATTTATATAAAATTAGTCACACAGTGGTAGAGCAACCCAGCCTTCTACAGGTAGAATCTGTCCAAAATCTACAAGAAATATCTTGTAGATTTTGAAATATCTGTACTGCTATGCTACTCACGAGGCACCACACAAATAAAATGAGGGTAGAAACCATACTTAATGAAGGATTATTAAATGCCACATAATTTAAATGCACTTGCTTCCCCCACAGTAATTCTATTGAGTAGGTACGATTATATCCCGTAGTTTCCGGGTGGTAAAAACAGCTGACATGCTCTGAGGCTAACTAAAAAGGTTGGAGGTTTGAGCCCATCCAAAGGTGCCTCAAAAGAAAGACCTGGTGCTCTCCTTCTGAAAAAGCAGCCCTGGGGACCCTGAGGGGCCCAGCTTGACTCTGAAATGCATGGGACTGCCACGAGATGGAGTCAACTTTGCCAGCACCTTGGGAAAAATAATATACATGCAGATGAGGAAACGGACGCACAGAAAGGTTAAGTCACTTTCTCAGCCACAAAGCAGCCCATGGAAGACAAAACTGGGCCTGTGTAACTTTACCTTTTCTGGGGGGCTAAAACCCTCAAAGGGCCTGCTGTCAGTGAAGTCAACATTAGAAAACACACACACTTTCACAGACACATGTGACAGGGTGCTTTCAAGGTGTTGTCAAATCATTAAGCTCATTTTAAAATTTTAGATGACCTCATCCTCCTGGTCCTCCCTCCCTCCGCCTCCTCCCCCTCTCTTTCATTTGATAAGGCCTGCTATAAGCCAGGTACAAGGTGGAGTTGAATTAGGCACCAGCAGTTCCATGGGATAAAGATGGGGCTTTCTACTCCCATGAAGAGCTAGTCTCAACATTCACAGGCAGAGGCCTACCCTGTCCTCTAGGGGAGCTGTGAGTCAGCATTGACTCAATGAGGGTGTTTGGCTCCACCACAACAGACCAGGTTTAGATGTATGTGCAAAACTGCTACTGTAGCAGGACTGAGCGAGCCACCTTGAAAGGAGGGTAGTTGTGCATTTGTTCCCACCGCACCAGAGCCACCCAATACAAGGCAACAGCACAACTCAGAGTGGAGCGAAGCACAGAACAAAGGGGCCCAGACCTGAGCAATCTGGAGCCAGGAACTTATCACAGCATTATCAAGGCTGTAACATAAAATGTTACTTTAGTCACTCTCTGGTGTTACTCTGATAAAAATTCAGCCCCTCAGTCAATCTTTCTGATTTCCTAAATAATCTTTGTGCCTGTAGGTTACTAATTTTTCTAAAAACATGGTAACTGACTGTGTTTTCAGTGAAGGGTTACATAGTAGCTGAGATTTCCATTCAACAATCTCTATACAAGTGGTTCAGTGACACTGGTTACATTCTTCACAATATGTGAACATCTGCATTATTTGGTTGCTCTGCTGGTTACTGATTTATAATAAATGAAGAGATGCAAATTACAATGTTAAAAGAGTCTAAAGCTGATGCTATCAAACTCTCAAAATAGGGCTCTTTACAAAACAAAAGAACGGGAGTGTTGCCTTGCAACAAGTAACTACAATAAACAAAAACTTAAAATGAGGGTCAGAAAAATGTACATATGTATCTTTTTTAACAGTTTGATTGGCATAAACTTCACATATCCTAAGACATAAGCATTCGATCTGTCTAAGAAGAGTTATGCAACCATCACCACAATTACAGAACATTGTCTTCTTGTACTTATTGTAGTTAGCTCCCCATTCTCCCCATCCTCTACTGTCATGCCCCGAGGTAACTATTATTATTTTTCTTTTACATTTTCACAGTATTACATATTGTGGCAATTGATTTTAGTAATGTATTTTAAATGGTAGTTTTCTATTACAAAAGACACTCCTCCCTCCACCCAAACATGTAGCAAGAGATTGATTCAATTATAGTAAAAATGGAAAATTATTTTCTATATTAATTTTGGATGATATGAAAAATGCCACTGAAATATTATTGGCTTAAGAAAAGGGGAATTCTACCTGGAAGAAACAACATATTACAGGCAAAGAGACAAAAGAGAAATAGTTTGGGTGGTTGGCTCCCAAGAGTAGTAGTAGTAAAGATGAGACCAGAAGTCAAAAACAAGTTTGTAAGAAACTTTATCTGCTCGGCTAGGGAGTTTGGTTCTCTGCCTGAACACAATGAAGGGTTTTAAGCAGAGGAGGGTTTTGATTAGACATGCGCTGTTAGAGGCCTGCTTTTAAGATTACAGAATGGAAGATGAACTGACAGGGGAAGCACAGTAGTAGACACACGCAAAGGTTTGAAGACCATATAGCTGGCATAAGGCCTCAATGAAAAAGGAAGGTCTCAAAGTGAGGCCTTCTGGCAGTGTTCTAGTTACTGAAGGGAGGGAGGGGGAGGGAAGGAGGCTCTAGAAGAGGTGAAAATTGGTTTCCAGTTATAGGCTGAAGGCTGATCTGAAGAGTGAACATCCTTCGAAGCGGCTTAAATTGAGTTGCATGGTGGGAAAGGAGGTGGAGTCTGAAAACCCAGTGCAACCACCGTGGTTCTTCCCACTTACTGGTGGGCTCCTCATGCAGTGGACACTTCTCTCTCCCAGGCAGCTTTCCTCTGCTGCAAAAAAGGGAATGCTTCCTGTTGACCTAACAGAGCAGTGGTGCAAAACAAATTAATCAAAATGACACAACATGCTGATCACAGGCACTCAAAACTGAGTGTTAGGCAAAAGATGTATCACTTTCAGGAGAAAGAGGAATTCTGGGACATATTTTTGTTTATTTTAGATGCTTCTAAAATGCATTTAAAGAATATACGCACATGACATTTATAAACTGCTTCTAAGATAGACTCTATCCAATAAATAAATATCGACTATCACTTAATGAGCTGCAGTCAATAGGAATTTTTTAAAATTAACATGTATCCACTTGACACAAGGCAGAATGAAGGCAAAGGGAAAGGGGTGGCAGTGGGGAATCATAAATATGTCACCAGGATTTTTTCAATTACTCTTTAAGCATTCAATTATTTTCAAGGTAACACTCAAATAATTCCTTGTACTTTCTCAGCTAAAGGAATACTGTAAACTGTTTTTAGGTACCTAATTAGATAAAATGTAACCCTAGAAGATTTAGTATCTATAGTGATATAAAAAATAGCAACGGTAATAAGATTGTGTAAAAGCTATCATTAAACAAACATATGGATATTAACATTTTTACCTTTCACAAATGTTTAAGCTGAACTTTTATGGTTCTAAAATAGAACAGTTTTAGTTAATTTAAGGACCAGGCTGGCCGACTAAGCTAATTCATGGGATGGCAATGAAATTATTCCTTAAACTAAGGCGCTTTACCGGTGCTGTTGGGTAAGTGTCGGACTGCTACCCACAAGATTGGCAGTTCAAACCTGTGAGCAGCTCCTTGGGATTCTGTTCCCAGAAATATGTACAGCCTTGGAAACTCTGTATTGAGTTGCTATAAGTCAGAATTGACTCCATAGCAATAGGTTTTTGTTTGGATTCCCTAAACTAGGACCAAGGATCCTAGATGGCACGGTGGTTATGTGTTGAACTGCTAACTGCAAGATCAACAGTTTGAAACCATGGAGCTTCTCTATCACTGTAAAGAGTTACAGCCTCTCAAATTCAAAGGAGCAGTTCTACCCTATCCTATATGGTCATTATGAGCCAGAATTGACTCAATAGCAGGGAGTTTGAGCTTGAAAGTAGGACCAAGCAGCTCAAGGGAATTATTTCTACTCATCCCCTCACCTACTTCTGGCTACAACTAACAGATGGCATAAAGAAGACTCAAAGACAGGGCACGCTGGGAAAGATGACTGTTTTAATAAAGTAGCAAGGTCAGGATGTGAAACAAAGTCTCTCTGGTTTCAAAGATCAAAAGGCTTTCATTTAAAATCAACTTTGAGTTAAAATTTACATCCAATAAAGGCAACCATTCTAACTGCACATGTAGATCAGTTGTGACCACTGCACACAACTATGGGACCACTATCACAATCAAGATATAGAGTATTACCAGGGTCCCTAAGTGTTCCCCAAATTATGCTCCTTCCAGTTAATCCCCCTCGTTCTTCAGTGATAGTTAACTGTTGACCACCTAGTCTTCTCACCATCTACCTTTTAAAAATTCACTTAAAAAACCCACAAAGTCAAGTTTATTCCATTTGGTATAGAGTTCTATGAGTTTGGACAAATCTACAAAATCAAGACACAAACAGGTCTATCACTTCCTCTGCCCAAAATGGTTTCATGTTGTCCCCTTGGTACAGACTCACTCTCCCCTCCTCCTGGCCCTGGAACCACTCTCCATGTCCTGCTCCCATGAGGTTGCCTTGTTCAGAAGATCACATAAATGGAATAGTATATAGCCCTTTAAGTCTGGCATAGATCATGATCTTTTAAACCAAACTGTGTATTTTAGTCTTTTTCCACAGCTGACCAATGAAGGGCATTTTGGTTGTGGTATATTCTCATGGACAATCCCATCCATCGCAATCCCATAATGCTAGTTGTCACTTCAACCCAAGTGATGAAGAATTATAGGAGTACCTGTAGTCTATCCAGTGTATTAAAACAGTATATCATTCATAAACTTCATTAGCAATATTACTTAATACCAACAAGTTACTTGTGACACATTTCATATGTGACTGAACTATGCTAGTCTATCCACCTAGGGCTGAGAACCACTATATTAAACCATGCTTTTTCCTAATTAAGAACCCATGTCCATTCCAGATGTCTGAGAATACTATGGACGGTATCAAAGGTTTCTTCTAGGAGAAAAAGCAGAGCTCAAGCTCTTTGCTTCCTCGCCCAACCAGAGTAGGCAAAGGAGGTGGGAGAACAGCTTATTTATCTGAAGTTCTCTTATTCTGTAGAAGAGGTGATGGCAGTTTGGTGCGTGAAAAGGACTTATCTATAACCACAGTTCTGCAGAGCCAAAAGCAGCTCAGAAGTAGGAGGGACTTCAAAAAAAATCCTATTATCTTTTAATTCCATTTTCCAACAAACTCTTTGAAACTCCCTCAGACATTTGTCAGTCCCCCCTGAATAGGCCAGCAATCCTCCAGTAAGGGGTTTTACTCTACAACCTATGAAGTTGCGTACCAAAGATGATGGCTTCTCTTCACTGAGAAAATATATAGTAGGGTGGCTGCTGTCCTCAATATCTAAAAGTTTGATGTCATGAAACATCACATTTTCTATTGGATTACCAATAAATTCCAGAGTCCCTTAGTAAAGAGGATTGGAAATTTTATCTGTTTAAAATGCTAGCAAGGCTTGAGAGAGATGGAACTGCTAGTGGGGCTGTAATATGGTGCCACCACTGTGGAAAGCAGTATGATACTTCCTCAACAAGTTGGGAATAGAAATGCCATGTGACCCGGTAACCCATATATATGTATGAGAGGATTAGGAGCCATGACACAAATAGACATATGCATACCCATGTTCATCATAGCATTATTTATAATAATGAAAAGATGGAAATAACCTAAGTGTCTATCAGTGGAAGAAGCAATAAACAAAGTTTGGTACATACACACAATGGAATAACACACAACTTTGAAGAAAAATGATGAACCTGCGCCACAGCTCAAAACACAGATGAACCTGAGGGGACATCATGGTGAGTGAAATTAGTCAATCACAAAAGGACACATATTGTATGAGGCCGCTATTATAAGAAGATTTTCACGCTAAAATAAGCACACTTTGATGGCACCAGGGTTAGGAAAGTAAAGAAGAAGGGAGGGTAAGTCACAGGCTAGATGGTTGTTGTTGTTGGTGGTGGTGGTGCCATCGAGTGACCCTGTGCACAACAGAATGAAAAACTGCACGGTACCGCACCAGCCTCACAATTGTTCCTGTGCCTGAGCCCACTGATGCAGCCACTGCGTCATTCCATCTCACTGAGGGTCTCCCTCTTTTTCACCACCCCTCCAGTTTACCAAACACAATGTTCTTCTCCAGGGACTGGTTTCCTTTGCGAATATGTCCAAAGTATGCAAGATGAAGGGAAAGCAATATGCAATCAGAGGGAGGTTAGGGATCAATTATGGGAGGCAGGGAAGTCACTGGGAGGTGTGCGACAGAGGTGCATACACTTCTATACATAATTCTGCAGTAGTAGCGATCTATGAGCAAATGCTTGGATAGGCATGCAGGGTGAACAGGTTTAGGAAGTACAGTGGGAGTATATCCATGAATGTATACAGGTTGACAAAAGATCTCTCTGTATGTGTATTTATTACCTTAGCTGCAAATATATCCTTGAATGTGGCAGAGCATACGGGGGTCAAAATTATGAAAATTAATCAGATATAACCAAACACCTTGTGTGAAGGAATTGATGGCCTGGGAGTGCAGACCATATTTCTGGGGACACCAAGTTCAATAGGCATAACAAGTTCACCAAGACAAGGGTCTACATTCTACTTTGGTGAGTCACAACTGAGGTCTTACACACTCATGAGCAGCAGTCTAAGTGGGAAATACTGGTCTCGTACTGACCAAAGACAAGAAGAGTGATGAAATAAAAAAATACATCAAAATAATCAGTCCAATGAACTAACGGTCCAAGCAAACATCAGTCTCCATCTCCCGGAGGGCAGAAGAACTAGACGAAACCCAGCTACCACTATCAACTGCTCTGAAAAGACTCACATCAGATAGTCATGGTGAGGGGAGTAGAAATGTAGAACAAAACCCAAAATCATCAGAGAGACAGGTTTAGTAGCCAGGTAGAGAGTAGTGGAACCCCCCAACAGTATGGCCCTTAGGTCTGGAACTGAACTCACCACCGTGTGAGAATAATCAACTATTTTATAATTTTGTTTTGGTTTGTCCTTTCTTTTTTGGGTGTGTGTGTGTTCTGCTTATCTGGCTGTATGGCTGCTAATGACACAGTTGATATTATAGGGTTGTGATTTTTGTCATATTACTACCGCCAAAGTAAAGCTGAGACATGCAAACCCCATGGAAAAGCAGATGGAACCTGGGCTTCTACTTTACTCTTGCCCCAATTCAAGAACACTTAGTTCTGATAACACGACCCTGCTTGATATTCACCTTCATGAGAGGATCACTCAAGAAAAGGGTGCTATAGCAAAGGGTGGTAAAGAAAGCATATGGTGCCCAACTATCAATCAGAATAATGTCTGGGATCTTAAAGGCTTATATTCAAACAAGCAGCCATCTAAGCAAGGAGTCAACTAAGTCCACATGGAAGAAGCACACCAGCTTGTGTGATCCAAAGATGACACTTACAAAATTTGAATATGGCAAAATGAAAAGTATCAGAGTTAAAATTATGAATACCCAATTTGTAGAAGGCTACAGAGGACAGTGGGAGCCCAAAACCCATCTGCAGAGTATCTGGTCAGACTGAGCCACTGACAGATCCACTCTAGCCACAAGCAAGAGTCTCGAACAACCTTGCTGTTAGACAGAGACCCCTGTAACCTTGAATATGCTGAATTGAACTCGACACTTGGCCAGATGACCTCCCTATAGGTGCGATCTGAGTGGTTCTGTGTGCAAGTATCTCTTACTTGTTCTGTGACAAAACTTTCTTCCCTGGCTTTTAGAATGCTGATAAGGGTCTTTTCTTTCTCACTCAGTATTTGTATTTTGGTCTTTATATTGTCATCATTATTTTTTCTTTACCACCTTATTTTGGATTTGGTTTTTATTGTTTCTGTTGAGTTTCCCAGTTTGTGACCCACAAGAGGAGTGGATGCATAGCGGTCATACTAGATACAAGGTTTAACAGGGGATGCAGGCAGGGGTGGGAGTGGGTAATAGGGCGGGAAGAAGGATTTCGGGAGTGGGGAATGAAGACAGGAACCGGAAGGAGCTCTAAAACTGACTGTGATTGCACAACTCATTTTAAAGGCGATTTAACCATGGCGGGGCGGTGGTGGTGGTGGTGGTGGTGGGTGTACCTAAAAGAGCTATGGTGATGATTGTACAATTCCCCTTGATATGATTGAATGATTGAACTATTGGAGTGTATGCTATATAAATTATGTGCCAATAAAACTGTAAAAAAAAAAAAAGGTGGGGAGAAGAATTGACTGAGATCATCTCGCAGCATTTGCCATAGGGCAGAGGGACAGGAAAGGAAACAGGAAGTAATGAGAGGTAGTGGGGTAAGTGCTGGTATAGAGAAGGGGACTGAAATGGATGAGATGAAAGTGCACACACTGTTACATGTAACACTGATGATCTGTTCTATAAACCTTCATGTAAATAACAATATAGACAGGGTTTTTTTTTAATTATAGTAGTAGAGTTCCAGAACAGGTGGGTTTGTTTGTTTGCCTTTCTATCAATGTAGTATATTGTATGGTTTACTGCATATTGACTGTGAAGCCCTTGGCTGGGTCCTGGAGTTAACAGGTAAATCGGGTCATCTCCATCTATAAGCAGCTCTGTTCCATAGGACGAATGCGCCAGGGAAAGCAGCGAGGTCAATGCTGTTAGAGGTGTGTCCGGCGCTCTCACAGGAGCCCGGGCATGTGCACATGGCACACCACCAGCCCAATCAGAGGTGACAGAATCGGTTTCTGTCTGAAAAGAGCTGCACATCATTCTAGAATAAAATAGAAATGGTCCCATTAGAAGCTCTTTGACTTTAAAGCAGCACAGTGGAGCAAGGGCTACTGGAGCACAGGATCCAGCAGCACTGTCCAAAATGGACTATTGATGTTTTTTAATAAACAATTTCTCCCTCTCTTTTCTTGATTTCTTTCTTTCTTTCTGCGCGCATGTGTGTGAGAGAATACAATAAACTGCCACCTTTGTCTGGGTCCAGAATGTAAAATCAGGAAATAAAATGGCAAGTCTTACAACTGTGAACTTCAATCAGCTCATTACAAACCAAAGAGACATATTTGAATGCATGTTGCTACATTCATTTACCTATTCTGCCAAGCCATTCAATTACATGATTTCAGATTTTGTATAAAAAATACAGCCATGTTTCTTTCAAAAGGTGGTATTTGTAGAAAAGTGATTAGAACAGCATGCCATGATACGTTAATACAGTGGTTTCATTTAATGAACAATGGCAGTTTCTGAAATTCTCCCTGTACTTTAAATTACTGCGTTTGGAATTCAAGACTATAACGTGCCTAAAAACTTTTCCCCCCTTATTGCTGTACAATACACTCCACCACCACTGTGAATGCAAGCAAAACACATTATCAGAAGAGGTTTTCTTATTAACATTTTCAATCCTAACGAAAGTCATTCTTCAAGGTTGCACAGATCGTGTGAACACTGAAAAGGACAAAGCAGCATGACTGCGGAAGGAACAAGGGGGTGGGGGTGGGGGAAGCTCCAGCAAGAGAAAGACCTAAACCAAAATTTAATGTCCCCTTAGAAAGACAGGGCACACAAGAGGAGATGGCGCTTATTCTAACCAGAAGCAGCTGTTGCTGCTTGAATTAGGAAGCATTTCTAATGAATCAGCAGTTCTTATAATAAATATACTCCCCTTTGAAATGCAGGATTCTGCTATGAGAATCTCTTTTGATATATTTTTTACATGCACTCATTAGACTGAGAGGAAGTCCGGATTGAGCGTGTTCCTTTCTAAATGACTACAGCTATCTTATCCATAGCATGTTCTCTCAAGGCTAGTTAGGCTGGGCATGAGAAAACAAAGAAATAAGAAATGTAAGGCTGCAAAGACTTCTATTCACCCACATCCTTTGTAGATCACTCCAAGCCAACTTTGTAAGGTGCTATGTAACAGGGATGTCATACTGAATACCTGCCACCACACTAACTAGGGTCAGCTCCATTTAAAATGGAAATTGGAGCTAGACAAACCATCACAGAGGCATTCCTTCTGCCTTTAACAAGAACGCCCGAATTCGAAGCTGGTGAAGTGCAAGCAGAGCATAACTTGCTCCCCAGATAGGCTTCTTATTCTTTTAACCAGAGAAAAGGAAACACAAATGAAAAACTATGGACACACACATATTTATTTCATTCCTGCCTATGTTCCATATTTCTCTTTTTTCTCGCCCTTAAATTAACCATTTCCAACAAAGGTTTCTCTAAGCAAAAATTCCAGTGTCCCTATCAATGCAGACAGAAACTGACCGGTGGATCTTCTCAGCAGCAGAGGGGAGAGCAACTGCAGGGCACTATTCTACCCACTAGCTTATCTTTCTCCACCTTTTCATCGATTGGTCTCCTCTTTTTCTGAACTCCAAAAGGAGTTCAGGAGTGACATAGGTGTTAGGGAGAGACTCATCTACAAGCCAGGTCTTTCTTCCTCTAATGTGACGGAGTCGATGTGCCCCATTGAGTTTTACAGGTTGTCACTTTCACAGGAGCAGATTGCTAGGTCTTCCTCCTACAGAGCTGCCAACCATCAATCTTTTGGTTAACAGCCAAGTGCTTAACCATTGTGCCACTAGAGCTCGGTAAGAGGCAGGGAGACCTACAGATAATAGGTGTCCAGGACCAAGAATATTTAACTCTATCATTACCATGCCATACAAAAGAGAATCAAGATCTTTAAAGAAAAAAGTCTTGGGTCATGGGAGGTTAGGGGGAGAGAGAGGATTACCCTGCTTCTTCCACAAAATCAGAGCTCTTATTACTGGGATCCAGAAAACAATCTAAGGAATCATGAGAAGAGATGCCTGTGATTAAAAATCCATATGTTTGGTCTACATTTTACAAAGTATGAATGCCAGGGCTCAAAATGGCCCAGGAAATTTATCTGCGATCAACTGATAAATGTTAGAGCTCTAAAGGAACCCAAGTCTCTCAGACATCCAAGTAACAATGTCACGTGGCCTCCCTACGCTAAACTCATTTCCCTGGAGCTAATTCCAAACAGAACCGCTCCACAGGGTTTCCAAATCCATACATCTTTAGAGAAGCAGACTTTCTTTCTTTCCTGGTAACCGCCAAGTTCAACCAAGGCTCCTTGTTACTTCTCTAAACTTAAACCCACAGCCATCCATCTGATTCCAATTCATAATGACCCTATAGGACAACATAAAACTGCTCCCGAGCATTTCCAAAGCTGACAATCTTTACAGAAGCACACTGCCCTATCTTCCTCCTGCCAGAGGCTGGTGGATTTGAATTGTGACCTTATAGTGAGCGAGCAGCCCAACTTGTGACCCACTTTGCCACCAGGCTCCTGGTTGCTTCTCTATATCCATTACCATCAAGTTGATCCTGACTCATAGTGACCTGATATAGGATTTTCAAGGCTGTAAATCTTTATGGGAGCAGGCTGGTGAGTTTGAACTAAAGACCTGCAGTTAGCAGTCTAATACCCATTATTTTTTAAAGGACAGAGGGAAATACCTCAAAACTTGTTTGGATAGTGAAAGTAAGGAAAACTGATTTTCTGAAAATAAGTGATTCAAAAGTAAGCTCATTTCCTCACCTGTTTATCAACATTATTTTATAAAACCAACTACTTTGCTCCCCCTTTTACTAAGCTTCATCGAAGAATTAAATGATTATATATGAATGGTCATTTATCTGTATTCTTTATTCTGTTCCAATAATCTGTATGTTGATTCATTAGTTTTGGTTACTACACCTTACCTTTACAGTAAGATTTGCATATAGGTAATGTTGGTCTTCCAACTTTGTTCTTTCTTGTAATTATTTTGGCTAAGTCTTACCATATACATTTGTTTCCATATAAATTAGTTTGTCATATTCTAGTGGGAATTTGACTAAGATTGCATTGACATATTGGGGATTTGGGGAGAGCTAACATGTTAAGAATGCTGGGTCCTTAAGTCTAGGAGCATGGTGGATCTCTTTACTTCGTTCTTCTTTTAAGATATCTCAGCAATATCTTGTGCTTTTCAGTTTAGAGGTCATGCAGTTGCTTTACTAAGTTTACTCCCAAGTACTTCATATTTTCAATGTTAGCATTAAAACTATTGATTTCAATTTATAATTTCAATACCACTTTTCTTACCTCACACCATATAGAAAAGGCAATGATGAACAAACTAAATATGAGATAAATCTAGAACATACGTATCTTTATGATTTTGAATTATGTAAAGATTTCACAGGACACACACACACACACACACCAAAAGACTATTAAAAAAAACCTGATAAACTGAATTTCAGAACCAAAGTCTTATCATCAGAACATACAAAGAGCTATAATTTACTAAGTTATGAGCAAAATAGAAAATAAACAACAAAGCTGAACAGATATCTCATAAAAGAAGATATACAAACAGCAAGTAGGCTCATAATGACATTCACTATTATTATTAGTCATTAGGAAAATATAAATTAAAAACAAAATGAAATATTACCATACATTTAATAACCCAAACCAAAACCAATTGCTATTAAGTTGATTGTGACTCATAGCAACTATATAGGCGAGGACAGAATCATGGCACATAAAGTTTCCAAGAAGAAAATCTTTACAAAGCAGACTACCACATCTTTTCGCCCCCAGAGATCCTGGTGGGTTCACACCTGAGCACTTTAACCACTGAGCCATTAGGGTCCCCATACATTCAACAGAATGACTACAATTACAAGAGAGACAATACACCAAGGAAGTGGTAAGTAAGCAGAGCAGTAAGATATTGCTAGAAAACAATTCTGCAGTTTCCTATAAAGTTACACATACAATTACCATGTGACAGAACAATGCTACCCTAAGTGTTTTCCTAAGAGAAATTAAATATATTTAAACTGTGAAACTGCTTAACATAGCTCAGCAACATTTTGGAAAAAAACTGTAACAATAAAGAGGAATACATTATTCATATACATAACAACTTAAATACATTTTTCAAATGTTATGCTGAGCAAAAGACGAGAGGCACAAAAGAGTACACACTGTACTTATATGAAATTTTATAAAAGACAAAGCTAATCTATAGAGAAAGGAAACAGATCTATGGTTGTCTAGGGCCAGTATTGGTGGGATAAGTAAGAAGGTGCATCCCTCTACGTTTTCCAAACCCATTAAACTATACACCTAAGTTTGTGAATTTTAGTTTATGTAAATTATACGTCAATAATATAAGGAAGGCCAGTGAGGAAGTGGTGCGTATGAATTATGGTGTTGGTGAAGAATGTTAAGTATACCACAGACTGCCAGAAGAATGAACAAAACTGTTTTGGAAGAAGTGCTGCCAGTCATCCTTAGAAGTGAGGCTGCAGAGGCATTTTTTCTGGAGGGCTCAGTCCCTGGAGGATATCATGGCTTGGCAAAGTAAAAGGTCAGTGACAAGAGGAAGCCCCTCAACAAGATCCAATGAGATCGTGACTGTAAACTCGTGACTGTAAGAATGCTGTGAGACCAGGCGGCGTTTTGTTTTGTGCATCTTGGGTCATTATGACTGGGAGCCAACTTGATAGAACTTAACAGCGATAACAACAAAAACAAATATATATGCTTTCATTTCTTCAAATCTCCCACCTTGATGTATGGAAGATTCGTTTGAACAATTCTCCAAACTAATACAGTTCAAATACTGGATTATAAATTTACACACACACACACACACACACACACACCAATCTTCAAATATATTGCTAACCTTGCACACACAAAAAAGGTAAACACTCCAAAGTAAACATACTTTACCAAGTATGATTTCCTTCTACAGATAACATGCTTTTCCATGAAAAATGAAATTCTTGCAGGTAAATGAACAACATAGCTTTTACATTGAAGCTCACTGCTAAACTATCCACACAAAAAAACCCCACACTGCCTTCAAGTCAATGCTGACTCAGAGTGGCCCTATAGGGCAGGATAGACTGGACACTTAGAAAAATAAAGTAAAACAACAACAACAACAAAAATACTCTGTGCCTCTGAGTTGATCCCAATGCTCAGTGACCTGACTGGGCAGAACAGAACTGCCCCTGTGGGTTTCTGAGCTATCTTACATCTTTGTAGGAGCAGACAGCTCATCCTTCTCCCATGGAAAAGTTGGTGGGTTTGAGCACTATCAGGACTCCTTAAATTCTATTTAACCACATATAAACACCATAAGTATATGCAAAGACATAAAAGGAAATTCTCTAGTTGTTGCACATAGGTGGCAGGGCTGTGTGGGTTGGGTTTCCTTCTATTTCTTCATAACATTTTATCCAGGGGACTAAGAAGAGCACTGAGCAGGTATTAATTACATAATTGAAAAAGTTTTTATAGAATTGGCAATAAAATATACTTCTCTTCCCTAGCCCCAATCCCCACCACCAAAACACGAAGGGGAAAAACATCTCCTAGAACCTTCTATTTTGTGGAACTACTTTTTTCAGTAGTTTTATTACCCCAAGCTTGCAGTCTGCTTTTCACCCATGATAACCATGTTTTTTAAACACCTTGGTGGCACAGTGGTTAAGCGTTTGGTTATTCCCCTACAGGTCTGTACTTTGAACCCATCAGTCACTCTGCGGGGGGAAAACAAAATGTGTTGGTCTATTTCCCCAAGTATGGCAGCCTTAGAAATCCTATGAGGTAAAGTTTCTCTGGAGCCCTGTCGGGGTAGTGGGTACGCACTGGGCTGCTAACCACAAAATAAGCAGCTCGAAATCACTAGCCACTCTGCAGGAGAAAGACGAGGCTTTCTACTCCTGTAAATAGTTTTAATCTCCAAACCCTGTCCCATAGGGTTTCTGAGTCAGAATAAACTTTTTGGTACTAAGTTTGGATTTTGGGGAAGGGTCACTAGAAGGTGTCTCTGAGTCAAAATTCAAGGGCACATTATCCACATTAACCTATCATACTAAATGGTTGCTTGAGTTCTGCATAACACCATTTACTTTAACACTTCACTTTCAGGAGCTACACACTAAATATGTGACTCTAGGTTCCAGGTTAAACATACAACTTGAATTTAATTTGCAGGACTGGAATGACTAACTACCACCACCCCAACTCCTTTTGGCTATTGGGTAGGCTGCCTACACTGCTTCTCTGAAATCACCCCAGAGCCAGCTAGCTGTTCAGCAAACCAAAAGCTGTCACTCCATAGTCCAACAGGACTAGAAATGGCCAAGTCAGTTTCGGTCTCAAAGTGAATATGCCAAACAGTTCTGCAGCCCCATCCGGGAGAAGACCTAAAGGAACAGACAAATCTCTGGTAAGCTAAGCCAGGCCTTTACAAAAGGTCCCCTCTGTTCTCAGGACTTCTTTTTCCCCGTGGTCCTTCTCTGAGCACCAGTGTCCCAGTTTCCAAGTAAGAAGATATGTTCTTGGCTCTCCTGTCCTATTTTAGATGAAATTTTTGTAATGATCAAGCATTGACTATCACATTGGGATCAACTCTCCTCTGAAGTCTCCCTGCCTCATTCTCCCCAGCCTGGATTTCCCTTGTTCTCCATGGTTGGCCTGGCACGGAGTCTGCTGTGCCTCAAATAATCACTGTCTGAAGCTTCAACCATTCCCCTACTCTGCCTCTGAACTTGACCTCAAATAACCACTGTTGGAGGCTTCTACCACTCCCTCACTGCCCCATTGCTTCATATCCCTATTAGTTTTCTGCAAATAACCAGCATTCCTCTAGCATCCAAGTGCAATATCTCCTTGGTACATATAGCATGCTGCTCAATAATGGCTATTACACCTATCCATCTACCCAATCTCTGCACGGACTGATTCTGGCTGTTACAATAAGCCTGTGCTACAAACAGCATTTCTGATAGTCCCTACTGAAGTTTTTCCTAAAAAAAATGTAGGCAAACATGAGCGAGTTACTTTCCATTTGGAATTTCTAAGGAACCTGAAAAACTAAAACATCTTCGGACCAAATGATCTACAATTCACAGAAATCACAAAAGGTATTATTAGAAAGGGAGGATTATCATTTGCTTAGTACCTATGATGTGCCAGATTATATATCTATACTAGCTAATCAATCTTCACTACAAACCTATGAGTTAAAAACTCCAGGGTTTAACAATTTGGTAGAAGCAGTATTAGAGCCCAGATCTACCTGATTTCTAAGTTCATGTTCCTTTCACCATAACATGATGATACCCCAAACTCTAACTAAATACTTCAGAGATAAATACCAAAACCTTTTTCAAAGTCCTTGCCTAATGTTTATATAAACAACAACCGAATTCATGCAAATATCTATTTTCTCGAATTAAAAGTCAAGCATCTGTTGAGAAATGAGTAAAGATGAAAAGGTAATAAAAGAGTATAGTGATGCAAGAGCTGTTTTTTGTTTGTTCTTTTTATGCTTTAAACCATCAACCAAATTTTCTACCGAGGACAATATATATTTGAGAACCTCTGTTCAGCTATAGGCAACAATCAATGGGATGGATATCTCTTTTGGACTTTGAAGGCCCAAATTTGAAGGCTGAGTTAGGCAAAAAGTGTAGCTTTGGAGCATTCTTTCCGGAGTCTTGGTGGTGTACTGGATTACGTGTTGGCCTCTAACTCTGAGGTCAGCAGTTCAAAACCACCAGCAGCTCTGTGGGAGAAAGATGAAGGTTTCTGTTCCCCTAAAGATTTCTAGCCTCAGAAATCCAAAGGGGGCAGTTCCACTCTATCTATAGGGCCTCTGTGAGTTAGAATTGACGGGAAGGCAGGGAGTTTGTTGTTTTGAATATTCCATCTTTATACCTAGAGTGAAGCTCCACTGGACAGTCATACTAATTAAGGCTCATTTAAAGAAACTCAAGCATTATATAAATTTGGTTTGAATTTTTAAGGAATTCTGGTAATTTTAAAAAGCTTCTACTTTGTACCCCACAAAAATTAAAATCTAACTAGAAAATCTTAGGAAAACCCACTTTAACTACTCTTCCCCAACTACCTTGCATGAGGAATATGCATTTGAAAGTCATTATACAAAAGAGAACAAACAAATTTATACAGTGAACCCTCGCGGTTCATCGGTTCTAGACCCTACCGTGATAAATGAAATTCCGCGAAGTAGGATTCCTTATTTGTAAATCAAATATTTTCGTAGTTAGAGCATAGAGGACATGAAAAAACACCCTTTAGTCACCATTACACTTGTATTACCCAATTTATTAAACGAAAAAGGGAAAATACAGTAAAACATTTTGGACGTTACAATTACCATTTATTATTTATTATATTATTTATGGCATCTAGTTTACAGTATTACATATTTCACATACAGTATTATTATACATAGTTCTTACAAATACTGTAATCAATGGCTTGCAACCTCCACGATTTTCTTGCCATCTTTGATCATATCCAAAAGTTTTACCTTTTCCTGGATGGTGACCATCTTCCCCTGGCGCTTATTTTTATTGTCAGAAGGCTTAGAAGAAGCAGCTCGTTTAGGAGCCATCATAGGGCTTAGATAAAATTTCTTAAAAATCGCAAACAATTACAGTACACTGTACAAAAGCAAAAATGCGTCTGATACGTAGCTCCGATACGTAGCGATGCAGACAGAAGCGTGTACAGTATGAGCCAATCAGTGGCAGTAATGACAGAGCATGCGCTGTTACGCAAAAACCGCGATAGAGTGAAGCCGCGGAAGTCGAAGCGTGAAGTGGCGAGGGTTCACTGTATTTCTATTTACACATAGAGTCAATTACATTTTCTTAACCAATCAAGGTAAGAAAGGGCCACCAGTTACTCAAAGGCAAAGATGAGTAGCCAAGGAAGGGCAAGGAAACCAGAGGCACGGAAAGAGAGCAAGCAGATGAGAATGGGGCACACAGTGAAAAGGGTAACCAAGGCCACAGAATGATTTGTATAAACACTTTATGGAAACCTAATTTTCTGTATAAACTTTGACCTAAAACACAAAAATTTTTTAAATTAAAAACAAACAATAAAGCTCCATCTTCCAGCTCCGCTGCTTTAGTGAAATACTACCTACTGCAAACCCGAAGCGGAAATAGGCACAGTTTGAGAGAGAGGGTCAATGTCCTCCCAATCTCTTTGACCTTCTACACTGCAGCTCAGCCATTTCCTCCTCTACCTCCCTTGACCTCACCATTAGCAAGCCTGCTGTCTTTGAAATCAACAAATAGACCCCCCCAGTTCTGAACCTACCGGTAGTTTCCTATCCCTGGGGTGTGCTCACCTTGCAAATGCTACTAGTTAAGTTATAACCCTCTCACTGATGGTGTCTCCATTACCTCCCTCCATCAGGTCCTCCTGTCCGCATCTCCCTTATCCAGGTCAGTTCTATCTACCATCCATCATACCAAGATTCTAATCACCCAAGTCTATTTTCCTCTCCTCACAAATGGATGGAACGAAACATCATGACATTCGTGAATGAATCTAACGAATCACTTTCTCTGGACCTACAATTAGACAGATACTATATTGCTGGAAAAGAATTCACACAGCATAGGATGCCTCTGGAATTTCCTCCTTTATAAAGTCTACAACTAAGTCTTCAATATCACCCAGCAATTCTGTTTACAGTAATCAGCCTACATGACTATTTTAAATTGTGTTCATTCACTACTCAGCCCTCTAATTTCCATACATGCCCCCTCATTCTCTGCATCTGATCTTGTCACCTATCTCATCAGGAAAATAAATGCTAGCAGACAGGAATTACCACAACTTTCCAACAACTGCCTCCATGCAGTAAATACGTATTAAATACCACTAAAAGAGTAGGCTCTGGAACCAGATCCCGTATGTCCCTAGTCCAGCTTTGTTTCTTTAGTAAGCTGTTTAACCTCTCTGTGCCTTGTTTTAAAAATTTACAAATTCAGGGTAATGGTGGTACCAACTCGACTAGGCTGTTATGAAGGGATATTATATTTGGAGCATTTAAAATGGAGTAAGCATGTCACCAATATTAGCCACTACCACCACCACTATGTCAATTACGTGATCCAGGCACCAGATGTATAGCTGTGCCCATCCGTACCTCCTCGTCTGTTACAATAGAGATCCATGCCTGTGTCTTCTCCAGCTATGGCCAATACACATCATTTTTTAACCGAGTTTAGGAGAAGATAAAAACACAATAAATACTGCCTGATATAAGAAACCTCAGAAAAATAAGTAATTAGCCCAGCGACACAGGCTATTAGAATGTAGCTATGATTAGAAATCAGGTCTGGTTCTGTAACTACATCACTCTGCCTTTCCATCGTCTAATCTGTTTAATTTGGCAGAAAGTTCTACCCAAGAAACACCTCAGTTCTGGCAACAGAAGTGAATTTCAAGTTGGACGAAAGGGAATGTCCCACACAAAGTAAAAATGAGTCTTCAAAAGGTCTGGACCTACAACTATGCATAAAATACGCTAAATTATGAGAGAAAGGAAGAGAGAGTACTGAATTCTGAAGGTGGTCAGAGGAGGCTCCTACAGAAGTCTGCAGAAAATCTCTGACCAAGAGTTAACAAGGGGCAGGGAATGCCTTGATGGTGAGAAAAACTTAGAGCTGCTACTGGCAGGAAATCTCCTGGACATGATAAAAATCTGCTTAATAAAAAAGGAGGGCACATTAAAACTATTTGGCATGTGGGCCCAAATCAAACAGTACAGCATGAAAGTCTGGAGATCACCTGAGGACTGAGAGCAGAGTCCCTTCAAGGAGGGAGTTAGAGTTCCAACAGCTGTCAAGGAATCCCTGGCCTTCACATACTATTAAAGAGGTACTATGAAAAGAACTTTAAGGAGGCTCTGTGGATAGGGCAGATAAGAGATTGCAGGATGCTCAGAACACCTGGAATCACTTAAGAGACATCTGTTATCATCTGGGAATCAGAGATTAGAGCCCAGGACCACTGAGTTAGGTCAATTCAAATAGTATTTTCCTTTCTCCATAGAGACAGTTCAAGGACAGGGGCAACCAAACCCAGGGCTTTTCATCTTGGCTTTCCGTAACTCCACCTTACGGCGTTTAGAAAGAGTTTCACCACAAATTGGGCTAAGTGACAACAAATTAACTTTTTTAAATGAAGAAAAACAATGAGAATACGGGAGCTGAGTGGGGGGAGATGAGACTACCCTGAATATCACAACGTGCCAATTGTCCTTATATGCATTATCGTATTCAACTCTCACAACAGTAATGGAATTAAACTACTATTGTCCCACATTTGTCAAGTAGAAAGCCGAAATTAGAAGTGAAATAGCTTGCCCATGGTCAAATCGTTCAGAAAAGATAAAGCTGGGGGTTTGATTCGAGGCCTGCCCAAACTTTGCCACTATAGCTTTTTCATATGGGATGAGGAGGTACAAGAAACCACAAAATGACGCCCCTTGAAACAACTAGATTTGTGGATTACCGCCAAAAGCCACCTGCAATCAGAATTTTTAAAATTTAAAGTGTTAAGAGTCTGTTTGCATGATTAGAAGCATTCTTGGTCATATAAATTGCATGACAAAGCAGGAGCATTTTTTATATTATTTTATTGGGGGCTCTTATAGCTCTTATCACAATCCATACATATATCCATTAAGTCAAACACATCTGTACATATGTTGTCATCATCTTTTTCAAAACATTTTCTTTCTACTTGAGCCCTTGGTATCAGCTCTTAATTTTTTAAGGGATGCGGGCCAGACATGGATTGTTGTAATCGGTTCCCCCTTTCTCGCCCCCCACCCCCTTCCCTTACCCTCCTAGTATCGCTGCTCCCCTTATTGGTCCTGGGGGATTTATTGGTTCTGAATTTCCTGTGTTGCGAACTCTTATCTGTGCCAGTATACATGTTCTGGTCTAGCCAGATTTGTAAAACACAATTGGGGTCATGATAGTGGGGGGTGGGGGAAGGAAGCATTAAAGAACTAGAGGAAAGTTGTGTGTTTTGTTGGTGCTATACTGCACCCTGACTGGCTCGTCTCTTCCTTGTGGCCCTTCTGACGGGATGTCCAATTGACTACTGATGGGCTTTGGGTCTTCACTATGTCTTTCCCCTCATTCCCATTGATAGGATTTTTTGTTTATTTGTTTGGGTTGGTTTGGGGTCTTTGATGCCTGATGCCTGATACCTGATTCCATCGACACCTCATGGTCACACAAGCTGGTGTGCTTCTTCTAGATAGGTTTTGTTGCTTCTCAGCTAGATGGCCACTCGTTTATCTTCAAGCCTTTAAAACTGCAGATGCTGTATCTTTTGATAGCTGGGCACGATCAGATTTCTTCACCACATTTGTTTATGCATTCATTTTATCTTCAGCGATCATGCCAGGGAAGGTGAACATCACAGAGTGCCATGTTAGTAGAACAAACTGTTCTTGCGTTGAGGGAGTACTTGAGTGGAGGCCCAATGTCCATGAAACAGGAGTATTTTATGCTGAAGGCTGTCAGGCCAGATGGAGCAGCCTGGGTGGTGACCAGCACTGGCTCTGGACACTAGAACATTCCAAACAAGTCATGGTGATGGGCTGGTGTTCAGTCACAGAGTCAAACCTACTGTAAGAGAGCACTGGGGAAAAGTAGTCCAATTCCTTATAACTGCAAGAAACTGAGGACAGTTTCCATTCTGAGCTCTCTCCACAGTCAGAGTCCACAGGTTGGCAGTCACAAACAAACATTCTTCTGTAATGGATTTCTGTCATGAATTTCATTGATTTTTAAAGCCCCCCGTTTTTTGAGGGGGGTGTCCCAATGACTTTTAAAACATGTTTTGTTCACAACTTGATTTATTTGGATTAGCAATATTACCATGCTGCAAATAGTCACTCGGTGGCTTGGAGAGGATATCCTAGGTTTGCAGTGCATCATACTGACATGGGGTTTTTCTGAAACTCACTCCTATAGCCAGCTTGGAACAGCCCGAAGGCTGAAATCACAGGGAATTCATTCTTGGATATGTCCAGCTCCCACACTAACATCTAAGCAGAGCTGATGATTAATAATAGTTTGGTGAATGAATGAATGAGTACACTTATTTAAGCAAACTCCCTAGTTTGTTTTCAGGTGTCTAACATCAAATCTCTGAACATAAACTAAGCTAAATCTAACCAGAGGCACCCCGATTCTCAACTGGAGTGCAGAGAAATTAAATCTCCAGCACAGACTCTTACAAGTGCTCCTAAGGGCATAGCTTGTGTTGCCCTGGACGGCTCCAAAGAGCAGCCTCCTTTTGGATATAAACAATCTTGGTCGATACCAAAATGTATAGCAGAGAAAAGCACTCTTTTATCTATTCTTGTCACAATGACACTGTAAGCAATTCTAGAGAGAGTAGTGAAAAGGCACAGTATAAGAGGAAGGGAAATTACTTCTCTTGCAATCATTGTTTTTCAGTTAGCATCTTCACAGATCTCCACGGCTGGGTCAAAATGGATCTGATCAAGTGGAAAGCAGACCCATGGACAACACTTACCTTCAACGGGGAAAGAACACTTACAATACCCATTTGCTTTTAAAAGTTCCCATATATAGTATTGTATTAAGCTCTAATTTTCAGCATTAGCGGAGAGTGTTCAAAGCCTTAAAGGGGGGAAAGGCTGCCTGGACAGCTGGAAGACCGGTGTAGTCACGGGCCATCAGTTTCATACCTGTGGCTTCCTTTCCTTCTCAGAGTCCACTTAAATGACTAATAATCAGGAAACCTACATGAAGAGACGTCCATTAAGACAACTACTAATAAAATCAAAACTAAATATCAGATGGGATCATGGTCCGGTTAGCTCCTGGGTTATCATTTACACATGTATGAAGTGCAGATGAATGCAGTGGAGGCACTGCTCTGAGAACATTATTAATTGCCTTTGTGAGCTCACCCAGCTCACAAAACTCCTTCGAGGAAGTTACTGCTTTGCTAACAAACAGTAGCCACTTTTTTGGTGGGATGGAGGCATTTCTACTTAAACTTCTCAATAAACTAGGCCAGCATTTTTCGTGGGCACCAATTTATTATAACTACATGAACCATAAATGTGAATTGACAACCCAGGGAAGGCTTACGTCTGATACAAATAACTTGGACTTGGTGGGTGAATGTGGCCACGATTCAACTTCCTAATTTCTCCTGCTTTAAGCCAAAGTGTACTGAGAAAACAGATACACATAGTCACGATGCAACCCAAGAAACTCGGCAGCATAGTGGCATTACATATGAAATTTACTTGAGAGGCCACCAGACATATGCTCAGGCAACGTGGATCCACTCTCAGAGTTAGTTAGAGAATGTTGGGTAAATCACACCTTCTCGGGAACACCAGGAAAGTGGGATAAATGGGATCTGGAACTAAGTTGGACAGGGAATTTCACAGGAGTAGAAGGTTACCTTGAGGACTTCTATCATGTCAGTCTTGATTGTCAAAAGAATGAATAGGTCCATGGCATGGGCCAAGGAGATCCCCGTAAAAATCTGTGAAAGGATGCTTGTCCCAACTGAGCAAGGGCACTTAAGCTACCGGGCAGGGTGGAGATGAGAACCAAGTAGAGCTGTCTAACACCCAAACCTAGCCCTATTTTCTTCCACTAAGAGGAAAAAAGAGGAGCCTTGGTGGTATAACCATTAAGTGATTGGCTGCTAACTAAAAGGCAAGTGGTTCAAACCCACTAGGGGCTCCATGGGAAGAAAAAACAAACTAGCAATCTTATAACAATTTTAAGCCTAATAAATGCTATCAGACAGTTGAAAACAACTTAAGTGCATACCAAAATAAAAAAAGAAGATAATTTCTATGACACAAAATTATTTTATTTACATGACACATATCATATCATTTCTGTCTATTAAACAAACATCAAACAAAAGACAGGCCACCATTTTTAGTCCCTAGGACCTATTTTTATTTAGAGACTGTGCTATGAGTTGGAAATGACTTGGCTGATAGCTGCAAGATTTGTTGACTGTTTACATGTAAGCAATTTTGAGTAACCATCTCCCAGAAGTTGCCCTCACAGCTCTTGCCAGAGTACATAGTTTGTTCCCTGCCATTCCAGTCCAGCACCAAAAAGCCAAGCTCTGTGCTATTGGAAATGGCCTCTATTCTTCTGGCACATATTGTCCACATTTTCACAGAGTGGCTACACAGGCAATTTTGGAAACATACAACTCCTAACAACTTTCCCATCTGGTTTTCACACCAGCGCCCTCCTCCATAAGCCCACAGAAGTCACAGTCAGCTCCCGTCTTTTCATCCTGCGGGCTGTATGTTTTGTCTGTCTGTTAGCAAATTGGGAAATGACCTCCATCTTGACAGGTACATTTTGTAAAAGCCTTAAAAGCGCATAAACTATAATGTGGGGGGGGGGGCTGGGGGGCCAATTATTCTGGTTTTGGACTTTGGCGATTTGCTCTTTACAGCTTATGTGTCAAGGGAATGGGATTTCCCAGGTAGATGTACTAATGTAAAATGCATTAGTGTTAAGGTGGGGGCTCCCAATCCACCCAGGGCCAAAGGGTTAATACAAAATGACAGAATTTAATGACTGCCATCATGGTTGCCAAGCAACCAAGAGAAGGTGTGCCATAAAGGCCTAATTAATGAATGAGGTAGCAAGAGTTTCTGTTAAGTTGGTAAGCAGTTCACAGTTCACCATTGGTTGGCTCTGCCCAGATGGTAATACTCTTAAGCTTTCTTAGCTCCACGGAACAGCAGCAAAATAATGTGATTATAGTTGCAGCTCTGACTAATGTTTCGCCATCCCTTCCATATTCAGTGCAATTTCTCAAGTAGTTGAAACAGGAGCCTATTATCAAGACTCAGATTGGGAACTGTGCATATGCATATTGTTTTACAGGATTCTGGGCCAGAGGAACACTGCAAGAACTATTTTCTGCACACCGTTTTGCTGTAGTAATATTCAAATAGTCAAGTTTGAGAGTCAAAATTGAATTGCTGTTGGAATTGAGAGACCTTGTTGAAAAAACGCTCTTTTCTAAGGAGAACCCAGTTGATTGTGACACCAGAGTATCTACAACTTGCCAAATTCTGCACTAGTCCTTTTCATTCATTATTTCTCCAGTTCACCCCAATCCTATGAGGTGGAACTATCACCCCCATTTCGCAGCTCCAGGCTTGGAGAGGTTAGCCATCACGTTCAATATTGCACGCTGCCTAGACTGCGTTGAAGAGCCAGACGTGAAGCCTCATTCTAGTTCTTTGCACATGGTGTTATGTGGCCACTGCAGTGGGTGACAATCATCAGGATGGCTGTCCTCTAGAGAGGCCAAACAATGCGCCGATACTTAGTATTTATGATTGGATTGGGTCTTCTTCCCTGCAACAACCGAGACTCTGCTGGAACTCTGAAACCCCATTTGACAGAGAAGGAAGACAAGGCTCCGGTATTTGCACAAAGTCACAAATCTAATAAATGAGGAAGTCAACTCTGTGGATTCAAAGGTTGCCACATTGCCCAGCAACTATCATCATGCATAATTAAAGGGTTTTGATAATTTAATTTCCATACTGAAAATGGAACAATATGTTCAGCTATCCTATTCCTTGTAAGCCAGTCTCATCAATTAAATATTGTATTTTTCTTGAAAGACTGCATCTTCTCCATCAGAACATCAAGCAAAACCACCACTTACTAAAATGGGGGTAGGGAGAGCTGCTGAGAGCAGGTGTAATGGATTGACAAGAGAGAAAGCCCTCCCCCCTCCCCTGTTTTCTTAAAGAAAATAGAGACAACATGGGAGAGGGGGTCCAGAGAGGCAGCTGTCTCAGATGGCCGGAGCTCCCAAGGGAAATGCGCCTATTCTTTAACAGAGGAGGGTCTATGCATGGTGAGGGGTCAAAGGGGGCCCCTAATGAACAAAGGTAAAGAGAAGAGGAAGAAAGATCAGTCTGAGACCAGTTAAAGTGTTCTCATTAGCAGGCCTGCAACTTCAAATGTAATCAGCGTAGAGGACCCGGCATCAGAGACTAGCAAAGGATTAGAAGAATTGCCCCTCTGAGCCTTTCATTCACTCAAACAGCTTTTCTGATGGGCCCCGGAACTAGTTCAGGCTAATGTTCACTTTTATGACTATGAGGACTGCTTAAAAGACATTCAAACTCTTTGACTAGTAGTGGCAGAGTTAAATTTATCACTGGCAAGGTGTCCTTTTCTGGGTTGCTCCATGATTATTTATAACTGATTCTTGCATGCCTGTGATGAGTTTTCAAATACAAGGTTGGCTCCCCTCGACCAGGGGTTGTGTCGATCCTGCTGTTTGTGAGTGTACACCTGGGGAACATAAATTCCTAATGCAAGATGATGAAGTAAAATGAAATCAGATACCTTTGCTTTAGGGAAAGTAAAGACATTCATTCATTCAACATCACATGAACACTTGAAAGATAAAGTGCCAGGACTTTTAGATGATAAACTTTCAAGACTTTTAGACTAGAGATGATGCCCATTCTAGACGCATTAAGTGAGAACCATCACTGCCTTAGATCTCAAGCTTGCTTTTGCTTGTCCACTCCCTCGCTCTTCTTGCCCTGCTAGCAATGCGTAAGGGCAGGTCCCATAGCTTCACAGGGACCTAAAACTGCTTCTTCCACAGGGGGGCCAGAATCACTTTCTAACACACAAATCAGATCATCTCACATCCTTACTTATCAGTCACTGCCTCAGAAATGAATCCAAAAGCCACAACATGGCACATGAGGTCTTAGCGTGTTGGTCCTCCACAGTCCCCGTTGGCCACTCAGCAGCAGTGTGCTTTTGGCTCTGGGCCTCTCTGCCAGTGCTAATTTAATTTGCCTAGAATACCTTTCCTAATCCTCATCCTACCCCAATTCCCCACCCACCCGGGTAACTTAGGGTCCTGTTCACTTGTCCTCTAACTCTCATCTCACATTCCATCTTTACCCAGTCACGTAAACTACCTCCCCTACTTTTATAATGCCCTTCTTATAAAAGGGTTCCCTCTTTTATGCCATGCCATATCAAGTTCAAATTGTTAGTCTAGCCATCTATCTCTCCTACAAGACTATCTCATCTCTGCAGTTTTCAGTGTTAACTTTGCTGCCTGGGTCATGGTAAGCCTGCACGAAATGTTAAGCATGCCCAAGTTTACAGAATGAATAAACTCCACCCAAAACTAACCAAATTCTAGTGTGATCTTTGCAGGTTGCCCAGATTATGAAAGACGAAAATTCCAAATCTCCCCCTTTCATTCCATTTCTCACGAAGGCGTTGTACTACTCCCTACAGCTTTGTAGGACTTAGCACTTTGTGTTCACTCTCATTTTTAAAGCCAGCTGGGTTGCTCCAATAAACCGGCATTTCTCATCCTAACACCTAGATTGGAAACTGAGAGCCACAATATAAAACAAGCACCACTCATCAGGGGAGACTGAAAAAAGGGAGGGTCCAACAGCTCACTCACATGAAACATCTAATCAACTTCTAAAACCACACGTACCTAAACTTGCCTAATGAGACTTTCATATGAATCTCATCCTTTACTGGGGGAGAAAAAAAAAATCACTGCATTCTAAATGCTGGCTTCAGGCCAAATCTGACTTCAACTTTGGCACTGAGAGTTAACCACCTGGAGTGAGGGGGAGGAGAAGGGAGGGGAAGAGAGAAAGGACAGAGCATAAAATTACCAAAAAATTCATTGAGCGAACTTCAGAGAAAAGGCCTGCTTGGCTTGAATTAGCAGCTAGGATGCCGACAGGAGGTGGCAGCATGGACTAGAGGTCTGAGCATCCAACTCTGGACAGTCCTCCCTGGCCTTCACCTCAAGACTGTGCCCCAAGACCCAAATCACTACCTCTCTGAGTGTATCTGTAAAATGAAAGAAGCAACTTAATTTTTGCCTTACAGGACAGTCTAAGGATTAAATAACTAGGAAGATTAGTAATTCCCCAAAGTATCAAGCTACAAAAAAAAAAAAAAAGAAGCCACCAAATTATCTCCAAGCACATAGCATATATACCAAAAATCAAACCGAATTCCCTGCCAGAAAGCCAATGCTGATGACTCACAGTGACGCCCTGTGGGTATCCAAGACTCTTTATGGGAGTAGCAAGCCCAGGCTTTCTCCTGAGGAGCTCCTAGTGGTTTTCAACTGCCAACCATGAGGATTGCAGTCCAACAAGTAACCACTACAATGGTCGCCATCCAAACTTGGTTTCTAATATCTACTGACATTTGAAACTGGCTCCTAATGACTCAAAAACACAAGTTGGCTTTATTGTATACCATTTCAATCTGGCTTGAGGGCCCATTTACAAATGCATCTTTAGGAAAATTCTTAGCAAAGGGGCATTCAAATTACCATTTTTGAAACCTCTGTTTCAGTGAGTTCACAGTTTACAATCAGTAAAACATCCCTGCAATTGCAATGCTGCTCAGAGTGCAGTGACACCAATTATGTCCCAAGTCTCACTAATTATTAAAATTTTTGATGTAGTTAAAAACTTAGAAGTCGGTAGAATATAAAGCTCTCTCGTGACCCTGATTTTATTTTTGCCCCCCAAATTTTCAATATTAGGAGCATACTTTGCAGTTGTTTTTGTTCTTAGGGGCTGGGGAGTTGGTTCTGACTCACAGCAACCCTATGTAGAAAGGAATGAAGTACTGCCAGGTCCTGCACCATCCTTACATTCCTACATGTAAGCCCACTGTGGCAGCCACTGCATCAAGGATTCTGGTTGAGGATCATCCTCTTTTTCATTGACCTTCTACTTTACCCAACGTGACACGATGCCCTTCTTCATAGACTGGTCCCTTTAGATAACAAGCCCAAAGTACAAGAGATGAAGTCTCTCCATCTATGCTTCTAAGGAGAATTCTGGCTATACTTCTTCCAAGACATATTCCTTTATTTTTGTATCAGTCCATGGTTTATCTTCAACCAGCAACATAATTCAAAGATATCAATTCTTCCTTCGTATTCTTTACTCACTGTCCGGCTTTCATAGGACACCATTAAACACACTGTGGCTTGAGTCACGCACACCTTAATTCTCAAAGGTGCTTTCTAAGACTTCAAAGAAATCTTTTGCAGTCAATCTGCCCAATACAATATTCCATTTGGGTTTTTGACTCCTGTTTCCATAGGCATTGATTATGGATCCAAGTAAAATGAAAACCTTGGCAAGTCCAGTATTTTCTCCATTTATCATGATGTTCCTTTTTGGCCCCGTTTTGAGTGTTTTGTTTTACGTTGAGGTAATCTCAATCGAAGGCTGTAGTGTTTGATCTTCATCAGTAAATGAATGTTTCATGTTCTCCTTCAGCAAGTGAGGTGGTGTTATCTGCAGAATACAAGTTGTTAATGAGTCTTCCTCCAATCCTGATGTCAAGGTCTTCTTTATGTAGTCCAACTTCTTTGACTATTTTCTCAGCATGCAGACTGAACAAGTCTGGTTAAAGGATGCACCCCTGATGCACACCTTTCCTGATTTTAAACCATGCTGTATCACCTTGTTCTATTCGAATTATAGCCTCTTGGTCTATGTGTAAATTCCACATGAGCGCACGTGTTCTGGAATTCCCGTTCTTAACAATATCATCCAAAATTTGGTATGACCCACACAGTCAAATACTTCTGCATAGTCTATAAAATGCTAACATCCCATTTTGGTTTTTTAAAATCATTTTATTGGGGGCTCGTACAATTCTTATCACAATCCATAATACATCCATTGTGTCAATCACATATGTACATTTGTTGCATCATCATTCTCAAAACATTTGCCTTCTACTTAATATAGGCTACTCATTTTCCCCCCTCCCTCATGAACCCTTCATAATTCATAAATTATTATTATTTTGTCATATGTTACTGTC
>NW_022103929.1:1602714-1605967 GCF_000313985.2 Echinops telfairi | reverse complement strand
TCGGGGGCTCCCTGCTCTGCTCCCACAGTTGCTCTGCCGCACGCCTTTAGTGTTTTGCCTCGGTGTCGCAGGGTCAGTCCGGGCCAGTCCCGACACTGAGTCTCCAGTGTTGTTCCCCTTAGGGCCCTGGGCCAGCAAGGGACGGCGTGTCTCAGAGTGGGATCAGCCATATGGTCCACTCTGTGCACTGGCTGTTCAGAGCGGGGATATCGTCCTCCAGGCCTGGTGGGGCAGGAGCTGACATCCCATTTTCAGAGACAAAACTTGCAAAGCCTTTTAAGACACATGAAGGCTGAGTGGCTCAGATTTTTGATGTGATTGCATGCTTTGCAAAAAAGTTAACCTAAAGCTTCCTTTCTGGTCTGCAATGGCAGCTGTCCATGACTGCAGGTTCTAGAGCGTGATGTGGAAGCATTTTACCATCACACTCCTCATAACTCAAATCCTGCTTTGTGTCTGTCTTTATAGGTCATTGCTGGACAGATGGAAGATATTAAGGGAAAGATATTGCAATTAAACCAGGGGAGTGTAGTGCGCAGTCACAGGCCCTGTGTTAACCACAAGCAGATCTGCAGGAGGGCTCTGCTCTGCTCCAAGCAGGGCTCTGGAGCATCCTCTGCCCAGCAGCAGGAGGGCTCCAGGCCAGCTGGGAGCAGCCACTGTGCCAAACAGACTGCGAGTATCACTGCTTGGATGCTTCCAGAGAAAGAAGGAGAATCGATGGGCTCCTTTGTAAACAACTTCTTGTGCTTTCAGGCTGTGACTGGACTTCAAAGGTGACGTAACTTAATCCCGTCTCAAATAATGCCAGGAAAGCCTGGCTGTCGTTTTTTTCTTCCTCGGGAAATACCTGCGGTAACTAATAAACTAGGTTCTAACAGGTAATCAACAAACAACAAAGGAAAACCAAGTGTTGCTTTTAACAAGTTAAGAAAAACTGCACAGCCTAATACAGTTTCAGCTCACTATGAAAACTCACTTTTGGGAAAAATCCTCTTGGGATGTTTGCAAATGAGGACCTTAAACATCAGTCTGTGTTCTGCTATGATGCTTCTTTGTAAGTCCGTCTCCATTCACAGGGCCTGACTAACAGAAAACACTCTAAGAGTAGCTGAATAAAACATTTTAACTGCAAGTAATGGTTCATCTTTACTAAAGGTTTAATCTGTAACAGGCATTCTCCTGAGGACTTCATATGTATTAAATTCTAGGAAAAGTCATTCTCACCAAGAAAAGCTCTTATTTAGCAATCTTGTACAGTAAGTGTCATCATCATTACTGCCATTTCATTAAGGTCTAGGATAATTCACTAGTCACATGTCTAAGATTGAGTCCAAGTCTTTGATTCTGAATCCAGATTCTTCCACTACACTTCATGCTGCTTCATGCTACATCATGCAAATGTATTTTAGCAAGAAATGCACTAGGCCATGAAATCCTTATGGTTTGGACAGGGATCACACTTTATTTACACCTGAAAAGAATGAATGAAGAGATAAGACAAATAAATGAGCCCCAGGCTTTTTAAAAGTTATCTGGAGATGCAATGGTTAAGTGCTTGGCTACTAACCTATCTAGTGACTGCAGGAGATCTGTTCCCATAAAGATTACTGTCAAGGAATCCTGTGGGCTGTTCTACTCTGTTACATGGAGTCATTCTGAGTTAGATTGGCCTGACGGTGTCCAACAACAATGGCACAATGCAAGCAAGGATCTGTTCAACTCAGTGCCATCGAGTCATCTCTGACTCAGAGTACAACTGTCTCATTGGGTTTAGAAGATTATAATTCAGAGTTCTCCAACATGCAATACTGCCCCTTGTAGGGTGTTGGAAGGCTTGGGGAGAGGCTACACAAGCAGATACCTACACTTTAGCCTGGATTATGAGCTATATTAAAATAGTTTTTCATTACCAGGGGTTGCTGAGTAATTTTTTTTTTCCTGAAAAGGGGGAAATAGATCAGTTTGGAAACCTAAGCTAGAAACCTTAAAGGGAATAGAATGTCTTATCTTTCTCCCATGAGTGGTTGGTGGGTTTCAACTGGGACCTTGTAGTTAGCAGCCCAATGTGTGCACCCTTACACCAACACTAGTGTTAAATAAGTGCCCAAGTGCACCCACAATGGATTGTGTCAAGTAAGTGCCCACATTGTACACGAGAGGAACACAATATTTTGGTAATTCTTGACAACTTGAAAAATAATGTTTTTAATGCTGGGTAAAGAAGATGCATAGATATGAAACCTTATCTTCAAACTCAGAGCCCATACTGTGAAAAAATCCTTAAATGGTAAAACGTTATGAGAACCTCAAAATAACATTATTCTGGGTAGAAGTTTCAGCTCTTCTCTACCCAGTTGCCACAACTAAATGGAATAAATCTGAAAAGTAGTACGCACTAAACTTCACTTCTACCCTGGATCCACACCAAGAGTGTGCCATATATAACTCAGAAACAAGAGATGGTGGCGAATTATACCAACTATAATGAAAATACACTACTTTTCCATTTTCCTGATACCTTCTTTGTATTTAGCCTGCTAATAATAAAAAAACATTTTTTTCCAGAGCATATACTATGAAACCTCATTGGTATCCAACTAAAAGTTAACAGCACACTTTAAAAAATAGAGTTTCTGAAGCAGAAGCAGTTGCAGTTGAAATGCCTTCTCCTGTATAGGGCCAAACAAAAGAATTTCTAAAATGTCTATCACCAAAAAGGAAACATGGATTCTGTCTCATGTCTAATCCACCTTTACAATACAGAGAAGAGCACTTTTCAGATCCTCCCAGATGTACCCTTTGAAGCTGTCTGCTTTTGACATCATAATTATAAAATGGTGCGAGGGCTATGAGATCACAAACAGATGATGACTCAGAGAAGAACAAACATCAAGAAGCAATCTTTCCTTTACTCATGACTGTAAACGATAGGAGAGTAACTTCAGAAAACAAAGATTGAAAAATAGAGTAAAAGTGATAAAACTCAGAATTCAAAGTTAAAAAAACAAAACATAACCCACCCTTTATATTAACACCAAAAAGGAAGAGGAGAAAATACACATAAAATGAATAGAAAATATGTAGGAGTTAGATGCTGAAAAACACAAAGCACCAAAGAAAGAAATCAAAGAAGTAGATGGGGAGATGTACCGTGTTCATGGATTAGAAGACTCTAGTGATAAGATGTTGTTAACACCAGAGACACAGTGTGGGAATTGCACCCGATCTGATCCCGCCACACTGAGGCAAA
>NW_022103929.1:1586663-1600907 GCF_000313985.2 Echinops telfairi | reverse complement strand
AAAAAAAAAAATGTGTTAGCTTTCCCAAATTGATCTATAAATTCAATTTAATACCAACCTAAATACTTTACTGCAGATATCAAAAGCAAAGGAGTAGAATAGTAAAATTTATATGAAAAAACTATAGAACTCTAACAGTAAAAATAATTCTGAAAAAGAACAAAGCTGAATGATTTACCCGACCTGATTTCAAGACTTGCTACAACACTACAGGAATCAAGGCAGTGTGGAATGGAGAGATCCATAGACCAATGGAACAGGACAGAGTCCAAAAACAGACTCACACAAGTATAGTCAAATTTTGACGAAAGTACAAAGGCTATTTAATGTAGAGAGGCAATTTTCGACAAATGGCATTAAATCAATTAGATATCTATGTACCAACAAAACAAACGAAACTCCTCAGTCTTAAAAAGTACTTCAAAATAAATCATAAGCTTAAATGTAAAGTATACAAGGGGGTAGCCCCCTCAAAATGGAATTTTTTTCAAAGCTATGCATTTAAAATGTTTACAAAACCACCTTATCACCTTCAAAGTACTCTCCATTACACTTAATACATTGGTTGTATCTGCAATTCCATTCTTGGAAACATTTTTCAAACTCATCTGTTTGGATGGCTGACAGCACCTCCCTCATATTTTACTTCACCTCTTCTATGTCAAAATCGCTATCCTTCATGGCCCTCTGCATTCTCGGAAACAAAAAGAAGTCACACACAGTGAGGTCAGGTGCATGGAGGCAAAAGAGACATGCTGGTTTTTGTCAAAAACAGGCACACTGAGATGGCTGCATGGTCGTGGTGGCAAAACCAGTCCCCTGCATGCCACGAATCAGGTCTTTTTTGATTGTTAGACAATATTTTCAGAACCTCTAAACAGAAAACAGTCTGACCTGGTGGAAAGAACTCCAAATGCACTACAAGGTGCCATTTTTGTCTGCTCCTGTTGGGGAAGTTGATGGACACCACTTTCTTGAAACAAGAAAACCACTCATACACTTGAGTTTTTCCCCACAGTGCTGTCCTTAAAAGCTGTGCTCAACATCACAACAGTTTTTTGGCATTTTTCCCAAGCAGGAAACAAAATTTCACAGCCACATGCTGTTCTCCTAATCTGGCCATCATAAAAAACGAGGTTCGAGTGAAACTGCTTTTATGAAAAAACTCACTGTGACCAGAGAGAACCTTCCCAGGTGATGCTACTGGGTGCACTAACTCAGAGGGAGTTGCTTAATGCTTGCCTAGAGGTGGGGGGTGGGGGTGGGGGCAATGTATACTATGCATACCATGCAGCACAATTCCAGTCTTTGGGGGGGGGGGGTATCCCCTCATAAATTAGTTTTAAAATCTAGAAAACAACCACGGAGAAAATCTGTGTGATCTAAGTTAAAAATGGGCCAAAGGTTTAAAGTAAGCTGTAAAAATAATAGTACAACACACGCACACAAGTACAATTCACTAAAGAAAAGACTGATTATTAGGCCTTATCAAAATTTGAAACTTTTGCTCCATGATAAATCACTGTTAAGGGAATGAAGCAAGCCATAGAATGGCAGAAAATATTTTCAAATGGCATATCTGATCATCGATTTATATCAAAGAAAATGTAAAGCCTATACACCAGTGTTTATGGGAGCATTAGTCACAATCTCTAAAAAGTGCAAACAATTTCAATGACCACCAACAATAAATGGATACATAAAAGTGGTATACACATAAATGGATTACCTCTTAGCCTGTAGGAGGAAATGAAATCTTGACACATGGAACAGAAGGGATGGAGCTTGAAGACAACCTTCTATGTGTGAAGTAAGCCAATCACAAAAGGACAAATATTGTATGACCTCACTTATATAAAAAGGTAAGAACATGTAAGTGAATAGAGACCAAAGTTATTAGTGGTTACCAAGGACAGGAAAGAAGAGGGGAGGGAAAGAGGTTAATGGTGATCAAAAAATTGCATTATGGGTAGAGTTACACAGGAGATTATTGTAATTACTGTCAATAAGGTGTACACCTATGAAAGGTTGGATTGTCAAAAGATAAACTGTTCTAGCTCCTGCTTGCAGATGGCCATCCAAGGCACAGTTGATCTCTGTTCACCTGGGACAAGAGAGAAAGCAAGGAGAGTCAGAGTAAAAAGGAGTAGGAAGCAGCTATGGAATCTGTGGCTAATGGCCACGATAAACAATCCCCCTCTTTGCCAGGTGATCAGAACTACCATTACTGAGCATTTGGGTCAAAGATTCCATAAAATAATCCTGATGAAAGGGTGGAACATTTACAGAACAGACTCTTGAATTTTCATGGACCCTAGGGCTTTCTCTAGTCATGAATGGTGGGTAAATCTCTGAAACTACTGTTTCTAGATAATCTTTAAACCTTAAACCGCAGCATTCCCTTAAGTCATCTTAAAACAAAATAACAGTTTCATTTAAGTAGTAAAGCAAGTTTATCTTGAACACTATGCTTTTAAAAGATTATCTATTTGTGATCAAACTGACAATTGCAACTCCAAAGATTACATAGGTTCCTTAGGGGACATTGAGTTTGTGTTAAAGAGGAACAACTCAGGAATTGGGATGAGGCTGATTGTACAACTTGAAGAATGTAATCAATTTACAAAATAAATATAATCAAGGAATTGTACACACAAACAGTTGAATTGATGTCTGTTTTACTGTGTATATTCTCAACAAAATAAATTCAGTTAAAAAATGAACTGAAAGTGGGGGTGAGCGATAAAGAACCCTTAGAACTGAACAATATGGAAAACAGCCTAGGTTTTTTTTTTAAAAAAAGCAAAAGATTTACCAAAAACAATTCACCAATAAAGATATATAGGTGACAAAAAGAACATGAAAAATGTTTAGTTTCATGAGTTATTAAAGAAATATGAGATCCCCCCAAACCAAGTCTGTCGCCATCCAACCCTATATATAGGGCAGAGTTGAAGGGCTCCATAGAATGTCCAAGGCTGAATCTTTATGGAAGCAGATTGTTACATCGTTCTCCTGCAGAGCAGCTGAGGGGTTCAAATGACCAACCTTTCAGTTAACAGGAGAGGAGAGGGCTTTAACCACTGCACCACCAGGACTCTTCGTGAGATGCCACAACATGCTTAATAGCTAAAATAACAAAACAGTGACAATACCAAATGCTGGTGAAGATCCAGGGAGCAACTGGAGCTCTCAGAGATGCTAACGAGGATATAAAATGCATAGCCATATTGGAAAAAGTTTGACAGTTTCTCATAAAGTTGGATATACACCTAGAATCTCAACCCGAAGTCCCACTCCTAGGTATTTGTACAAGAAGAATGTACCCCCCACCAAACACAAACACACACACACACACAAATGTCCATTACAGCTGTATTCATAAGTGTCAAAAACTAAAAACAAATATCCCTCAATGGTGAATGAGTCAACAAACTGAGATACAGCCATACAATGGACTTTCAGTAATGCAAAGGATTGAACTGCTGATGCAATCACAGAGGTGAGGCTCAAATGCACTTTGCCATGCAAGTGAATTCAGTCCCTACAACTACATGCTATATGGTTCTATTTTTATGATACTTTGGAAAAAGTAAAACTATAGAGATGGAGAACAGACAGGCTTTCATCAATGCTTAGGAGTTGAAGGGGTGCTGCAACAAGCAAGATTCCTTTAAGGTTATGGAACCATTCTCTATCTTGACTGTGGGTAGTAGAAATGTATGTATGTATGTATGTACGTACGTAAGTATGGTTGTAACATAATCTGGTGTCAGTTTGAGGATTCAGAGGGGAGGGGTGAAGTCTAGTCTATTAATCAGGTCATAGCTTGATGACCTCATTTGGAGGCGCTAAAGAGATAAATAGCTTACTGGAGGCAGGACGCAGGCTGACTCCCTGGGAGACATTGCAGCTGACAAGACACATGTCGCTACACTAGTGGCCTGAAATGGTGAAGCCACATGGAGACACCTGCCAGTGCTGAGATGCTTACAATGGCACTGGATCCACAAGACTTCCCACCCACTGGCCTGTGATCTTCCTGAATTCAACGTCATCGTATGTGTTTCATGAATCTGAAGAGGACTTTATAGATTGGCACTGGAAATATGGGCTAATATTGGACTTATGAACTTGATATGGACCAGGCTGGGATGCTTTCTTAATATTCAATTGCTCTTGTATATAAAGCTCTTTCTTACACACATATGAGTGTCTTTATGAATTTGTTTCTCTAGTCTACCCAGACCAACACAGCATGTTAGCAAGCTTTTAAACTAAATTATAGAAAAACATTGTTACATTTAGTGCACTTAAGTACTTTTAAGATTACCGTGTGATACTCAGAAACCAATAGAAACCAACTATTCTGATGAGATGGTTGTAAAGATAAGAAATACCTTAAACTTTCCTGTCAGAGTTCAGTATTACACTAGATTGTAATATCACATCCTCTGTACCTACAATTGAATACCCAGTGTATATATTGTTTAGTTGCCATTAAGCCAATTCCAACTTATGGCAACTCCATGCATGCAGGGTAGAACGACTGGGCTGAACCACTGACCTTATAGCAGCCGACTAGGGCTGTTTTCCAATAAACACTTCTTTAACCTAAGTCCAATAAGGCAGAGTAGAAAATTTGGTCAGCATTAGAGAGTGGGAAGAACATGGACTTCAGGATCAGATGAAACAGACAGATCCAAACACTGGCAATATTAATTTATTAGTTGATAGCTGATAAGTATTCTTTAAGCCTCTCTTTCCTTTCTTTATAAAATAGAAGCAGCTTCTCTTTCAGGGCTGTTGTGAAGACCGAATGAGACAATATATATGCATGTAACCACCAAGCACTTAGTTCCTTAAACATCATGTTAATTCTACATGAGCAAACTTCTCTCATCCTCTCACATCACCACATCCCAAGAGGGGCCTTAGGAATAAATCTTGGGGAAGGTGGGGAAGGAGGGCCATATTAGATTTCAGGCTGTCAAAGCTTGTATAGGTAGCAATCACCTGGAAAACATATTCATATATTATTATTTGGTCTTTGGATAATTATTTGAGGGCCTTATTGTTTTATTATATAGATGGGGAAACCGGAAGTCCAGGAAAGTTATGATGCGGTCATGTACATATTATCTAGAAAAACAGGAGCTGAGACTTAAACCTCTTATGTTTATATTCTGAAGCTTCAAACACAGAGAATCAGAAACCCACCAAAGGGCACGTCCATCTAAAGCAGCGGCCCTCAACCTGTGGGTCGCGACCCCTTTGGGGGTTGAACGACCCTTTCACAGGGATTGCCTACGACTATAGGAAAACACATATTTCCGATGGTCTTAGCAACTAAGACACGGCTCCTCTATCCGTCTCCAGGCGGGTCCACCCACATGTAGATATGCCCACATATGAGTATCCGGGGTGAAGACTGTTCCCCAATCTACACCATGCTTCAAGATAAAATTTTATTTTGTGATTAGAAATAAATACTTTACAATATAAAATTATATTTGTTTTGTGATTAATCACTATGTTTTAATTATGTTCAATCTGTAACAATAAAAATATATCCTGCATATCAGATATTTACATGACGATTCATAACAGTAGCAAAATTACAGTTATGAAGTGGCAATAAAAATAATTTTATGGTTGGGGGTCACCACAACATGAGGAACTATATGAAAGGGTCGTGGCATTAGGAAGGTTGAGAACCACGGATCTAAAGGTTCAGTGGTCTTTCCAATATTAACCATATAACAAAAATTAACTCACTGTGAAATGTTTAGATGTTCTAGGTCCATTCACCCAAGGAGGAATGAGTAATTACCACTCAGAGGGCTCCTATGATTTCTCAGACCCTCTGTTGGGTAATTTATAAACACTGTCTCTCAGAACAACCCTTGGAGGTAAGTGCTTCTGTCTGAATTTCAGTGATGGAAATAGAAAGTTCTAAGAGGTGGGTAATTTAATAAAAATGGGAAGCTGGGAAACAAAGTCATGCCTGTCCACCTGCAAAACGCCCATTCTTTCCAGTATACCACCATGCTCTCCTTCAAAAACCTTATGCCGTTCCAGTGTGAGGTAGGTAGTTTATTGCGCCAAGCTGGCCGATAAACACATGTGAGCTTAGTTGAAGGGTGGAGAGATAAATGGCTCGGTGAGCCTTGCCTTTTTTGTCTCTTGTTCTTTGATCATCGGACCAGTGTGCAACAGCCTTGCTTGTTCTGTGCCTCAATTTGCAAGCTACACTACCTGTGGGACACCTAAGCCATGGACTGTGTCGCTGTAATTTGAGGTTCCTTCAAGGACTGCTTCACAACACCATTGGAATTTACATCTCTTGAGCTGGGGACTGTCGGACCCTGCCATCTGGCTGACTGTTGGTGACCTGCCTTGCTGTTTGCTGCCTGTGCCCGGATAGCCTGAATTGCTCTATAGAGGACTACCCGGTGGCCCTCAAGACTTGAAGGACTGCCAGTGTCTCATAACTGTCTCATGGGAGTGAGTTGCACTGAGTCACTTGTACTGCTTTATAATTTAATTAACTGTTTATTTCTTATGTTATCTATCTATCTGTATAAATATATATAACATTTTTAGCATTCTGGTTTTGTTTCTCTAGAGAACCTGTCTAATACACAGTGACCTTTCAATTTCCAGTCAAAGAGGTCGGTTTCGCAGCTTCCTCACACATCCTCCTAGCACACAGAGCAATATTTGCCTGAACTTCTATAGCACTATGCTTTTACACCACAGCCTCAAAAAGCTGTACGTACTGAGATATATTGTCCCTTTAAGTTGTTTTAAAATTTTTGTTTTCTTTTTAATTAACTGATAGAATTCTGAGTTCCCAAACCACTATCTACTTTTAGAGAAAGCTGGTGGTTGCCGCCATCGTCGTCATCAGTTGCCACCAAGTCGGTTCCCACTCACAGCGACCCCATGTAGAGCAGAACAAGACACTGCCTGGCCCTGCTCGGTCCTCACCATGATTACTGTGCATGAGCCCATTGTTAAAGTCATTGTGTCCGGTCATCTCACTGTGAGTGCTCTGCTTTCTCACCAAGCCTCTACTTTACAACGCATGAGGTTCTTCTTCCAGAACTGGTCCCTCCTGACGTGTCCAAAGGCCACAAGATGGAAGTCATCGCCCTTTCTTCTAAGGAGCATTCTGGCTGTATGTAATACAGATGCATTCATTCTTCTTAAAGTCTATGGTAGATTCGATATTCTTTGCCAACACCACAATTCAAATGCATTAATTCTTCAGTCTCCTTTACCCTAGACTAGATCGTCTCCACAAATCTACTTATAGCTAGACATATAGTTCTGATGAAAACTAAAAACCTTTATAATAACCTTTGGTGCCAACAGCTGTGCTAACTTATTAAGACATAAATAAATAAGCAGAAGGAGGGTCTTCAGTAAGTGTTTGCAGAACAGATGACTCTAAGACCTAGACTATGTACTTGGAAGAGCCGGCACAACCATTTCTAGGAGAAGGATCTAGTATCTTACTCAGAGTCTATCAGCCTGTCTCTGAGCAAGTGTAGATTACAGGTCTCTCCTCTAGCCCAGGGATTCTTCTGCTGATGAAGTCAGGCTAGCTCATTCCATGCTGATTTTGATGGTTGTTGTGTCCACGAGGTGAGCTTGAAGAGGAGAGAATATAACAGTATAGAGCTACTGTTTCAACCTATCAGTCTTTTAAAGACTAAATGAGGTCTTATGCTTAATGTTTCTCTTAAAAGTGACAAAAATTCTCATTATCAAATGCAGCTGAAAAACTCTTAAATAATACCATGCATTAGCAAAACTACACTTAAACTTTTGGAATCCTTCTGATCATGAACCTCAAACGTGTACTTAAAAATAAGAAAAGACAAGAAGGAGGAATAGAGGAAAGGTCTAGGAAGCAAAGCTATGGACAGAGGTACAAGCATAGGTGTGCACTTATGTAAATATATTAATTCATAAAAAGAGAGGTATTGGCATAGGTACTTATATTTATATGGCAGTACAATGAGGAAGTGGATAGACTTTGGACCTCTGTGCCGCAAGCTCTCCCTCAATGCAAGAACACTTTGTTCTAACAACCTGGCATTCTGTGATGCTCACTCTCCTGGCATGATGCTGAAGACAATGGGTGCACAAGCAAATGTGGTAAAGAAAGCTGATGGTGCCCAGCTATCAAAAGGTATAGCATCTGGGGTCTTAAAGGCTTGAACTTAAATAAGCGACCATATAGCAGAGAAGCAACGAGTCCACACAAAAGAAACACCCCAGACTGTGTGATTTTGAGGAGTCAACAGGATCGGGTAATAGGCACCAGATGATCCAAAACAAACAATCAAACAAAAAACCATATTGTTGAGAATGAAGTGAGTCAGAGCAGAGACCCAAAACCCATCTGTAGATAATGGGACAAACCCTCACAGAAGGGCTGCAAGAAAGGTATGAGTCAACCAGGGTGAAGTATCGCACCAATGAAACACAACAATACTCCTCTGGTTCCTTGAGGCTTTCTCACTCCCCACTATCATGACCCTAATCCTGCCTTTCACTGTGGGTTAGGCCAGAGCATGGACACAGGTACAGATAAGAGCTCAGGGCCCATGAAATCCAGGTCAGATAAACCCCCCAGGAATGGAAATGGGAGTAGTGATATCAAGAGGGTAGGGGGAAGGTGGGGGAAGAAGGTGTGAAGAAACCATGGGGGAAGGGAGACGCAATCAGTGTATGAAAATAATAATAATTTACCATTTATCAAGGAGTCACAAGTGTGGAAGGGGGAGCAGGAGGGTAAAAACAGGAGCTGATACCAAGGGCTGAAATAGAATATAAATGTTTAGAAAATAATGCTGGCAACATATGTTCAAATATGCTTGATATAATTGATATATGGATTATTATAACGATCTTTAAAAAAAAAAAGGAAAGACAATAATGCTTGATGTGACTGAACTATGGGATGCTGTGTTACCTATAAGAGCTCCCAATAAAATAATTTTAAAAAATTTTAAAGTCTACCAGAATTGTTTTGCAAAGATTCAAAAAAAAAAAAAAGAATAAAGAAAGAATCTTTTAAGAAACATGAATTGTAGCAATTAAGCCCTAATGTGTTCACTGAGTAAAAGAAGATGATTCTGATTTGAGTCAGAAAAAAAACAGAATATGTGAGTTTTAGGGGATGATGCCATCTATTCAGTCTGACTTCCTCATTTTACAAATCAGCTAACTTGCTCATTGTCACCCAGCCTAGATGGGTCTTGAAACTCTTTGTCTTTCCTATATCTCATTCGGCTTCCAAAGACTACCTTAATTGATTAACTACTTATGCCAATTAGGAGAGCTAATGGAGTGTCATAGTTAAGCCTGCCTGACTGAGAATTATTACTGTGCTAGGACAGAGCGATTATTGGCATCTACCACGGAATTTTTTAAAGTGATTTATCACACACCGTGTTCAGTTCCAAAGGGCAGTTCACTAGTAAGTAGTTCAAAGTAAATATATTAAGAAAACCCAAGTATGTTTGGAAAGAGATACTAGAAGCAGAGTTTCTGTAGGTATCCCTCCACCTTTCAAATAGCATTGGGTAACAGCAGGGGTCTCCATAATGCCCAGAGGCGCCATCTCACCACCATCCTAAACCTGGGACTTAGCAGCCATCGGCAACCCTCCACCAGAGCACTCAGTAGATTGGTGGAAACCATGAGTAACATCATCCTTATGAAATCTTTGAAAACCATTCTCAGAAAACAAACCCACCTGAATCCTGAGATAGTCAGCATACCTCACATATGAGGACATGGTCTGCCATTTGGGACCTGACACTGACTTTCTGCCATTTACCTTCTAAGCTTTTTCCACAACCCCCGAAATACAACTGTTCGGTGGGGAAATTTATATGTGAAAAGTCTGAAGACCCCTGTAAAAAGAGCCCAAGACTTGAGTGTTCTTAGCTGAGAAGACTCCCTCCGATAAATCCGGAAAGGCTGCACAGATGAACACCTATCAAGGTCCTCATAATCCAGCATTTGTTTTTTAAAAGGGATTCGAAAATTAATAGCTAAAATTAAATGATTTAAAACATATATGTAAATGTTTGCTGTACACACAAGATCTCAAAAACAGTTGCCAAATAGAACTTACAACCCTGAACGACTGCTGGCTACTTTCCCTGCAACGAAGTAAAAAGCTGAAGGTAAACAATCATCACAAGGCTGCACATTGCTGACATCTGGCCCAGATTACATCAAACATCGCCTTCCTGTTCAACACAAGAGAATTAAAAAAAGGAAGAAAAGAAAATCCCCAATTTAAACCTGTCCCCAGAGCCATAAAGAATGAAAAACTGCCGAGTCAACAGCTTCTGAGTTTCGGTTTGTGTGTGGGTGGTGAGGTTGTTTTTGTTGCTCGCTTTTCTTCTCTTTTTTTTTTTGCTTCGTGCATTTGAACACATCTATGTACTTTTCTCCTTCCCCTTTCAACCTTCAATGGCTATGCAATGCCCCAAAAGCCTGTATTCTGATTTATTAGCTGAACAAGCCTCATATCCTAAAGTGTCAAAAGAATTGGCTAGCGGTACAGAAACCATTTGGAGGACACCAGCAACTTTGTATGGCTATTGTTTTATAGTTAAATGCCATTCAGAGCAACTCGAACCAGACCTTTCTACTATCAAAGGGAGTAATTCACTGGGTTGCCTGGGACTTGGCTGGCAGGCCAGTCTAATATTTATCTGGAGGCAACCTTCACCTTTGGCTAGAAAACACTAACACAGAGCTTGAAACTGACCAAAGTAAGGAAAGTAAATACTATGGGAAAGATTTCATGTGGATTTCCTCTGGTGGTCACTGGGACGAGGGTACCTGCAATCTTTTGCTTAAAACATATTCGTGTGTGCGTGCACACACACAAACCAAAGCTTCTAAAAACATTTAGTATGATTTTTTAGCTAGAGCACAAGAGAGCAGACTTCATTTCAAACTAGTCAGGTTTTCAAAAATAAAGTCTGAAGAACACAACCTGCTGTCTTCTATCCATTCAAGAAATCTGGCTAGCCACTCAGATTCCAGTGTTGCTTTTCAGGAGCAAAAAAAGAAGTAGGAAAGGGTGGGGGTGGGGGGTGGCGTGTTCAAAGTTGGCTTAAGAAGTTTCAAAAAACCACATTGTGGACAGTGAAGCAGGCTGTGCTGGGACAGAGTCTGACCTGACGCCCCAGATGGGGAAGGTCTGGAGGGATAATAACAAGCACTTTCCAAGCTTTCTTCTTAAACATAAAATTCTTTATTTTGTCATGAAAAGGAAATGTTACAGCATTTCCTTTTCCCTAAGCTGTACAACTAACTTCCTATTCTAAATAACAATAATTTCCAAATACAAATAAATTTATATGTCAAGGAAGGGAGACTTGAATGCAGCCAAGAGGGACAAGTGGAGGGGGAGGCGCATGGAAACCCTGCTCCGTGCAGAAGACTCCGTGGAGCTTCGATAGAATGTTGAGCTGACAGGTACCTCAGGTTTTCCAGGTCCACTCTTCCGGAGATGATGAACTCATACTATCTCTTAATGAGGGGTGCAGAGCAAGCGGCCTTTGATGTGTGAAAGACACTCCCAGCTGGAGGATAAGATCTAAAACATTTGCTTCAGCTGCAAAGAGCTACTAATGAAAGTTTAGAAAGAGTTCTCACAAGGGGAAAATTTTTTGAAAACAGATGACCTGCTACCATTTTGTAAAATCTAAGGTGGAAATACGCCAGTAAAAGAACATCTGACAAATAATAGCCCCTCTTCTACACAGCCATGGTTGCTCAGCCTTCCTCCCATCCCCATCCCCAACACCTTATCCAGATCACACTCCTAATCCCCTGGTACTGAGAAGACAGAAAAGGGGCTTCATATAATTTGTGACTCATACCACGGATGTGACTCCTGTGACCAATATCCAGTACCATCAGGGACAAAGTAGGGTGGCCTCATAGGGTTTCTGAGGCTGCCACATAACCAAAACTGCCACCTCTTTCTCCTGTGGGGCAGCTGGTGGGTTCACCCCATGCACCTTTCAGTTAGCAGCCATTCTGCAGTAGAACAATGTGACTTTCTGCACCCCTAAGATCTCCATGCTTGGAAACACTCAGAAGCAAGCCCTGCAGGGTCATTATAAGTCAGAATAGATTCCGAGATGGTGGGTTTGGTTTTGAGTTGGTCTTTCAGAATGAGCACGGAGATTTTTGTAGAGGCAGCAAATTGTCTAAGCCTTCTTCTTCTGATTCTCTTTCATAGAAAGCAGGAGAGGGGCATGCAATGAAAATGGTAACTACCTTTAGGAAAAAAGAAGAAAAAGCCTCGGTTGTTAACCCCTGAATTTGGTACTTTCTATAACATTTTTACATATATGTTAACACATTTCAAAATAGGTCTCATTGTTTTTATTTTACGGTTGTGGACAACGAGTATCAGACAAGCCAATTGATTTAAGTCACATAGTGATGAAGGCAGGATTTGAATCCAGTTCTGACTAAATCTAAAAGCTTTGCTTTAGGATCCTAGGTAATTAACATGACATCTATCATCTATCTTCCACAGAAAGAAAACATGCTATAAAGTAAGAGTGTTGAAGAAGGGAAGAATTTTGATGTGTGGTTGGTTTGTGAAGTGTTGGCAAACATTGAGAGTGGAAAACAAGTACTTTCACCCACTAGGAACTCTGATGGGCTGTTTCTCAATTGCATCTAAATTCTTCATCTCACGGAACTCCTATCATTTCTCCGTTAAAAGTCCCCACATTCCTAGGCCAAGGTGACACTGACTCCTTGCCCAGGAGGCACTCCTTTTCCTCTCCTCACTCCACGCCTGGCTGGAACCACACCAAACCCCGGCCACTTTTAGAAGGGCTAAGTCTCCTCGAGTATTTGGTTAAAAATAACTTCAACTGCTTAACTGGAAATAGATATTCTACAGCAAGAAATGTTTACAATCGGCCAAACAGACAGAGATTAGAACTACCATGATTGGATGCCTTAAAAGGAAAATGGATTTAACTGCCTAAGTTAGCTTCCTTAACCCCACCAACACACCAATAGTATTAAATAGACTGTGGAAGCCTATTCTTTTTAGTCTGATCATTTAATCCATTTTTTCCAAAGTAGACGATTTGCCTCACAGTCTTTAACACACTAGGTCTAAAGGATGTGTCATTTTGATGCATGTGGATTTCCGCAACAAAAATTACAGAAACTGTTCACATTTACCTCCTAAAATTTATGCTGATTTTAATCCATTTAATGGGACAAATGTATATTCACATTCATTTTCTTCTAAGCCTTCTTCTCTCAAAATTCTCTGTGTGGTATACCTATCTCTACAGATGCACATCAATTTGATGTAAACGTAAATCGAGTATTAATCCTGGTCAATCAGTTTCATCCATGAAAGCATTACTTCAGTAGTAAATATAAATGTAGTCAAAAGTTCTTAGGAAGTAAACATCAAATGTGAAGATAAACAATGCAGCAGAGATTATCATACTGACTGACCCAAGTAACCCTTACAAAACATTAAATCCAGTATGACAAATATTGTATAATGTTAAATATTATACATTTTATACACATTTGTATCACAGTTTCATTTGTAGGTTAATAATGTTTGATTAAGTTGTTTCATAAAGAGAATATGCAGTTCCATTCCCATGTCAATTTCAGACAGGTATAAAAGAAATGTTAGTAAACCTAATGTAAACTCAGATAATGTATTCTTTCAGGTTAGAAGTTCAGAGTTATGGGAAATACATTCATTTCTAGTCTCAATTTCTCTGCTAGTTTGCCAAGGCAGCAAATTATCCCATTTGGTAGAGAGCCGAGGAGAAAGAAGTGCTGAACCTCCCCATGTTCCTCAGTTCCCCCATCAGCAAGATGCAGGATATACATCCTGGCTGCCCTTGCAGTTTAAGAAGACTGGTAATTCCCCAATCTGAGTTTCCAGCTTGTTTTATTGCTATCTTTGAACAATTTAATACCAGTGAAAAGTGGATTCAATCTGAGAGGGGAGGTGAAAGGCCAGGATCATCACCATCAAAAAAGGGCAGCTATTCTCTCCCCTTCCTCCATTAAAAAGATAAACAAGGGGCCATCTAACTGAGAAACCACAAAGCCCACATGGAAGAAGCACACCAACCTGTAAGGTGACAAGGCTGCAAAGGGGTCAGGTATCAGGCATCAAAGATCCTCCCCCCC